>NC_142317.1:33662500-34036250 GCF_054855325.1 Carica papaya
TGACCGAAAATGGCTAGTCCGAGGCAAACCGCCACCTCAGATGGCGGTGTCGTCACCGGATTCTGAAATTGGCCTTTTAACACTAATTTTGGATTTTTTATGGTATTTTTAAGGTACGTGAAGCGTGTTTTAACATTTGTAGGAAAATTCAGGAAACCCGGGGATCGCTAGGAGGCGCAGCTGAAAGTTCAATATTTCATACACCGATTCAAGTAAGAATCCATCACCTTATTCTTTATTATGGAATTGAAATCTAATTATAAATAATACGGTATTTTGCATAATTTAGAAAACTTCGATAATTAATTACAAGTTACTAATGGAGCCGGAACCGGTTATTTATTACAATTTGTCCTATTTTAACTGATCGTTTGATTTTACAGTTTTAAATGCATGATAATACACTGAAAATTAATAAGATGATTCAGTTGTGTTTCCTTGATGTATGTAATACTTGTCTTGTGTGATTTACAGTTAAATTGTAAAACTGAAAATTAAATGTAAACAGAAAATTGATTGGTTAAATGAATGAATGAATGATAGTCTTACTAGATATATTGGGAGATGGTGGACGGACCGGATACATAGAGAACCCTACCATGAACGTCGTCTCATACCGGACGAGATATTGATGGATTGTATTTTTGGCACTCATATCGGACGGGGTATGAGGACGGTCGGTTAGTTGACAAGTTTTAATATGTGTTCACGTGTAATGAGACATCCCTATAGACTATGATGTTGTTGTACTTGCTTGCTTGAATATGAGATTATGATGTTGTTGAACTATTGGCTCTATATGTCAGTTTTGAAAATCTCACAAACGATAAGTATGAAATAAATGATTTTATTTATGATAAATTAATTTACTTAAATTAAGAGCTCCATTAGTTATTTTTATGATTTTTACCAACATTTATTTCTGTATCGGTGAGTAGTATGATATTCTTACTAGGTTAGTGTAACTCACAATTTCATTAATCATTTAAATCAAAAGGACCAATATCCCAATCAATAAGAGAGTTATGAATAGTTCACCACTCGAACTCCCTTAAAAAATTAGTGAAGGTCGTCATAGGATACCTAATTGTTTATTTTTTACTTATTTCTTAATTTTTTCGCTTGTTCTTTTATAATGATCATTCTGTGACCCTATTGGGTATTCTAAATTATTGTGTAAGTAATGTAAACTATAACTCTATTATTTCAATTCTGCATTCAATTTATAATTTATTTTATTTTAACTTCCGGGTTGTTACACAATCTACTATTGTATCTATACATGTGTTGCTTTCTCTGTGAATATTACACTTTGTATTACAAATTTTTAACAAATTTAATCATAAATTTAAAAAACTTTACTTAAAATTATTATAAAATCTTATGATTAATATTGTAATTAAATTAAGATTACATTAGAATTTTCTCAAAAAATCATAATAATAAACAATATACAAACATTAAGATATAAGTGATAATTCGTTTAGTTAACATACATAATTATTTATAATTTTTTAAATATTAAATTTAAATAATATATTTATTCTAATTAATGATTAATTTTTTAAAAATAAGAGAGTACTTAGTTTTTAAATGAGACTACTATTTTTTACACATTTATATGAAACGAATGATTCATCGTATCATCGGTAGAACTTGTAAATTTTCGATTGATCCTAAAAGAAATGAATAAAAAAATAACATATCGTATCAATAAAAAATTTGGATAATATTTTTTTTTGGATGGGTATAAATCCGTGTTTAAATTCTAAAATTCATAAAATAAAATTAATTTTTTTAAAAAAAATAACATTAGAAAATATTTAAATGTTACAAAAAAAAAAAAGGATATAAAAAAGATATTATTGGAGATGACGTAGGAAAATCAAAATGATAGGGAACCCTAAAAGGCTAAAAGCTCCTTTCAACAGGCGAGGGCATAATGGTAATAATAACTATAAAGGTGAGGGCAATTTAGTAAAATCAATGGGGTCCGAACTTTGACCCATACCCGTTCCGAATTTTTTTACTTCATGAATTTAATTTATAAAAAGAAACCGGGTCGGGTCAATATTTATCGTTGATTCCAATCAGGTCAAATTGCCAGGGCAGAGAGGTAAGAGAGAGAGAGAGAGAGAAGCAGTAATACTTCACTAGCAGACTCAAAACAAGCAGCAGTACCACCATTACTACTTTTTCCATTACTGGAAACAGGTAGCTCCCCTTCCAAAAACCCATAAAATCTTCTCCACAGATATAAAAAAGTACCATCTCGTGTAATAGTTAAACTGTGCATGTTCATGTTGGTTACTTGAATCCGTTTTTGATCTTCACAGAGAGAGAAATGGTTGGTACTTTTGATTTGCTGTGTCGCTTTGCTTGTGTAGTAAAAGATCTGGGTTCCTCCAAAGTTTTGTAGTGAAGCAATACTTGGTTGTTTCCAAGCTTGAGATCTGCTTTCTGGTATGTGGGTCTTGTTGGTTTATGAGTTGTAAGGTTTGGTTCTGAAGGTTGGGTTTAATTGGGTTTTTCTCTATTCAGAGCTGAATCCTCTGAAGTCCGTAGTTAAGTGGGTTTTGGTTGAGATCTGGGTCTGGTTGGTTTGCGCCTTAATTGCTTTAATTCTTCAAATCGGGTTTACTGTTGGAAGCTGAAATGTGGCGGATGGAATTGAAGTTGGAGGTTCCAGCTTGATGTTTTGCTGCAAAAGTTGAATATGTTTGGGGTTGTTCTGGGGGGTGAAGAAGATACAGAGACTATGAGGCTGATAGCGATACTATTTTGCAGCAAATCCGGCTTTGGTTGACAGTTTATCAAGGTTTATTCTCAATACCGCCTGGGTTTTTGGTGTTTTATGTGATGGGTAAATGGTAAAGTTTTTTAGTTGGAGTTGGCTGGTGAAAAGGAAGGGGAAGAGGGGATTTGAAGTTATGGTGTTTTGTGGAGAGAAGGGAATGAAGAGAGAGTTTGTGCTGTTCTTTCAGTGATCTTAATTGCTGTTCTGTCAATAATAGTTTCGGATCTCTTGTTGTGCTCTTCAAGTTAAGTTTTTTAAGATATCATTGAATCTATCTGAAGAAATGAGGCTCTCTTCAGCTGGTTTCAATCCACAAGCTCAAGAAGGTAGCAAACTAACTATTTTCTCCAAGACTTACTATTTGTTTTCTAAGTTTGTTGTTCTCCCCATTTCCCTACCCCTCTCTCTTCCTCTCATTCTGAGAATTCAGTTGTGGGAATGGATTGTTTGAGTTTTAATTCTGTAGCTTTCCTGGACTGTTGAGAGAATATGTGCCAAAATTGCAGATATGGTAAAATCTTGAAAGTCCAAATCTTTGGTTTTTCTATTTTTTTGCTTTTTGGCTAATAAGTGGAGTGGCTAGGCTCCTGAAAAAAAAATTGCTTTTAGAAACAAAATTACTATTTTTACGTTTCCCCACTTTCTTTGTGAACAAAGTGTTAATTTGACTGAATCTTGCTATTTTCATGTCCCTTTTCCATCTTTAGGTAACTGGGTGTATGTATGCTTTTTTATGGTTTCCACCATTGTTTAATATTATTCCTTTATTTAACATGCATAAATGAAATTTATCTCTGCTGCTATATTGCAGCCTTCTGCTTTTAGCAATTGGTGGCCGTACAATAATTTCTTTAGGGTAAAAGTGCTGCTCTTTTACATTATTGCGCTTGAATTCTGCAGGGGAAAAACGGGTACTGAACTCTGAACTTTGGCATGCATGTGCTGGACCTCTTGTTTCTCTTCCTCCCGTTGGCAGCCGAGTTGTCTATTTCCCACAGGGTCATAGTGAGCAGGTCAGTAGTTTGTCACTTTACGGATAGCTGAGTTTGCAATGATGGAGTTAGAAGGCATGTTCAGTATTGGAAAATTACATATATTGATTTATGTTTGGTAAATTTATAATGGGTTGAGAATGTTGTTTTCATCTTTATTGGAAATATTCTCTACTTATGGCTTGAAAATAATGTGTGAATTAATGGTCAACGGGTGAAAAGACTGGAAGTCCACACGATTTTTATATTGGTATTGGTTTATTTTTGGGTCTGATGTTCCAGATACGGAGCTAAGTTTATCATAATTAATTACTTCTGCATCCTTTCCTAGAGCTATATTAGATTCATTTCTGCTCATTTCTCATTTTTTAACTCCTCTTTACGTTGAACTCGTGAATCTAGTTCTTGGCACGTTCTTTTTTGCAAATTAACTGATCCATGTATTTTGATATGCATTACTAATTATGGATTCTACTTTTTAAAACTATCTTGTTGCTTATGCATGTAGGTTGCTGCATCTACCAATAAGGAAGTGGATACTCATATTCCTAACTACCCAAGCTTACCTCCCCAACTTATCTGTCAACTTCACAATGTTACCATGCATGTAAGGCTTTTATTCAGTTTATATAGGTTGTCTTTCCAATATCCTTAATTGTCAGCTATTGGATCTGAAACTTGTAATCTGCAGGCAGATTTGGAAACTGATGAAGTCTACGCGCAAATGACTCTGCAACCACTGAGTCCGGTATGCTACTTGGTTTGCTTGCTCCTTTAGACATATTAAAGATACTCTAAAATCTTCTCATCTTAAAGGTCCTTCTTTTGCAGCAAGAGCAAAAGGATGCCTACCTTCCTGCTGAATTGGGCACTCCCAGCAGACAGCCAACAAATTATTTTTGTAAAACGTTGACAGCTAGCGACACGAGTACTCATGGGGGGTTCTCGGTCCCCCGCCGGGCAGCTGAAAAAGTGTTCCCACCATTGGTTTGTAGTTGTGGAATATGATCATGGATTTTAAGTTCTATATGAACATTTTTTACATTGTGTTCTTAGTGTCATACTCCTGATGTGCAGGACTACTCACAGCAGCCTCCAGCTCAAGAGCTTATTGCGAGGGATCTGCATGATAATGAATGGAAATTTAGACATATTTTTCGGGGTGAGTTTTCTGGATGACTTCTTCAAATGTATTCTTGTCACTTTGTATCATAATAAGTTCCTTGGACATCAGTATATCTTTGTTCTTATATGCTGCAAACTTCCTGTATGTGCTCTTAACCAATGGCTGGTGAATTTCATCATGTTGCATGGAACACTGGGTCACTGTTCTGGATTAGAGAAGTTCTTCATTTATCTACCATGTATAATGGAAGAAATTTATAGTCCCACCGTTGAAGCTAAAAAGATGAGTGAATTCCATATGAAGGATGCAGTTTTTTAACAATCATCTACTTCTCTTCGTGCAGGGCAACCCAAAAGGCACCTCCTTACAACAGGATGGAGTGTGTTTGTAAGTGCTAAAAGGCTTGTTGCTGGTGATTCAGTCCTCTTTATCTGGTAGGCAATTGACTTCTCTGCATACATTGAGTTCTTCCATTTATTCACCTGGTTAACAATTTCATTTCCTTTAATGAGAATATGTTTGTTTCAGTTCGATTGCTGTTTAAACATGTTAGGAATATTATTAGTATGGATAGGCCATTGCTTATTAATGTTTAAACTTGGATACATTTTCTGTTATCAGGAATGAAAAGAATCAATTACTTCTTGGTATTAGACGGGCTAATCGACCACAGACAGTAATGCCTTCATCAGTTTTATCAAGCGATAGCATGCACTTGGGGCTTCTTGCTGCTGCGGCTCATGCGGCTGCGACAAATAGCCGTTTTACAATATTCTATAATCCAAGGTATTGTATGTTCATCTAAGCTAGAAAAAAAAGAAGGATTTTAGTTGTTATTTCTAAAAATCTACCTTGTCCATCACAGGGCCAGTCCATCAGAGTTTGTTATACCACTGACCAAGTATGTCAAGGCGGTCTATCACACACGTGTTTCTGTTGGGATGCGCTTCCGGATGCTGTTTGAGACAGAGGAATCAAGTGTCCGCCGGTAGGTTACTGGGTTGTCCTTGTAGCAAGTAGCTTCTATTTCTGAGTTCATTAACAACTGTTACTGAGAAAGAAAACGCATTTAACTCTTGTAATTGCTGCTATGATACTCCTAGGACATATTGTGTGGACTAAAATATTTTGTTGCTTAATTAGTGGATATATTTTTTCCTGTATAGTTCTTCCCGTAATCTTTTCATAATGATGTAATTAATTAGAATCCCTACCATAAGAGTATTTCCTTTTTTGTATATATGAATTCTGTATATATGCCCTGTCTGTAACATCAAACATATGAGGAAATAAAGTACATTTTTTTCCCTAAATTTCTTCATATTGTCCTTGAAAACCTGTATATTCTCCTTTAATGGATAGTTTGTTAACCTAGGAAAAACTATTTTTGTCAGTTTAGAGGATAGTTTGGTGGGCCTTTGAGAGAGAGGGACAAACATGCAGAATTAATTTCTTAGTTTTCTGCAAGACAAACATGTCTATTGCACTTCTTCCATGAAAGGAAATTGATTGATGGATTTCCACTGGGTTTAGTACAACTATTGTTTATTGTGTCAATTGCTCCCACTAGAAATAGAAACAATATTTGCTCTTTAATATATGCTATCTACTAACTACTGTTGAGGCCTTACAAAAGCAAAAGAAGAAAATTTATTGTTGGGTCACAAAAATCAATGTCCTGTATCCTTTATATTTTATTTTCTTTCTAATATCACAATGTATTGCTTCCTATTAATGCCATTGATGAGTTTTATTGATGCTTCATCTGACAATTTTCTTTCATCCAGCTATATGGGCACAATAACTGGCATAAGTGACTTAGATCCTGTTCGCTGGCCAAATTCACATTGGCGCTCAGTCAAGGTATGTTGAGAAACTTTGTTGATACTGCTTACTTTTAAATGGATGAATCAGTTGGTAGAACATCTCCATTCTTAGTTTATGCCAAGGATGTTGCGTTGTTTTCCTTTTTTAAATAACTCTATCTTCATGTGAAATAATGGAAGGGTCATATTCTATTACTTAATGTAGGTTGGTTGGGATGAATCCACCGCAGGAGAGAGGCAGCCTAGAGTTTCACTATGGGAAATTGAACCATTAACAACATTTCCAATGTACCCATCTCCATTTCCACTCCGTCTTAAACGACCATGGCCACCTGGATTGCCTTCTTTCCATGGTATCTGCATTCATTTTCCTGTTTATATCCTTTGGTATCCTCTTCTCGTTCATTTATGAATCAAGGATAATCTTTTGGGTCTCATTATGTTTCTTTGGATCAGGTCTTAAAGATGATGATCTGGGAATTAATTCTCCACTTATGTGGTTACGAAGTGATGGAGATCGCGGAATTCAATCTCTGAATTTTCAGGGTATTGGATCCACACCATGGATGCTGCCTAGGCTTGATGCTTCTATGCTAGGTTTACAAAATGACATGTATCAAGCAATGGCTGCTGCTGCACTTCAAGAAATGAGAACTGTTGATACTTCCAAGTCAACTCCTACTTCCCTTCTGCAGTTCCAGCAATCTCCAAACCTTCCTAGCAGGCCTTCTTCTTTAATGCAGCCTCAGATGCTACAGGAGTCTCAGCCTCAGCAAGCCTTTCTCCAAGGTGTCCAAGACAACCAACACCAATCCCAACCTCAGGCTCCAACTCAGTCACATCTTCTCCCACAACAACTTCAGCATCAGCACTCATTCAATAATCAACAGCAACAACAGCAGCATCAACAGCCACAACAGCCACAGCATTCTCTGCCGCAGCAGCAAGTTGTTGACCATCAGCCAATTCCAGGGGCTGTCTCTGCCATGTCCATGTCCACATTTTCTTCAGTTTCCCAATCCCAGTCATCACCTTTACAAGCAATCACCTCACTGTGCCAACAACAAAGTTTTTCTGATTCGAACGGGAACCCGGTGACAAGTTCCATTGTGTCTCCACTTCACAGTCTATTGGGCTCATTCCCACAGGATGAGTCATCTCAACTTCTCAACTTACCTAGAACCAACCCTTTGATAAGTTCATCTGCTTGGCCATCGAAGAGAGCAGCAGTTGAGCCACTTCTTCCCTCTGGTGCGCTTCAATGTGTTATTCCCCAAGTGGAGCAGTTGGCTCCTCCAGCGCATACTACAATGTCTCAGAATTCCATTTCATTGCCACCTTTTCCTGGTAGGGAGTGCTCCATTGACCAGGAAGGAAGCACTGATCCACAGAGCCACCTTTTATTTGGTGTTAATATAGAGCCCTCATCTCTTCTGATGCAAAATGGAATGTCAAACCTGAGGGGAGTTGGTATTGACAGTGAGTCCACAACAATACCCTTCTCTTCTTCGAATTATATGAGTACTGCAGGCAGTGATTTTTCTGCTAATCCAGCAATGACACCTTCAAGTTGCATTGATGAATCAAGTTTTCTGCAGTCCCCAGAAAATGTGGGTCAAGCAAACCCACCAACTAGAACCTTTGTTAAGGTTAGCTGTATTTTTTCTTCACTTTTGTGTCATTATTATGTTTGTTTCTATATAATTTTTTTAGTATCTACTAAAAGGCTTCATGTCTTCTCTTCATACTGATCAAATTACAACTGTTGACAGGTTTACAAGTCAGGGTCCTTTGGGAGGTCACTGGATATAACCAAATTTAGCAGCTACCAGGAGCTGCGCAGTGAACTTGCTCGCATGTTTGGCCTTGAAGGCCAGTTAGAGGACCCTCGGAGATCAGGCTGGCAGCTTGTATTTGTTGACCGGGAGAATGATGTTCTTCTCCTTGGCGATGACCCCTGGCCGTGAGTTTCATCTTTACTGATTTTAGTTCTTAGCTAGTGGCATACTGACTGCATAAGTGTAGTCTCTTACTTATAATGGTTAGGAAATCTTTTGCATCTTAAAGTCCAGGATGTCACTTGAATTCTCAAACAGTTTGATGAAAAAAAATTGTCTACTTTCATAAAAAAAGTAAAGAGAGGGATATATACCATGTTAACTAATTTCTCGTTTTTTAAATAGTTGAGAAATAAGTAGTTATTGGGGTATACATGTAGATGTTTGTATATATATAGATAACACTTGGGGTTATCTTTCAGCTGCAGAATGCTTTCATATGTCGCAGAAATTGTGTATATTTCCTTTTAGTCTTTGATTATCTGAATTTTTTGTTTTTCACTCACTTCTTAACCAGGGAGTTTGTGAACACCGTGTGGTGTATAAAGATACTCTCACCACAAGAGGTACAACAAATGGGAAAACGAGGCATAGAACTTCTGAACTCAGTCCCAGTTCAGAGGCTCTCTAATGGTAGCTGTGATGACTACGGTAGCCGGCAGGATTCAAAAAATTTAAGCACTGGTATAACTTCTGTGGGGTCTTTGGACTATTAACCAGTTAAGTTATCATTCTCCCTTTTGTAATATTAGCATCTCTTTCAACCACCTTGAAGGTGGGAAGAGCTGCCTGACTCTAGCTTAAAGTTTTTATATAAGCTAATATTGTAATTATAAGATGTTTTTGTTCATTTCTATGTTGTTGTAATATGTACAATCAATATTTATTAGGAGACCAATATCTCTAAAGATGGCTGTTCAATTTTACTAGTGTGGTCTATTTATAAATGAGCTGAGGATTACAGGATAATGAATTTGATATCGAACATTGTCCTACTCTGACATGACCAGTCATATCCATATTTTATGAAAATGCCTTTTTCGTTATGGAATTAAGTGGAACAGAGATTATTCTTGTCCCATGTAATGGGCCTTCATAGTAGTAGTGAGGTTTTGTAAACAGCTCTTTTCTAACCTTATATTTATGGTGAATGACGTCAATTTTGTTGCTTAGTTATGTGAAATGAAACTAATCCTCATCCACCTTTGCTCTTACCAACCATCTCGTGAATGCATTCCGGATGCCTAAATTTTTGGTGGCTAGAAAGAGATGCTAGAGGTTAGAGATAAAGGAAATGCTGAAAGGTCATCGCCGTATTACAATTAACTTCTGCTGTTGGTCTAAAAATAGGGTGAAAATTGATGGGCATTGTCTTGTTATGTAATCAATAATTATAGAAAAGTAGATTAAGGAGGACATTACTCGTCAACTAGATTGGGTTGGATCCTTGAGGGAAAAAGTTACTTGGAAAATTAAGGTTGCTAGATTTTTCATGCTAATTGTGAGAAATGACTGTGCACCATATATTTTCACCTTTTTTGGGAAATATCTGTTGTGACTTGGATTGATACCAGTTGTGAAATATTGTACTTTGTAGCTGGAAGTGAGCAGAAAAAGGTATGTGGCCTAGATTTGATAATGCTTTAGCTTTCTCTTTTATCTTTACCGTATTCTCAATTTGGGTTTTAACAGCCATGGAGTTAAGTTTATTAATCATTCACGTCTTATATAGCCATGACTCCTATTTTACAATAGCTCAAAGTATGAATAACTTTCAATTATTGGGATATGCCCCAATGAGAGACCTCCACTATGGGCCAGCTCGATGTCGGTAGACCTGTCACGTAAGACATGTGTCTGCCCTTTATCTTCACATCTATTGGTCGATGTTATTGTATCTTTTCTTTAGCAGTGAAATTCATTTCCTTTTTGTGAGGATAATTTCAGAAGAGGGGAGAAAGTGAAAATGGTTTAGTTGAGGAGTCTTTTGTTGATGTGGGGCTAGTGGGTTAGTTTTTGTGTATTTTGATGCATGTGGTGGGGGCATATAGATATAGTATGATATGAATTGAGATAGGGAACTTTTTGTTATAGAAGGGAGGGATGGATGGAATGGTGTCAAGGTAGGGCACAATCAACACAATAATAGGGGGAGCAATTAAAGGGTAAGAGTTGGCAATCCAACCACCTCTCCAAAAGTCTTTTATATTTGTATGGGGGTAATGGAGGAGTCTCCTTTTTCTATACTTCCAATGTATCTAACTTCTTTGATTGACCCCATTCTCTGTCAAGCATAACATGGCCCAAAAAATTCTCTACTTTAGTTTTGTTGGCTCGCATGTGTGAAACGTGTGTTAACCTAGTATGCATATTTTGCTCTTATCTCTTTTCGGGTTAGGGTTAAAATCGAAACCCAAACCCACCTCTAGGATAATGATATATAGAGTTTAACATCCAACCGATGTGGGATAATCTTTAACTACACCTTCTTTGTTAAATAAACATATATTGTGTTTTGTCTCTTGATCACAACTTGTTTGGTCTTTCGATCATTGAGTAATTTTTCTTTTTTGTAAAATATATTATCTTATACGAAATGAAATATATGATCATGAGTACAATAATTGTCTGTAAGAGAATCTAAAGCTGCTGTGGATGATACTCCTAGGTACCTGTACTGGGTTTACTGTTGACTAACTCATTGATTCTTATTACCAGAACTTTATTTTGCAGGTTTTTGATCAAAAAGAGAGTGAAAGATTTCTTACCCTCTCGGTTATTATTTGTTTACTTTGTGTTTGGTTTAGGAAAAAGATAAGATATATATATATATATATATATACATACACACACGCACATGTATACAAATACACGTGCGTACACGGGGGATGTGGGGTAGTTGTTAAATTTCCTGTAATAATTGAAGTCCCTCCTATTCAGATCTTATTCTTTGCTCCTGTCAATTTTCTAATAAAGAAATTTATAGGGTTTATATATAATATTGAAAAAACAAGTGGGTATTTTCAACTACTCTTTTGTTTTAAATAAGTAACTAAGGTGGTATTATAGTTTAAGATTTTTATATTATATTTGAAAGTTACCGAGCTTAAATTTTATTGAAAATATATGCTACGTGTATTACTGGTTGAGAGCGGTCAATAAATTATATTTGATTCAGTAGAGTCACGATGATGATTAAAGACGTAGGCGTATTATTATTAGTTTACAGTAATTGGTTCATAATATTTTGATTCAGTATAAAGATGCAAATGTTTATTAATTAACGGTTGTTAGTTATAATATTTGATTCAGTAAAGAGTCACGAGTATTTTACGAATCGATAGTGTCTTACTAATCGACATTAGTTAGTTTATAATATTTGATTTAGTAGGATTCGTAAGAAATTTAAAATTTTAATTAATTTATTCAATTATTTTATTAATACATGTGTGTGTGTGTGTGTATATATATATGTATATATATATATATATATATTGAGCACATTATGAACAATTCCAAATACCCTTTTTTAGATTACTTCTTTTGATTAGAGAATTAGGAGATAGTTTAAATGAAAGGACATTGATGGGGTTGGCAGGCATGAAAAGAGAAATGGTGATTTGAGAGGGTATGTCAAGTCGGTATTATTTAAAATCTCCATATGCTTATCTTCTTCAACATTTAATGCTTTTAGAATAAAGTCAAGGTTGGACCAAATATACACCCATTTCTATATATTATATTTTAATATATAGTATTATTTTTTTTATTATGTGAATTTTTTATTTTATTTTATTTTAAAATATTAAGCATAATAAATAAATAAATAAAGGAAATGGGTTTAAGAGAAATGAAAATTTGTGTTTAAGAATTCCTAGAAAAATATTAGGGAAAAAAAAAATAAAATTGACATGGGAATTTACTTTTTGTTGCTTTCTCTTATCTTTCTCAAATACCCATAAAAGATATATATATATATATATAGAGAGAGAGAGAGAGAGAGAGATTAGTGGGTTTAAGATTTTGATTAAAGAGGAGAGCAAGCATATATAATATAGAAATTTTTGTCACAATTGACTAAAGGGTTAAGTTTAGAGGAGGAATAATGGCTATTAAACATATAAATATTTTATTTATTCATAAACATATATTTTTTATATGTAGCTTAATATTTGAAGTTGCTATTCAAGTGGAAATATAAATAAATGTTTTTATATAAATAAAAATGTATTTATTTATAGCTTAAGATTTTTATAAAAGTATGCGAAGGATTACATATTTTTAGAGAAAATATAAATAAAATAGTTTTTAAAAAAACACTAAAAGCAATATTTTTTTTTAAATTTTATCATAATGTTATCATCATTTCTTCTATTATTCCCTTCATTCTTAATTAATTTATATATTTTTCTATATAAAGAATATATAAATTTAAAAAATAATGTATATATATATATATATAATTTCATATAAAATAATTTTTTTTTTTAAAAAGAAAATCAGCCCATCAAATGGGCTTTTAAAACAATATGAGCTTCTCACATATGGGTCATAGATCCATTTAATAAAATTAAATATATTTTCATCTACCTTATCGGGCCGGGCCAATTCGACCCGATCTGACTCTATAACCCGTAGTATACTGTGTGGGACCCAGCCCAGTGAATAAACCCAATCCCTGGTCGGGTCGGGTCAGGTAGGCCCAACTGGACATTTGGACCAGGCCTGGGCTGGCAAATGGTTCTTATTGTTTAACTATTTTAATTAAATTTGTTAGTATTGTAATATTTATTATTATTATTATTATAGTTTTATCATTAATTACATTAGTTTTTTAAATATATTTATTATTTATTTATAAAAAATTATTATTTTTTATTATTTTTAAATCAAACTGAGTTAAATCTATCTCATTTAATTAGTTAGTCCAAAAAAATTACGGAGAAATAATTATAAAAAACTTTTTCACTATGAGTCGTAGTTGTCACCCACTCACTTATATTATTCAAAATCTCAAAAATTCTTTTTTTTTTTTCAACTCCTCTCAAATGCTTGTGCACGACCTATAAATATATTTATATCTTCAAACTTCACTAATTAATTCTTAAACTGTTGATGTGGTTTGATTCTGAAGATATCTTATCTATATTATAAGAATATTATATGTTTATTAAAATAGTTTGTATTTATCCTCTAGAGTTTTGTACGTGAAAAACTCTCGTAATTTTTCTATATAAAGGCTTATAACTTTATTGGTAACGTGTTATCATTTAATCACAAAGAAAATTTTTTTTCTCGATCTTATTCGTGGACGTGGACATACTTGTCGAATCACGTTAAATTTTGTATCCTTTTTTATTTTGCTTTTATTTTGTTGTGATTGTGCGTATCTAGAGAATAGTTTTTCGAACATAAATATTTTCGACATAATAGCTCATCTTTTTTATATTAGTTGTAGCACCCGGAAAGGAGGAGAACTAAAAAAAAAAAAAAAAAAAGAAAAGAAAAGAAGGCCACGTCAGCAGCCACGTCAGCAGGCCCGGTCAGCAGTCCCGGCCAACCGGGGCCTGCCACGTGGCAAGACCACGTCACTCCGAAAGGAGCCACGTTGGCGATCCGCGTGGGTGCGATCCGACGGCCCAGATCAATCGCGCGATCGGACGGCCCAGATTCAATCGCACGGACGGCTCAGATTAAAACGAAATGGACGGCTGAGATCAAAAGGCAAGGGGTTATAAATAGAACCCCCACACCAGACCACAAACCCTAGCCGCCTGCCGCTCGTCGGAGAAGACGAACCAGAGGCCGACCGCCGCCACCCGCCGCCGCACCGGGGAAATTTTCGACTGCCGATCGAGGTAAATTTCATACCCCCGACTCGTTTTTCCACGCTGATTCCTCCTATGGCCAAATCGAGGCCGAAATCCCAGCCAAATGGCCGGAATACGCGGCCGAAGCCCAGCGGCGCCGCCGCGCCCCCTCTCGGTTTTTGCCTCCGACGAGGCCCTTTCCGGCCTCCGTTTGATGCAATTTTTATATCACCGTGATCACCATTCTTTTCTCTACAGGTTGACCGGAGCCGAATCACCAAAACACGAACCTCGCCGGAGAGCCGCCGCACCCGAGAGCGCCGCCGCCGGTAAGCTCCGTTTTTCCGTGATTTTTTTGGCCCCCCGAGGGCCCTAGGGTTGTTTTCTCACAAGGACCGATGCGAGTGTGGCCGAATTCGGCCGAAAACGGTCAAAAACAGCCAACCCGAGGCGACTCGCCGCCGCCAGTGGCGGCGCCGTTGCCGGAGCACGGCGGAGCTGCTGTGCCGGAGTTGCGATTTGGGCCGAAAGAGACCCTGGGCCTAATTTGGGTTTTTTTGGAACACGTGCAGGTACTGTTAGTGTGTTTCAGTTCCCCGGGAAAAATTCAGAGAAAATTAGGGACGGCCTGCAGGCGCACTGTGAATCGTATTCGGATCTCGAAAACAAGTAAGGACCTCTCACCCTATTTCCTATCACGGTATTAAAGTTCAAAATGATAAAACGGTATTTCTTGAATTAACGAATGTGTGAAATTGCTTAAGGTGGCTAATGGAGCCCGAGCCTAGTGTGATTGGTGATTTACTGTTATTTGGCCTGTTTACAGCTTTAAATGCAAAATGAGGTTTGATGTGTTCATTTTACAGATTTGTGTGCATATACTACGTTTTTATCAATTATGGTTGAATGACTGAAAAACTGATACTGTATGTTGTCTGTTTGGCATGAATTACGATTTGTTTGTTAAAATGTGAATTGATGATGCTGACTGAGAAAAAGGAAAATGAAAGATTGTTAGACTGATAATTGTATTATGGGGGTCAGCCTGACTAGATATCCTGGAAGATGGTGGACGGACCGGGTCCGTAGGGAACCCTACCGGGATTGTGGTCTCACATGCCGGACGGGGTATGGAGATCTTATGGTTTTGGCGCCCATACCGGACGGGGTATGGGGACGGCCCGTTTCACCCTCATACCGGACGGGGTATTGAGGTTTATGGTTTTGGCGCCCATACCGGACGGGGTATGTTGACGGCCCGTTTCACCCTCATACCGGACGGGGTATTGAGGTTCATGGTTTTGGCGCCCATACCGGACGGGGTATGGGGACGGCCCTGGAAACTGATTATGGATGTTAAAGGTTAACGGGTAGCAGAACCCCTATGGACCCCCACGGATACCAGTAGGCTGGTAAATGAGAAAAAGATATGTTGTATAATGATTGAATTACAAGAGGCGTGATAAGTGTTATGTTTTACAGCTTATATTATTCAATGATTATGATAATGTTATTGTTTTTCTTATATTGTTTTCATAAATTCCACCGAGGTAAGTGGATGGTAAAGGTTTTATCATAAATAAAAGGATTTGTTGTAAATTATGCTCCATTGGTCTTTTGTGTTTTTCTACCCACCTTTACCTCCGTGACGGTGAGATATCGTGATGTTCTTACTGGACTAGTGTAGCTCACTCCTTATTTAACCATTTCAGATCAGGAAGACATGGTTCCCGAGCCCGTTCCGCAGGAGGACGACGAAGGGGATGCCTAGAGACTCTGTAGTCATACTCATAGTTTTATTTTCGAGTTTCTCTCTTAGTTTAATCTTTTATATTTTAAGTACGTTTTTGGTTTTTCGTGTAAGGGATGTTAACTGAAATTTTGATCTCGCTTCCGCATTTGATATATTTAAATACTCATTTCATTTTAATATTTCCGGGGCCGCTACATTAGTCGTCTTAACTCTCCATCTTCGATCTTCAAACCCTACCTGTTACATTCCAACCCAATGCGAGTTCTTATTAAGAAAAGAAGAAGAAGAAGAAGGATTTGAGTTTGATCCACTTGCTAGTTGAGATTCATGACATGTCATGGCTTCTTTCAAAAAGTTTGACCTCTATAAACAATACCTTCCTTCTCAAGCCAACCCATTTTTAAGAAAAGAAGCTTTTAGAAGCTCAATAAAAAGAGGTTGATGGGCTTAGGCTTATTTAAAGTAATATATAAGCCAACCCATTTTACATCCCTCCCAAGCCTAAGCTTTTCTATTGTTTACCACTATAAACAATACCCTAAAATCATCCCCCTATGCATTACTTAAAGTTTAAATAGTTGAATAGTAAGATAATAAAATTCTTATAATACAAAAGTTTAAACAATTAAATTCCACCCCTCAAGCTAAGTTGAAGGATAATTCAATGAAATACAAGTAAAAAAATAAATTATTAAATTAATATATTAAATTAGATATTTTTTATAATTGGGTAGGAAATATTTTTTTATTTATTTCAAATATTCAATTTTCCTAATGAAAAAATTGAAATTGATTACATTATATTTATACACTTTATAAATTAATATTTTAATTAATTTAATCTGTAGCACCCGGAAAGGAGGAGAAAAAAAAAAAGGGTCACGTCAGCAGCCACGTCAGCAGGCCCGGTCAGCAGTCCCGGCCAACCGGGGCCTGCCACGTGGCAAGACCACGTCACTCTGAAAAGTAGCCACGTTGGCAATCCGCGTGGGTGAAATCTGACGACCCAGATCAATCGCGCGATCAGACGGCCCAGATTCAATCGCACGGACGACCCAGATTCAATCAAAAATGAACGGCCCATATTAAAACGAAATGGACGGCTGAGATCAAAAGGCAAGGGGTTATAAATAGAACCCCCACACCAGACCACAAACACTAGCCGCCTGCCGCTCGCCGGAGACGACGAACCAGAGGCCGACCGCCGCCACCCGCCGCCGCACCGGGGAAATTTCCGACCGCCGATCTAGGTAAATTTCATACCCCGACTCGTTTTTCCACGCTGATTCCTCCTGTGGCCAAATCAAAGCCGAAATCCCGGCCAAACGGCCGGAATACGCGGCCGAAGACCAGCGGCGCCGCCACGCCCCCTCTCGGTTTTTGCCTCCGACGAGGCCCTTCCCGGCCTCCGTTTGATGCAATTTTTATATCACCGTGATCACCATTCTTTTCTCTACAGGTTGACAGGAGCCGAATCACCAAAACACGAACTTCGTCGGAGAGCCGCCGCACCCGAGAGCGCCGCCGCCGGTAAGCTCCGTTTTTCTGTGATTTTTTGGCCCCCCGAGGGCCCTAGGGTTGTTTTCTCACAGGGACTGATGCGAGTGTGGCCGAATTCGGCCGAAAATGGCCGAAAACAGCCAACCCGAGGCGACTCGCCGCCGCCAGTGGCGACGCCGTCGCCGAAGCACGGCGGAGCTGCCGTGCCGGAGTTGCGATTTGGGCCGAAAGAGGCCCTGGGCCTAATTTGGGTTTTTTTTGGAACACGTGCAGGTACCAGTAGTGCGTTTCAGTTCCCCGAGGAAAATTCAGGGAAAATTAGGGACAGCCTGCAAGCGCACTGTGAAGCCGTGTTCGGACCCCGAAACGTGTAAGGACCCCTCACCCTATTTCCTATCACGGTATTAAAGTTCAAAATGATAAAACGGTATTTCTTGAATTAATGAATGTATGAAATTGCTTAAGGTGGCTAATGGAGCCCGAGTCTAGTGTGATTGGTGATTTACTGTTATTTGGCCTGTTTACAGCTTTAAATGCAAAATGAGGTTTGATGTGTTCATTTTACAGATTTGTGTGCATATACTACGTTTTTATTAATTATGGGTTGAATGACTGAAAAACTGATACTGTATGTTGTCTGTTTGGCATAAATTACGATTTGCTTGTTTAAATGTGAATTGATGATGCTGACTGAGGAAAAGGAAAATGAAAGATTGTGTAGACTGATAATTGTATTATGGGGGTCAGCCTGACTAGATATCCTGGGAGATGGTGGACGGACCGGGTCCGTAGGGAACCCTACCGGGATTGTGGTCTCACATGCCGGACGGGGTATGGAGATCTTATGGTTTTGGCGCCCATACCGGACGGGGTATGGGGACGGCCCGTTTCACCCTCATACCGGACGGGGTATTGAGGTTTATGGTTTTGGCGCCCATACCGGACGGGGTATGGGGACGACCCGTTTCACCCTCATACCGGACGGGGTATTGAGGTTCATGGTTTTGGCGCCCATACAGGACGGGGTATGGGGACGGCCCTGGAAACTGATTATGGATGTTAAAGGTTAACGGGTAGCAGAACCCCTATGGACCCCCACGGATACTAGTAGGCTGGTAAATGAGAAAAAGATATGTTGTATAATGATTGAATTACAAGAGGCGTGATAAGTGTTATGTTTTACAGCTTATATTATTCCATTATTATGATAATGTTATTGTTTTTCTTATATTGTTTCCATAAATTCCACCGAGGTAAGTGGATGGTAAAGGTTTTCATGTTAATAAACGAGTTTGTTGTAAATTATGCTCCATTGGTCTTTTTGTGTTTTCTACCCACCTTTACCTCCGTGACGGTGAGATATCGTGATGTTCTTATTGGGCTAGTGTAGCTCACTCCTTACTTAACCATTTCAGATCAGGAAGACATGGTTCCCGAGCCCGTTCCGCAGGAGGACGACGAAGGGGATGCCTAGAGACTCTGTAGTCATACTCATAGTTTTATTTTCGAGTTTCTCTCTTAGTTAGTTTAATCTTTTATATTTTAAGTACGTTTTTGGTTTTTCGTGTAAGGGATGTTAACTGAAATTTTGATCTCGCTTCCGAAATTGATATATTTAAATACTAATTTCATTTTAATATTTCCGGGGCCGTTACATAATCAATTAGTAAAACACATTTTTTAAAAACTATTTTTTAAAGTATTCAAATAAAACATAATTAGTTTCAACCTTTTTTTTTTGGGTTAAAAAATAACGTTTAAAATAAATATAAAATGTTTGAAATTAAATTATAATTAAAAAATTAAGAATCAAATTATAATAAAATATTAAATTTTGAGAATTAATTCAATAATTTATCCAATTATTTATTGTAAATTTTATTTCCATAATTTGTGTTATTTAAATCATTAAATATAAAAAAAAAATTCAAGAGAATTTATTAAATGAAACTGAAAAATGATAAAAATGGGAGAACTGAGGAGTCAAAGAGAGTTGACTTTGAAGAAACCAATGAGAGAGTTGTTAGTGAGAGGCTACAAAATTTTATAATATCACCTAATCTTGTATAATATATATATATATATATATATTATTTCCATTATTATTTTCAATTAATTTTAAGCCTTCTAACCACTCCACTACTATTTCCAATTACCTAATCTTGTATAATATATATATATATATATATATATATATATATATTCATACCTTTTTAACAAATTAAAAAAATATTAAAACCCTAAAATAAATACAATTTAATTTATCTAAGTATATATAAATTTTTAATTAATTATATTGGATGCAAGTGGGTTTAATTTTAATGTTCAATTAATTTGGGTTATTAATTATCAACTAATTAATTATATTGAGCCTTAAAGTGGGTGTAGTTAATTACACAAAATATAATTAAATTAAGACTTAATTAGAAAGGGATTCTTGAGTTTTGGGCCTATTTATTTATAACTTCTTGTATTATTTTTTAAAAAATTACAAATAAATTCTTGAGTTTATACAAATATTAAAATTAAATTCAACAAGCTAATTTACAATAAACATTTTTGAAGGAAATAAAAGACATGAATTTCAAACTATGAATAATCCTTATGGTCTTAAAGAAAAAATAATTATAGAGACTAAACTTGTAACAACTCATACCACCACACTTCCATCATATAATTTACAACGGGTGGATAAACCTAAACAACTTCGTTATTGCATATAAGTTTATACGTCTCTTAAATATATCTATCATTATGTATATTTTCGTATTTTTTTCCATTCGTGGCTTTAAGGATATCTCTTCTAGTATGACTTGACAACACGAGACATTTTTAATCGAAAAATCCGTTATTCACTTGTTATTTTAACTTTAACAATAGTAAATTATGTCAGCTAATAAATTTCTTTATAAATAGCTAAAAAAGTTTTTGAAGATTATAAATTTTTTTAAGGAAAAAATTAGACATATAAGATTTCTACTAAATGTCAAAATTTAAAGCAATAAGTTATTCTCAAGTTTTTTGATATTCTTATATATTGTGTTAGTCAATTATATATATATATATATTTATTTTTTAACATAAATTTTTTTAAAATATGATTCGGCTTTATTTCAATTTCATTAAAATGATCGAAACTAACTATTAAATTAGATATAGATCGTTAAATTATATAATTTTATTAATGTATTCTTTTGCAAATCATATTTAATCATTACATATAAGAAAATTATATCTTATTATATAGTTTTTATTAGCCATCGAAAAGATCATCTATCATTACCCATCAGTCACTCTTCTATTAAAATTAACATCTATATTTATAATAATATTCCTATAATTAATAGTTTTTTGGGCTCTAAATTCAAAATCTTTTCGTTCATAATTAATTTTTGTTTCCCCTTAAAATACATTATCCATACTCCAAGCCCTATATAAATCAAGGGTTTTCCTAGCTCCCTTTTCTTAGTTATTACACACTGATTTCTATTTCCTATACTACTTTATAGAAAGATGAAATACATATCTTTATACAAAAAATATATATATTATATATAAATTTTACTAAAATTTATCTCAATTATTTAACTATATAAACTTTTTTTAAATATTTATAAATATATATAAGTATAATAATTTGCAATGTCTAATTATTATTATTATTATTAGATTTTTAGCATATATTATGCATTAGAATATAATTTAGAATAATTTTTTATGATTACATAAAAATGTAAATATTATTTTATATAAATAAAAAAATGAAATAATTATCATATCTTATCTTTTTACTAAAACATTTATATAACATATAAGGTGTGAGATATAAATAGGTGATCAAGAACTTATATAATGCATAATTTTAAAGTTTGTAATCAATTAAAAATTTAAATAGATAATTATTATTATATATATATATATTTATAATTAATTAAAAATTAAAATTTATTTTTATATTTAAAAATTTTAAATATATAACTATTTATCAAAAGGTGGTGACATATTTTAGAGATGTTTTATATACATATATAAAATAATAAATATATATAATAATATGCACAAACAACTCAAGATTAATTATAAATTTTTTTAAAAAATCCCCACAATATATATATATATATATAGATTTTTTTAGTGGGTTTTAGAATATTAAAATAATTTGTAGAAAAACATTCTCTCGTGAAAGAAAAAAAGGTAGGAGTTCACATGTGGTGTTTGGCTTTTTCTCATCTTCTTTGCGTTAATTAGGGTTTCATCAATTCTTTTCTTTGACCACCTTACTTCTTTGACCAATTTCTCCACGTGCCAATATCACATAATTTCTTCTTTTACATATATATATATGTGTGTGTGTGTGTGTATATATATATATTTCATATGAAACTTATTTTTTTTTTAATGATAAAATAACTAAAATGATGATATTAATAGTGTAGAAAATGAAATCAAAACAAAGAAATGATTGGGTTCAAGTCTAGATTTCAGCAAAAGATTATGATAAGTAAGAATAAAAAGCACCGGAACATGTTTAATTTAACTTTAATTTTAAATGGGAACTAATAAATTTTATTATTAGATTATAATAAATTCGATTGGAATAAAATTGTTGTCTTACACCATCAATATTACGAGAATGTTTGGTTTTAAATTTTTTTTTTTCAAATCGGCTTATTAGTTGATTTTAGTATTATTTAGATTCAGAGATGATAATGAATCGTATTTGGAATAGATTTCGTGAACATGAACTTGATCATAATATAAAAGAAAACTCTAATTCACCCTGGATTAAACAGGGGTTCGTAAAAGCAATGTTATTTTATGCCTCATTGAATTTCTGGTTAAATCCCATCGAACCATTTAGGTTTATAGATGATAATGAATCGAATTTGTAATAAATTTCGTGAAATATGAACTCGTAGTAGATTGAATCTTTGATAGATTGAGGTGAGTCAATTCGAGCTTGAAAATGTAAAAATTTATTTGACCTAATATGCCTCTATTAATATGTTTAATATATATTGTATCAAGAATATGAATTAATTTTGAATGAAAAAGAAAGTATAAATTATTGCCATTGGTGGTTATGAAATAAAAAAAAAAAGAGAGAAAATTATAAAGAATTATAAAATTAAAATAAGATAAGGTTATATCAAACCAGATTTTTTAGAAAAATCCAAATGATTTTAAAGATTTAAAATCTTTAAACCCAGTTCGAATTCATAGTGGATTTAATTTTAAGATGAAAATTACGAATTAAATTCAAATTTATTGAAACACATCCGAATTCTAACCTACTTTAATTATACTGACAACATCATAATATAAGTTACTTATTTTAGAATTAATACGTAATTATCATCCATCTCTCCCAAACTTTGTACTACTTGCATATATAGATTGTGCCAATACATTTTATTTAATTTTTACACTTAGAATTTTTTTATTTCAATCTACATAATAACCATGTGATCAATTTACTCATTTAACATATAAAAATTAAAGACATATAGATATAATCAAAACACCCTCCATTTATACATGAATTATGTTAGAAAATTTAATACTATTGATTTGATTATAACAAAACATAATAATTTTTACAGTAATTAATTATTACTAAAATTAAATATAGTATTTAGATCAAATAATTTCATCTTTACTTTAGTAAAAACAAAAAATAAAAGAGGTAAAATAGTGAAATAATGGACTTACCATTTAAAGAGTAGATGTTGTGGTCCAAGAATTTATGCAAGTCATTATTTATATCTTTTTATAAGTACAAATTTATATTTTTATAATTTTTTTATTTTATTTTATCAAAGTACATATATTATGTACGACCATATAGAAAGGCATACAAAGCCTACCTTAAATACTTTGTCAGCATTTCTCTAGCTAGGTTAATTTGTCATTTTCTAATAACATTCTAAAATACTTAATTCTTTTTCATAATTTCTAATTTTATAATATATTTTTAATTTACTTCTTCCCAAAAATTATAAATAAATTATGTAGTATTTACATATATATATATATATTTGTTAAAATATATATTTAGTTTCTATAATTTTTTTTCCATCTTATTTTTATATCGATTTAAAAAAAATATTTAAATTAGTTCATCGATTTTATTAATTTTTAATATCATTAATTTCTAATGTTACGTGTAACCAATTTTGATACATGATATTTTTTTTATTGATAATTGATTTATATTAAATATTATAAATTAATCTAAAAAATTGTAGTCAAAATGATTGTTTAATATCAATATTTGAAATCTTTTGCTATAAAATTTTTATTATTATTAATAATATAATGATTTAATTATTAAAATTTTTGTATTGTAAATTTAAATTTTATGAACTAATTATAGTCGTAAAATATTTAATTTAGTAAAACTGATAAAATTTAATTCAGTAATTTATTGATGAAACTGTGATAATTAAATTTTATTAAATTTTAATAAATTTATTACGTTTTTAAATATAAAAAAATATTTCGTATCGGATTATAATTATAATTATAATTATATTTCATGAAAAGGAAAAAATAGAAAATCTATTTGATGATTGTGGAAGAAAAGTTTTGAACCCAATATTTAATTTTCAATTTTGTCTATTTCCCTCCATTTCATTTAATCCATGATCCTAAAGTTGAAAACTTTAACAACTAAGAGCAGAATTTTTAGACCATATATGTATGAATGCATATACATTCTTCATTACACCTACCATCATACCACACAAAATTCTTTGATTTTGAGAAAAGAAGTGAAGTTGTTGGGACAACTTTGTCAAAATTAAACATGATCTTTGACTTGGGTATTTTTGCTCATTAATTTTTTGCTACATATATCTCTATATATGTATATATATATATATATGTATATATGTATATATTAATTTGACAAGACTCAAATGGGTTCCCTTGATTGATGATACCCACTTGAATTTTCTTCAAATTATTATTTTTTTAAAAAGTTTAATATTTTATTTTATTATTTTATAAGTTAGAAAAAAGTCTCTTTTATTCTCTTTGATTCAAAAAGTTGAAAGAGAGAGTGAGTAAATTTATGTTACTTGAGGTTAGAAGGTCAATCATGGTTTACAGCCTTTCTGAAGGAATCTAAAGTTGCTTGGTGATGTAATAATAATAAATAATAATCATGATATTTAATAATAATAATAATAATAATAATAATATAATATAATATAATATAATATAAGAAGATATCTTTGCTTTTTTTACTTGTGGGTAAGTTAAGAAATTAAAGTGTATCAATTTCATGTTTGATCTTTGAGGAACTTGAGTTGATTAAGTGGGCTCATATATATATATATATATTATAATTTTATAAGAAAATTATATATTTATTAATTAAATAATATATATATTAATTATAAATATATTAAGAATAATTTTCAAAAATAAAAATACTTAAGAGTATAACTCAAATTAAATTTATAAGTTCTCCTATAAAAAAATATTTAAATAAAAGAATACAGAAACATAATGTGATTTAATCTTCAAATAAAAAATATATAAGAATATAATTTAATTTAAATTTATAATTTTTTATTAAAAAAAATATTTAAATAAAAAATTTACGAAAACGTAATATGATTCGATTTTCAAAATAAAATATATTAAACAAAAAAAATATAGAAACACGAAATGACTAGTGACTTTTATAAAAGTTATTTTCTTCTTTTATAAAAGAAGAAAGTACTATTAATTATTTATGTAGCTAGTAATCCATATATATATATAATTTTATTTGATAAGATGTGCATAAATTCATTCCTTTTTAGAAATTATCTTTTGCATATAATACTTTTTGAGAAAATTAGGTAAATCACATGCTCCTTACTTTACCTATGGGCATAAAAGTGGGGTCCACTTTTCTTTCTAAAACAAATTGTACTCTTTTAAAAAGCATATGTCTAAAATTTCCCTAAATATTAATGGTATAACCAAACAATAATGGTTTTATTAATTTAGTTTATGTATTATAAATTATTTTCTAATTTAATTTAATTTTTTTTATATAAATTATATGTAATAATTTAAAATTTAAAATAAAATAAATTATAAATTAAATATAAAAGTAAAATAATAAAGTTAAAATTTATATTTCTTAAATAATAATTTAAAATAATCAATAGCGCTATAAAAATAATTATTATAAAAAAAATGCAATAATCTATAATTTCATGACTGACCCACAAGTCATGAAATATCTTCTTCTATTATTATTATTATTAATGATATAACCAAACAATAATGATTTTATTAATTTAGTTTATGAATTATAAATTATCTTCTAATTTAATTTAAATTTTTTTTTCTATAAATTATATTTCTGATTATATATTATAATTTAATTAAAATTTAATTAGATAATAATAATAATGACAGTAATAATAATTAAAAATTATAAATTTGCAACATGGTCCTTATTTTATGTCAATATAAATACATTATGTGGTAATTTAATATATTAATAAATTAAAATTTTGATATTATTTAATAATGTTAATATTTGTAAACACCTTTAAATTCATTTTTAATTATTAAAAAATTGTAATATGAAGACTAGTTTTAGGATCACTTTCAATCAAGAGATTGAGTGAAGTCAAAATTGTATTAATTAATATTAATATTTAATATGAAGCTGGCCTAATTCTTAGGGAATCCCAAAAAAGGAAAATAAAAACAATAACTAAAAATCAAATTTAGGAATAAAAGTTATGTGGGTTAGCAAAATAATAATAAATAAATAAATACCCAATTATGATTTCATGGTACTACTTACATAATTTATATTTTTATGTCACACTTCAACATTTCGGTTCATTTTTTTTTGTTATTTGAAATAAAACTTTTTAATGTTTAGATAACATATGAACGTGTTTAAATATAAAAAATATATATATAAATTAAATAAATCAAATGAGAAGAAAATAAGAGTAACTTATAAAGGATGAAACTATAATTACTTTAAAAACTAAAATTAGAATTAAAATCAAAATTTTCTCTTTTCCTGTAATATCCGGACTCGAAAAACGACATAAGATATTTTTTTTATTATTTAATTATTAATTTAAAATAATTGATTAATTTATTTTATTTTTATTTAAGTGAAAGTTTGAGAAAAAATAAATTAGGGACGAGATTGAAAATAATTTTGAAAAAAAATGATACAAATTTGGGTTCTAGAAGTATTTTTGAAAGAAAAATTAAAAATAGGGGGTCAAAGTACAAATAAAAAAAATTCAACCAGTTAGCATTGCCCAATCAGCAGTCTCGACAAACTAGAAGGCGTCGCGTGGCAAGGCGTGTTGACATAGGTGCCACGTGGGAGGCCACGCTAGCGATCTACATGCCCCGTGATTAGACGGCCCAGGATTGATCATGCACGTGTGGACGACCCAGATTTGTTTTCTCTTTATGCGCAATCGGACAGTCGAGATTAATTGCGATGAACGGTTCATATTCGTTTACTCCTTAGGCGTGATCAGACAGACAAATTTGATCGCGATAGACGGTTCAGATCAATGCAGGATGGTTATAAATACTTCGCATCACGCAGAAACCTAAACCTTAGCCACTAGCCCCCCTCGGAGAAGAAGAACCAGATGTTAGAGAAGGAGACTGACCGCCGCCGTGCCGGAGCCACAGCCGACCGTCAAAAAAAGTAAAAATTTCTCATACCCGCTCGAAATTCGATTCTAAGTACCATTGTGACCAAATCAAAGTAAGAAGAACATCGTGTGGGCCGAAAACTGCAGGTAAAGTCCAGCGAAGTCGTGATGGCTAAAACCCTAAAACCCATTCGATGAGCCCCTTTTCGATTTTCATTTCACGTTATTTTTCTATCATTGTGTTCACCGTCCTTTTCTGTGTAAGTTAGCCAAAGAAAGAACTTTAGCCGTGAAGGAGGACCGGCGGAGCCACTGCATCTAGAGTTCCCCCGCTGGTAAGTTTGATTTTTTTGTGATTTTTCGGCCAATTGAGACCCCTAATGTAATTTTTTGCAGGGATATCGTCAAAATCGGCCAAAACCAATCAGGCCGAGGTGAACTGCTGTCCTGGGTGGTGGAGCTGGCGCCGGAGCACAGCGGCGGCGGCGTACCAGAACCCCAAAATTGGTTGGAATGAGTTTTGGACATCGATTTTGAATTTTTGAGTATTTTTAGGTATGTGACGAGTGTTTTAAATTTCATAGAAAAAATTTAGGGAACCTAGTACCTGTTAGGAGGCATAGTAGACAGCTCGACATCTCAAAACATTGATCTAGATCAGAATCCATCACCCTAATCTCCGTTACGATAAACTGAGGCTTAATATTGTATAATTTTATGTTTTTGTAAAAAATTAAAAAACTCTAAAAATAATTACAGATTACTAGTGGAGCCAGAATCGGTTAATTTACAATTGTCTTTTATTTATTTTTCTGTACTTTCCTACTTGTTTGATTTTCGTAGAATACATATTCTTAATTTATAGTTCAATAAACTTATCAACTTATTTGGTTATTTTAGTTATACATTATCAGTATGAATGTAGTTTAATTGATCTGTGAACGTGATATGAAATATTAGTATGAGTTTGTTGGTTGTTTGTTGATGAAAATTTGTATATGAAAGACTTGCTGGTTACCCAAGAAAAGGGCGAACAGGCCCAGTGAATAAGGAATCCTACTGTGAACGTTACCTCAGTCAGACGAGATTGAGAAGTCCCTTACCGCAAAGATTTGGAAGATATGGTTCACTCTTATACCAGACAGAGTATCAATGCGATGGAATATTTGATACTCATTACTAGACTGGATATGAGGATGGCCAGTTAATTGTAAAATTGGATATTTGGTGCGGGAGTAGGGGGGACACCCTTATGGACCTCTAGGGGTACCAATAAGCAGGTAAGAAATGAAAGTTATTGTTTTTCATTCTCTTATGTGTGAAAGTGTAAAGTAATATGGATATGGACCTTTATAGGTTGTCTTTAGAAAACTTTATTATGGTAAGTATTAAACAAATGTCTTTAAATTTCAAATGTATTTAAATAAGTCAAGGGCTCCATTAGCTATTTTTTTAATTTTTTTTTTACCAATCTTCAATTTTCTATAGATGTTATTAATGTGATATTCTTACTAAGTTAGTGTAGTTCACCCTTTCATTAACCATTTCAGATAAAGAAGATCAAGATTCAGATCTTGATCAGCAAAAGGGTTGTCATAGAATATTTAGTTATTCGTTTTTCATTTTATTTCTTTAATTTTCGTTTATCTTTTAGAAATGACATTTTAGTAATCCTATTGGGCATTCAAAATTATTGTGTAATGAATGTAAACCATAATTCTATTAATTGCTTCTTCATTAAATTTATAAATTTATTTTCTTTGAGTTTCGGACCTTTACATTCTCTTCTCTTTTTTCTTAGCTATTTATTTTATACTAGTTAGGCTAGTTTGAGGTTTTGTTAGTTTAGAGATGGCTCGAGTTTGGTTTTACCAGTTTAAAAATGGTTTTAATCTAGTTCTTTCTTTTTCTGTTTATTTGAATGTTGTTTAATAATATCTAATCTTAGTTTAACATAATTTTTTATTAACAATAATGGACATGTTATACAGTAATAATAAATATAGGATCTATGAAGGTTGATATAATAGTCATTAAAAGGTCTCTTATGAATGTCAAACTAACTTAAAACAAGAGCAAATAATGACATTAAATTTGTTATTTGGAGAAAACTTCAATGTCTTATAAAATACATAAAAAATTATTAAGTTTGAAGAACATAAAGAGAGTTACCACAACACAACAGAACATAAAGAGAGTTACCACAACACAACAGAACATAAAGAGAGTTACCACAACACAACAGAACAATATATCTAATAACAAATCATTTAACTTTGAAAGTTAGGTATGATTCAAGGTAGAAGTAGTCATCCTAAACCATTGGACCATTACAATCAGTTGTTACTTTATTTTAGTTTTTTCACTTTTGTTAATTGTCAAACCCTAAATAAACCACTTGGTTTCCCATTAGGCATTTGAAACATATAATTAAAATCTAAAACTATAATGTAACGGCCCCGGAAATATTAAAATGAAATGAGTATTTAAATATATCAAGTGCGGAAGCGAGATCAAAATTTCAGTTAACATCCCTTACACGAAAAAAACCAAAAACGTACTTAAAATATAAAAGATTAAACTAACTAAGAGAGAAACTCGAAAATAAAACTATGAGTATGACTACAGATTCTCTAGGCATCCCCTTCGTCGTCCTCATGCGGAACGGGCTCGGGAACCATGTCTTCCTGATCTGAAATGGTTAATGTAGCACCCGGAAAGGAGAAGAAAAAAAAAAAAAAAAAAAAAAAAAAGGGCGGCCACGTCAGCAGCCACGTCAGCAGGCCCGGTCAGCAGTCCCGGCCAACCAGGGCCTGCCACGTGGCAAGACTGCGTCACTCCAAAAGGAGCCACGTTGGCGATCCGCGTGGGTGCGATCCGACGGCCCAGATCAATCACGCGATCGGACGGCCCAGATTCAATCGCACGGACGGCCCAGATTCAATCAAAAACGAACGGCCCAGATTAAAACAAAATGAACGGCTGTGATCAAAAGGCAAGGGGTTATAAATAGAACCTCCACACCAGACCACAAACCCTAGCCGCCAGCCGCTCGCCGGAGAAGACGAACCAGAGGCCGACCGCCGCCACCCGCCGCCACTCGCCGCCGCACCGGGGAAATTTCCGACCGCCGATCGAGGTAAATTTCATACCCCCGACTCGTTTTTCCCCACTGATTCCTCCTATGGCCAAATCGAAGCCGAAATCCCGGCCAAACGGCCGGAATACGCGGCCGAAGCCCAGCGGCACCGCCGCGCCCCCTCTCGATTTTTGCCTCCGACGAGGCCCTTCCCGGCCTCCGTTCGATGCAATTTTTATATCACCGTGATCACCATTCTTTTCTCTACAGGTTGACCGAAGCCAAATCACCAAAACACGAACTTCGCCGGAGAGTCGCCGTACCCGAGAGCGCCGCCGCCGGTAAGCTCCGTTTTTCCGTGATTTTTTGGCCCCCCGAGGGCCCTAGGGTTGTTTTCTGACAAGGACCAATGCGAGTGTGGCCGAATTCGGCCAAAAACGGCCGAAAACAGTTAACCCGAGGCGACTCGCCGCCGCCAGCGGCGGCGCCGTCGCCGGAGCACGGCGGAGCCGCCGTGCCGGAGTTGCGATTTGGGCCGAAAGAGGCCCTGGGCCTAATTTGGATTTTTTTTGGAACCCGTGCAGGTACTGTTAGCGTGTTTCAGTTCCCCGGGAAAAATTCAGGGAAAATTAGGGACAGCCTGCAGGCGCACTGTGAATCGTATTCGGATCCCGAAAACAAGTAAGGACCCCTCACCTTATTTCCTATCACGGTATTAAAGTTCAAAATGATAAAACGGTATTTCTTGAATTAATGCATGTGTGAAATTGCTTAAGGTAGCTAATGGAGCCCGAGTCTAGTGTGATTGGTGGTTTACTGTTATTTGGCCTGTTTACAGCTTTAAATGCAAAATGAGGTTTGATGTGTTCATTTTACAGATTTGTGTGCATGTACTACGTTTTTATTAATTATGGGTTGAATGACTGGAAAACTGATACTGTATGTTGTCTGTTTGGTATGAATTACGATTTGCTTGTTTAAATGTGAATTGATGATGCTGATTGAGGAAAAGGAAAAATGAAAGATTGTGTAAACTGATAATTGTATTATGGGGGTCAGCCTGACTAGATATCCTGGGAGATGGTGGACGGACCGGGTCCGTAGGGAACCCTACCGGGATTGTGGTCTCACATGCCGGACGGGGTATGGAGATCTTATGGTTTTGGCGCCCATACCGGACGGGGTATGGGGACGGCCCGTTTCACCCTCATACCGGACGGGGTATTGAGGTTCATGGTTTTGGCGCCCATACCGGACGGGGTATGGGGACGGCCCTGGAAACTGATTATGAATGTTAAAGGTTAACGGGTAGCGGAACCCCTATGGACCCCCACGGATACTAGTAGGCTGGTAAATAAGAAAAAAAAAGATATGTTGTACAATGATTGAATTACAAGAGGCGTGATAAGTGTTATGTTTTACAGCTTAGATTATTCAATGATTATGATAATGTTATTGTTTTTCTCATATTGTTTTTCATAAATTCCACCAAGGTAAGTGGATGGTAAAAGTTTTATTATTGATAAAAGGTTTTGTTGTTAATAAACGAGTTTATTGTAAATTATGCTCCATTGGTCTTTTTTGTGGTTTTCTACCCACCTTTATCTCCGTGACGGTGAGATATCGTGATGTTCTTACTGGGCTAGTGTAGCTCACTCCTTAATTAACCATTTCAGATCAGGAAGACATGGTTCCCGAGCCCGTTCCGCAGGAGGACGACGAAGGGGATGCCTAGAGACTCTGTAGTCATACGCATAGTTTATTTTCGAGTTTTCTTTCTTAGTTAGTTTAACCTTTTATATTTTAAGTACGTTTGTTTGGTTTTTCGTGTAAGGGATGTTAAATGAAATTTTGATCTCGCTTCCGCATTTGATATATTTAAATACTCATTTCATTTTAATATTTTCCGGGGTCGTTACTGTTGGTATCAGAGCCGCATTTCCTCGGACCCATTCCTTACACTATAGTCCTTTAAAGAAATACTCACCGATTGGTCGTTACTCAACCATTCCTTGTAAATGCAGGTACACAGAAATGAGGAGAGGAAGGCCCCCACTAAACCGAGCGGCCCAAGATAATTCGCTTCGGGAGGATTTGGACAGATTATATGAGATGGTGGAAGCTCTCGTAGCTGCTCAGCGAAGGCAAGAGGAGAGAAGAGAGTTACCCGGACCTCCTCCGCTAGCGCAGGTTGAGCCCCCGTTACAGCAGGCTGATCCCGAGCCACCCCGGCAGGAGCCTGTTCCTCCACAGTACCACCCGGCACCACAGCCGCGGTACGACCCGGTACCACAGCCACGGTACCAACAGGTACCGCCACAGCACATTCCAGTGCCCCCACCCCATCAGCAGGCGCCACCACAGGGTCCCCCAGTTCACCTTCAGCCGGCCCCAGTTCCTTTACCTCGGGACCCCGCTCCCTCCTTGATCGACCCTGGCTTCATAGAGAGGTACAGGAGACTGAACCCTTCTACTTTTTCGGGGGAATCCTCTTTTGAAGAGGCCCAATACTGGCTGGCGGAGACTGAGCGAGCCTTTGAGACCTTAGGAGTAATTCCTGAGCAGAGGGCTGCCATTGCCTCCTACATGCTGGTAGGGGAAGCAGTACGCTGGTGGGAGCTCAAGCGGGCCACCCTGCCTGTACCAGTTACTTGGGAGCAGTTCCTAGCGGCTTTCCATGCGGAGTATCTCCCTAAGCACATCCAACATTTAAAGGAAATTGAATTTGCTCAGTTGGTCCAGGGTAATATGACAGTGTCGGAGTATGCCCGCAAGTTCCTGGAGCTGGGCCGACATGCCCCGGAGACATTGTTGGATGAGGGCCGAAAGGCCAGGAAATTCCAGTGGGGTCTCCGCCCGGCGATCAGACAGCACTTGTTGGTGATGGAGCTCGAGACATATTCGGCAGTCCTGGCAAAGGCGCAGATCATAGAAAGGAGCTTCGACACCCGCCCTCAGCTAGCGGGAAGTTCCCGACCTTCAGCCCCGCTCCGCAGGCCAGCGCCTACCATGCCGGTCCAACCCAGCAAGAGACCCAGGCCTGCCGCTCAGGGCCCTCCTCAGGCTATGGGGGCAGCTCGTGGGAAGATCTGCCAGTACTGCGGCAGGGATCATGGGGACCGACCCTGCTACCGCCTCAACAACACCTGTCGCATATGCGGCAGTGCCCAGCACTATGCGAGGGAGTGTCCTAGGAACCAGAATCAAGGGAGGCCTCCAATCCAGGGCAGAGTTTACAACCTTACCCAGAAGGATGCCGATGCAGACCCGGACGTGGTACATGGTATGTATACTATCTCTGGCCACATTGCTCATATTTTGTTTGATACTGGTGCATCACATTCTTTTATTTCACATGTTCTTGCTTCCAAAATTTGTGTACCACCTGATAGACTTGATTCATTATTGTTTGTATCTACCGCTGGGGGGGAGACATTACTAGGAGAGGTTGTCTACAGGGCATGTGCCGTGGAGATAGCAGATAGGAAATTGAGGGTAGACCTGATAGGGTTAGACACAGGGGATTTTGATGTAATCCTAGGAATGGATTGGCTGGCGGCGTATCACGCCACCATAGACTGCTTTAATAAAAAGATTGTATTTAATCCTCCCAACGAGGAGCCATTTACAAGTTAATAAAATTATTCGATACTAATTCTCCCTAATGACAAATTCTTTTCTTCTTAATTCCCAGTGCGTTGATATTGTATTTTCCCTAACTAGGTAAACCCAAGAAGGAAGTTTGTATCCAAGAGATTCCAGTAGTCCGAGACTTCCCAGACGTATTTCCGGATGAACTGCCCGGTCTACCAGAGGACAGAGAGGTCGAGTTCACCATAGACTTACAGCCAGGAACCCAACCCATCTCGGTAGCTCCTTACCGAATGAGCCGCATCGAGATGGAAGAGCTAAGGAAACAAATCACTGAGCTACAAAACAGTGGCTTCATTAGACACAGCATTTCCCCATGGGGTGCCGGGGTTACTTTTGCAAAGAAAGGAGATGGAACGTTGAGACTGTGTATTGATTATAGAAGGATAAACAAGGTAACAATTAAAAACAAGTACCCTCTCCCCCGGATTGATGACCTTTTCGATCAGTTGCAGGGTGCACAGGTCTTTTCTAAAATAGATCTACGATCAGGTTACCATCAGGTAAAAGTGAGAGCAGAAGACATCCCCAAGACGGCATTCCGAACCAGGTACGGACACTATGAGTTCCTGGTTATGCCGTTTGGGCTAACCAACGCCCCGGCCATCTTTATGGATCTAATGAACAGAATCTTCAGAGAGTTCTTGGATAAATTTGTCATCGTGTTCATCGATGATATCTTAGTCTACTCAAAAAGTAGAGAAGAACATGCTCATCATCTTGCCCAAGTCCTCCAGGTACTCAGGGAAAAGAAGTTGTATGCAAAGTTGAGCAAGTGTGGATTTTGGCTCGAGCAAACCGCCTTCCTAGGACATGTTATATCGAAGGAAGGGGTGTCGGTGAACCCCGAAAAGGTTGAAGCGGTACTTAGTTGGAAAAGGCTGACAACAGTTAAGGAAATTCGCAGTTTCCTAGGGATGGCGGGTTATTACCGCCGGTTTGTCGAAGGGTTCTCCAGTCTAGCGGCCCCTCTAACCCGACTCACAAAGAAGAATGCAAAGTTTGATTGGAATGAGAACTGCGAAAGGAGTTTTTCAGAATTGAAGAAGCGACTGACTACTGCACCCGTGCTGGCTCTACCGAGTGGATCAGGAGGGTATACAGTTTATAGTGATGCCTCCTATCTGGGCCTGGGTTGTGTCCTGATGCAGCATGGAAAGGTTATAGCATATGGGTCTAGACAGCTAAAGAATCATGAGAAGAACTATCCTACCCATGATTTGGAGCTTGCCGCAATCATACACGCCTTGAAAATCTGGCGCCATTATTTGTATGGAGAGACCTTTCAGATCTACACCGATCATAAGAGCTTGAAGCACATCTTCACTCAGAAGGATCTCAACATGCGTCAGAGAAGGTGGATGGAACTCCTCAAGGACTATGATTGTGACATCCTATACCATCCAGGTAAGGGCAACGTAGTAGCCGATGCCCTCAGTAGGAAGAGTGCAGGCACCCTAGCCCATCTGATGGTTTCGGAATGCAGGTCCATTGGGGCTACGCAGCAGGTTCGACTGCAAGATCTGAAGAGGGCCACATGTTTGAGCCACCTAACAGTCCAACCCGAGCTAATCCAAAGAATAAAGGAAGCCCAGTCAATCGACTCCGCCCTAGTAAACCGCAAGAAGGATGCAGAACAGGGAGTGAACTCAGAATTTCAGATCTCTGCCGACGGATTGATTCGTTTCAAGGACAGAATGTGTGTCCCAGACGACAATGAATTAAAAAGAGACATCATGACAGAGTCCCATAGTTCAAGGTTCGCCATGCATCCAGGAAGTACAAAAATGTACCAAACTATGCGACCCCGATTCTGGTGGAATGGGATGAAGAGAGATATAGCCGACTTTGTATCTAAGTGCTTGGTATGTCAGCAAGTCAAAGCAGAACATCAACGCCCAGGGGGGTTGCTTCAGCCTTTACCGATTCCAGAATGGAAGTGGGAACACATCACCATGGACTTCGTATCGGGACTACCCAAGGCACGATCGAGACACGATGCCATATGGGTAATTGTTGACCGACTCACTAAGTCTTCCCACTTCCTGGCCATCAGAATGACTGATTCGTTGGACAAGTTGGCAAGAATGTAAGTCCGGGAAATAGTCAGACTGCATGGGGTCCCAGTAACAGTGGTATCCGACAGGGATCCCAGATTCACTTCTCGGTTTTGGAATAGTTTCCAGCAAGCTATGGGAACAAAGCTGTCCCTCAGTACTGCCTTCCACCCCCAAACCGATGGACAATCAGAGAGGACAATCCGTACGCTGGAGGATATGCTCCGAGCTTGTGTCCTTGACTCCGGAGGCCATTGGGACGACCATCTACCCCTGATAGAGTTTGCCTACAACAACAGTTACCAAGCAAGCATCGGCATGGCCCCATACGAGGCGCTTTACGTTCGTCCGTGCAGGTCACCGATTTGTTGGGAGGAAGTGGGCGATAGAAGATTGTTTGGCCCGGATTTAGTGGAAGAAACCACGTCCAAGATAGTTAAGATCAAGAAGAACATCCAGACAGCTCAGAGTAGGCAAAAGAGCTATGCTGATACCCGAAGGAGGGACCTGGCCTTTGAGAAAGGTGACCGGGTGTTTCTTAAAGTCACCCCCTTCAAGGGAATTAGTAGGTTCGGCAGAAGGGGAAAATTAAACCCCAGATACATTGGACCCTTTGAAATCTTAGACAAGATTGGTACCACTGCCTACAGACTTGCACTGCCCCCTGAGCTCTCCCGGGTTCACAATGTGTTTCATGTATCTATGCTGCGCAAGTACAATCCGGACCCTTCTCATGTCGTGGCTCATGAACCGCTCTCACTCCGAGAGGACTTGTCTTATGAAGAAGTACCGGTCAGTATCACGGACCGAGAAAGTAGAATACTCCGTAACCGGAAAATATCATTTGTAAAAGTCTTGTGGCAGAACCACACGCCTAGGGAGGCGACTTGGGAGCTGGAATCAGAATTTAGGGCCCAATATCCTCATCTGTTTGATCAAGAGTAATGAGGCAAATTTGGGGACCAAATTTCTTTATGGGGGGGAGAGTTGTAGCACCCGGAAAGGAGAAGAAAAAAAAAAAAAAAAAAAAAAAAAAAAAAAAGGGCGGCCACGTCAGCAGCCACGTCAGCAGGCCCGGTCAGCAGTCCCGGCCAACCAGGGCCTGCCACGTGGCAAGACCGCGTCACTCCAAAAGGAGCCACGTTGGCGATCCGCGTGGGTGCGATCCGACGGTCCAGATCAATCACGCGATCGGACGGCCCAGATTCAATCAAAAACGAACGGCCCAGATTAAAACAAAATGAACGGCTGTGATCAAAAGGCAAGGGGTTATAAATAGAACCTCCACACCAGACCACAAACCCTAGCCGCCAGCCGCTCGCCGGAGAAGACGAACCAGAGGCCGACCGCCGCCACCCGCCGCCACTCGCCGCCGCACCGGGGAAATTTCCGACCGCCGATCGAGGTAAATTTCATACCCCCGACTCGTTTTTCCCCACTGATTCCTCCTATGGCCAAATCGAAGCCGAAATCCCGGCCAAACGGCCGGAATACGCGGCCGAAGCCCAGCGGCACCGCCACGCCCCCTCTCGGTTTTTGCCTCCGACGAGGCCCTTCCCGGCCTCCGTTCGATGCAATTTTTATATCACCGTGATCACCATTCTTTTCTCTACAGGTTGACCGAAGCCAAATCACCAAAACACGAACTTCGCCGGAGAGTCGCCGTACCCGAGAGCGCCGCCGCCGGTAAGCTCCGTTTTTCCGTGATTTTTTGGCCCCCCGAGGGCCCTAGGGTTGTTTTCTGACAAGGACCAATGCGAGTGTGGCCGAATTCGGCCAAAAACGGCCGAAAACAGTTAACCCGAGGCGACTCGCCGCCGCCAGCGGCGGCGCCGTCGCCGGAGCACGGCGGAGCCGCCGTGCCGGAGTTGCGATTTGGGCCGAAAGAGGCCCTGGGCCTAATTTGGATTTTTTTTGGAACCCGTGCAGGTACTGTTAGCGTGTTTCAGTTCCCCGGGAAAAATTCAGGGAAAATTAGGGACAGCCTGCAGGCGCACTGTGAATCGTATTCGGATCCCGAAAACAAGTAAGGACCCCTCACCTTATTTCCTATCACGGTATTAAAGTTCAAAATGATAAAACGGTATTTCTTGAATTAATGCATGTGTGAAATTGCTTAAGGTAGCTAATGGAGCCCGAGTCTAGTGTGATTGGTGGTTTACTGTTATTTGGCCTGTTTACAGCTTTAAATGCAAAATGAGGTTTGATGTGTTCATTTTACAGATTTGTGTGCATGTACTACGTTTTTATTAATTATGGGTTGAATGACTGAAAAACTGATACTGTATGTTGTCTGTTTGGTATGAATTACGATTTGCTTGTTTAAATGTGAATTGATGATGCTGATTGAGGAAAAGGAAAAATGAAAGATTGTGTAAACTGATAATTGTATTATGGGGGTCAGCCTGACTAGATATCCTGGGAGATGGTGGACGGACCGGGTCCGTAGGGAACCCTACCGGGATTGTGGTCTCACATGCCGGACGGGGTATGGAGATCTTATGGTTTTGGCGCCCATACCGGACGGGGTATGGGGACGGCCCGTTTCACCCTCATACCGGACGGGGTATTGAGGTTCATGGTTTTGGCGCCCATACCGGACGGGGTATGGGGACGGCCCTGGAAACTGATTATGAATGTTAAAGGTTAACGGGTAGCGGAACCCCTATGGACCCCCACGGATACTAGTAGGCTGGTAAATAAGAAAAAAAAAGATATGTTGTACAATGATTGAATTACAAGAGGCGTGATAAGTGTTATGTTTTACAGCTTAGATTATTCAATGATTATGATAATGTTATTGTTTTTCTCATATTGTTTTTCATAAATTCCACCAAGGTAAGTGGATGGTAAAAGTTTTATTATTGATAAAAGGTTTTGTTGTTAATAAACGAGTTTATTGTAAATTATGCTCCATTGGTCTTTTTTGTGGTTTTCTACCCACCTTTATCTCCGTGACGGTGAGATATCGTGATGTTCTTACTGGGCTAGTGTAGCTCACTCCTTAATTAACCATTTCAGATCAGGAAGACATGGTTCCCGAGCCCGTTCCGCAGGAGGACGACGAAGGGGATGCCTAGAGACTCTGTAGTCATACGCATAGTTTATTTTCGAGTTTTCTTTCTTAGTTAGTTTAACCTTTTATATTTTAAGTACGTTTGTTTGGTTTTTCGTGTAAGGGATGTTAAATGAAATTTTGATCTCGCTTCCGCATTTGATATATTTAAATACTCATTTCATTTTAATATTTTCCGGGGTCGTTACAGTTAAATAAGGAGTGAGCTACACTAGCCCAGTAAGAACATCACGATATCTCACCGTCACGGAGGTAAAGGGGGGTAGAAAAACACAAAAGACCAATGGAGCATAATTTACAACAAACTCGTTTATTAACATGAAAACCTTTACCCTCCACTTACCTCGATGGAATTTATGAAAACAATATAAGAAAACAATAACATTATCATAATCATGGAATAATATAAGCTGTAAAACATAACACTTATCACGCCTCTTGTAATTCAATCATTGTACAACATATCTTTTTCTCATTTACCAGCCTACTAGTATCCGTGGGGGTCCATAGGGGTTCCGCTACCCGTTAACCTTTAACATTCATAATCAGTTTCCAGGGCCGTCCCCATACCCCGTTCGGTATGGGCGCCAAAACCATGAACCTCAATACCCCGTCCGGTATGAGGGTGAAACGGGCCGTCCCCATACCCCGTCCGGTATGAGGGTGAAACGGGCCGTCCCCATACCCCGTCCGGTATGGGCGCCAAAACCATAAGATCTCCATATCCCGTCCGGCATGTGAGACCACAATCCCGGTAGGGTTCCCTACGGACCCGGTCCGTCCACCATCTCCCAGGATATCTAGTCAGGCTGACTCCCATAATACAATTATCAGTCTACACAATCTTTCATTTTCCTTTTCCTCAGTCAGCATCATCAATTCACATTTAAACAAGCAAATCGTAATTCATGCCAAACAGACAACATACAGCATCAGTTTTTCAGTCATTCAACCCATGATTAATAAAAACGTAGTATATGCACACAAATCTGTAAAATGAACACATCAAACCTCATTTTGCATTTAAAGCTGTAAACAGACCAAATAACAGTAAATCACCAATCACACTAGACTCGGGCTCCATTAGCCACCTTAAGCAATTTCACACATTCGTTAATTCAAGAAATACCGTTTTATCATTTTGAACTTTAATACCGTGATAGAAAATAGAGTGAGGGGTCCTTACTTGTTTTCGGGATCCGAATACGATTCACAGTGCACCTGCAGGCCGTCCCTAATTTTCCCTGAATTTTTCCCGGGGAACTGAAACACACTAACAGTACCTGCACGTGTTCCAAAAAAAACCCAAATTAGGCCCAGGGCCTCTTTCGGCCCAAATCACAACTCCGGCACGGCGGCTCCGCCGTGCTCCGGCAACGGCGCCGCCGCTGGCGGCGGCAAGTCACCTCGGGTTAACTGTTTTCGGTCGTTTTCGGCCAAATTCGGCCACACTCGCATTGGTCCTTGTCAGAAAACAACCCTAGGGCCCTCGGGGGGCCAAAAAATCACGGAAAAACGGAGCTTACCGGCGGTGGCGCTCTCGGGTACGCCGGCTCTCCGGCGAGGTTCGTGTTTTGGTGATTCGGCTTCGGTCAACCTGTAGAGAAAAGAATGGTGATCACGGTGATATAAAAATTGCATCGAACGGAGGCCGGGAAGGACCTCGTCGGAGGCAAAAACCGAGAGGGGGCGCGGCGGCGCCGCTGGGTTTCGGCCGCGTATTCCGGCCATTTGGCCGGGATTTCGGCCTCGATTTGGCCATAGGAGGAATCAGCGGGGAAAAACGAGTCGGGGGTATGAAATTTACCTCGATCGGCGGTCGGAAATTTCCCCGGTGCGGTGGCGGGTGGCGGCGGTCGGCCTCTGGTTCGTCTTCTCAGGCGAGCGGCGGGCGGCTAGGGTTGTGGTCTGGTGTGGGGGTTCTATTTATAACCCCTTGCCTTTTGATCACAGCCGTTCATTTCGTTTTAATCTGGGCCGTTCGTTTTTGATTGAATCTGGGCCGTCCGATCGCGCGATTGATCTTGGCTGTCGGATCGCACCCACGCGGATAGCCAACGTGGCTCCTTTCGGAGTGACGCGGTCTTGCCACGTGGCAGGCCCCGGTTGGCCGGGACTGCTGACCGGGCCTGCTGACGTGGCTGCTGACGTGGCCCCCCTTTTTTTTTTTTTCTCCTCCTTTCCGGGTGCTACATATAAAGACCCAAAACTTAAGGAAATAGAAGTATTGAATTAAGTAAATATAAGCGGAAACAATTGAGAGTTTAGAGTTATATTCTTTACACAATAAATCGAGGTGCCCAATAGGGTTATAGGAATGCCTATTTTTCGGAAGTTTTAGTTACGAAATAAATAAATAAAATAAAACACAACTAAAGAACTTATAGAGTTGACTTCAGTTGGGCAACTCTAAGAGGATGCAGGAGGCAGCTCTTATTTGTAACCTTCTTGCAGTTCAAGATTTGGATCTTGGTCTTCATGATCTGAAATGGTTAAATAAAAGGGATGAGTTACATTAACCAAGTAAGAATATTACATTCAACACTGATACAAAAAATCAAAGGTTGGTAAAAATAGTCAAACAATTAATGGAACCATTATCTCTTTTTAAATAAATTCGTTTAACTTAAAAATCGTTATTTTATACTTACTCTTATGAGTTTCTAAAATCGACCTATGAAGACAATGACTCAAATAGCATTTAATTATATAAATGAACAATAACAATAATCTTACATTTTTACCTACTTACCAATACCTCTGGAAGTCCATAAGGATACCCTCTACACATGAACCCAATACCTAATTTATCAATTAACTGGCTGTCCCTATACCCCATCTGATAATGGGTGCCAAACATACCACCTCCTCGATACCCCTTCCGGTATGAGACTTTTCAGTCTTGTTCGACTAAGGTAATGTCCACGGTAGGGTTTTTCCTTTATACTGAGTTTGTACACCATTTTCTAGGGTATCCGATGTGTCTTTCTTACATGCATGTCTATATCATTCATAGTCACTAATTACAAACTATAATCTCATTTCATGATTACCGGAGAAATAGAACGATAATTTAATAAACTATATAGTTCAATATTGAATATCTAGAGAAAGCATAATCAAACAGTTATTTAAAACCAATCAATTGATAGGGATAGACAGTTAAGTAAATTAATAAACAAGAAGACAAATAAACCTATGAATTAAAATACATGTGGTAAACAAACAATAACATTCTAGTAATAATTGAATAGTGTAGATAAAATAGGCAAATTTCGTACTAAGCAGTTACCGACTCCATTGGTGACCTATAATTAATTTTAAGATTTTTTAATTTTTACAAAACACACCATTATTAGTTATTAAACTTTAATTTACCATAACAGAGAAAAAAGGTGAGAGATTCTTATTTCGGATCGGTGTTCAAAAGATTGTTCTTTTCACTGCGCCTTTTGGCAGTTCTTAGGTTTTTTAGATTTTTTCTGCGAAAATCAAAACATGCGTCACATATTCCAAAATAACCCAAAAAGACCAAAATAAGTATTTTTAAACTTTTTTGTCTGGTTTAGGGTTCCGGCACAGCAGCGCCATTGTGCTCCGGCATTGGCTCCGCCGCCCATGGCTGTGTTTCTTCTCAACTTGGCCGTTTTCAGCCAGTTTTGGCCATTTTTTTGTCGATTTTGCATGAAAACCAACAAAAAATAAGATTAAGGAGCCTCTGTTGGCCGAAAAAGGGAAAAATCGAGACCCTACCAGCGAAGGAGGGGGGATTCTCCGATGCAGCAGCTCCGTCATTCCTCTCTTGTGATCGGAGTTTCTTTTCAGCCAACTTACACTAAAAAGAAACAAGGAACACGATGGTCAAAAAATCGAAGGAAACAAAAAATGGAAAAGGGGTCATTGGAGAGGTTTTTGGGTTACGATTGTAGCGGCTTGATCGAGCTCCGTTTGTATTTTTTGGCTCACCCATTGGTCTTTTGACTCTGATATACGTGTGAGGAGATTCAGAATTCAATTCCGAGCGGAAGAGAAAAAATTTTCCTTTTCGGTGTCGGTGATGGCTCCAGTGCGGCGGCGACGATGGCTCTCCGGCGGCTGAGCTTTCCTTCGGCTGCCCTTTTTTTTCTTCTTCGGTTAGAGGTGTCATCTAGGATTTTGGGAGCCGACCAAATAGAGGTTTAAATACCTCTCTTCCCCTAATCCTAAATATTCATTTGTATCGACGTTCGAGTATGGAGAGCCATCCGATTCGAGACCCGTTTAAGCAGATCCGGGTGCAAATCTAGACCGTCCATCACGATCAAATCCAGCTATTTGATTGTACCTAAAGAGAAAACATATATGGGTCGTCCTAACGCGCGTATGCGATCTGGGCCGTTGGATCCGCTAGCATGCGGATTGCCCACATGACTTCCCACGTGGACATGTGTCCACGTGTCTACCATGCGGTGCACGAAGACTGGTTGCACTGCTGACGTGGCAGTCCACGTGGCCAAACTTTTGAAAATTTTATTTTTACCATAGTTTTCTAGATTTCTCTTCAAATAAGTCATCATTTATTTTTATTTTGTCCATGATTTTTGAAAATATTTTCAAATGCATCCAAAACTCAATTTTTGTAAAAAATTAAAATTAAAATTATTTTAATTTACTTTTATTATTAATATTAAATTATCCCGTACTAAATTTTTAGGTATGGATGTTACAAAAACTCACCAGAAATATTTGTCTTTTCCTATCCATAAATTAACTTTTCTATTTTTAAAAAAATTATTTAATTTATTAAGAATTTTAAAATTTATTTGTTAAATATAAACTAATAGTGTTAAATGGTAGTAATAAATTTCATTCACATAGTAAAAACATTCAAAAAACTCATTTTTGAATTGAAAACAGATAATCTAAAAGAACTGAATTACACAATCTCAAAAAAAAATTACGAAACACAAATTTAAACTTTTAGCCCACAGAAAAATAATAATTAAATTATGTAATTAATAAAAACGATTAATACTTTTTAATTATTAATAATTTCTACACGTAACAATAACAATGAATAAGAAGTTTCGTATTTGGAGTCGAAATGAAAATTTATCAAGTTCGAGGTATCAAAAATTAATCTTTTATTTTAAGATTAAATTTTTTTAAAAAAATAATTAATAAAAAATATAACTCATTATTAAAAATATATTTAAGAAATTAGAGTAATAATGAAAAAAAAATGATGTAATAATAAAATTTTGAATGAGTCAAAGTTTTGGATTTGTGGGGACCACTTAGTCAAAGTCCAACCTCACAAACCATTAAACCACAAGATTTGATAATTAAACTCCAAAATCAACTCCTTTATTTATTTTATTTTTTATTGATTGATTTGATAATTTCTTTATTTATTTTTTATTAAAAAAATCAATTTATATTATTTAAATATTAATATATAATAAATTCCATAGTGTTGAAAAGCTTGGTCCTAATCATTTCCGCTTTTGTCTTTTTCTGACAAAATAAATAAATTCAAAAAAATAAATAAAAAATCCCAAAAAAATCGGCAATTCCTCGGGTGGTGCCGACCGCCAACTCACGTGTACACGAGGGCGGAGACTAGTCAGACAGCCACATCAGGTGGGTCCCATGTGATGACGTGTCAGAGGGAAAACGGAGATGGTAAGGGAAAGAGGGGCCCACAGGAGCAGTAGTCACTCCCTTCTTGTCGGATATGGAGGACTCAAATACTTGAGAGAGGGAAGTTTCTCCGTCCTCTCCCTATCGCTTCTTCTCTTCTCTTCTCTCTTCTTCTTCTTCTTCTTATTCTTCCTCTGCTACTGGATTCTAGAGAGAGAGAGAGAGATCTAATGGAGTACGAGAGGATAGAGAAGGTTCAGGTACTGTAATGAAGCGAAAATCAACTACCCATTTCTTGGTTTTGTACTTGGTGTCCTCTGTTTTTTACTTTTTGGTTTTTCTTTTCCTGAAAATTTTGTTTACTTAATGATGTTTCTCTCTCATTTTCTTTTGTGGGTGAAGTTTTGGTTTGATTTTTGTTAGTAGTTTCCATGATATTTTTGTTTCTCCCTCTCTCTCTCTCTCTCGTAAAGCAATGGAACTGGTTCTAGAGTTTTGTTTGGATTATGCAGAATTATGGGTTTTTCCATTCTAAAATTGAGAATGCCAGTTTGGTATTTTTACTTTAGGCTTAGCATAAAAGAGCTTGTTGATTATGAAGACTTTTTTTTTTTTCAATCATTATTATTAGTAGTGTTATTACTTTAAAGGATTCCCATTTGAGGGTAATGTTAATTATTACTTCTTGTTTCAAGAGGAAGAAAAAAAAAAGAAAAGGAATTATCTTTGTATATTTTAGGTAGAGACTTTCTTTGGGCTTTGTAATTGATGTAAAATGATTTGAAGGTTACTTTATTCAAGTGATACTGTTAGAAATACTTTGAGGTATTTTATACTTGAATTTTTACACAATCAAATTTTTCCTTGTTTTATTTGATCATACAGACTGGTATTATATCACCAAGTAAACTGAGGATGAAGCTTTTGGGGCCTCATAATCATAGGAAGAAGGATGGCCCCAGCAGCAACTCCTCAAGAACATCTCCTTCAAGGCTGGAGGAATCTGAGTTTGCCAGGAACAGCTTGTTAGACTCCAAGAATGATTTTGATGAGACAGGTATTCTACTCTCTTTTATCTTTCTTTCCAATCAATAACTTTAATATTATTCAACTCATAGTGAAACTCCTATCTGTCCCTCACCTTGAATTTTCTGGCAAAGTTGTTGGGGTAACTTGTTTTAGTAATGTTTTCAATGATGAACCAATAATTTGTTATATCTGTATTCTTTTAATCCTGTAGATGATGTTAATTCAGCTTAGAATAGTTTGATTCTGAATTTGGTTTTGTAATGAATGGATGAACAAGTGTTTGTTCTGATCGGTGTCGAAATATGCCTTTCAGTTGTGGCTCCCAGCTTGGATCTTGCAATGGTCATAGCACCTGGTGATGCACCAGTGGATTTCAGCCAAGGCGACAAGCCTTCATGTCAGCCAAAGGAGATGCTGTTGAGGGAAAATGGCAATACGGGTCGTGTTAAAATGCTGCATTTTCCGAAGAATAATGATCATGGCAATTTGAGTGCAGTTCATCCGACCAGAACACTAGAGGATGAAAACCTTGATTATGATAGCAATGCTAGTTCTTCGAGTTTTGAGTTCCATAAAGTGGAGAGGTCGGTACACAATTCAATTACAAGACAATTCTCAAGGCCTATGCCATACAAGTGGAATGATGCTGAGAAATGGATAATGAATAAGCAGAATACGCAACATAGTTACTCCAAAAAGAATGCTTTATACAACCAAACAAATCGGTTGCCACTGACAAATATGGGGAGGGTTGCACCAGAATCCGCAAATTATGATCAGAAGTCAACTATTAGCAGGGCAGCAGACACTAAGCGGGTAGATTTTTGTCAGCCGGCACAAACAACATTTGAGAGGTTCTCCTTTGTTTCTACCTCGACAAACCCCTTTCATGGTGAAGCATATGGAGGGAATGCATTAATTGATCAGAGTACGCAAAGCAAGGATTTGGGGGAAGTTAATCAAAGGGAGTTAAACGCGGCAGAAGACGCAGCAGGTAAATATATTTGCTTCATGCTTTGCTCAATTTGCAAGATTGATTACTGTTAGCCAAGTGAAAGCTTATTTTAGTTGGTGATTTCTCAATGAAATGCAGATAAAATTATTGCTTTTCTCCTGTGACTTAAGTTCTGGTGTCCAGAATAAACAGTGGCCGATAATGGACTTTCCAAGATATTACAATGGAGGATTAAGTAAATATATGCATGGTTACAGACTGATATCTCTATATGATTTACAAACTTTCTTGTGACTTGTGGGTTTGAGGGGCTCAATGATCTGATTCTCTATTGAAGATTGGAATTCCTTAAATTTTATCTCTTCAAAAGATTATCATGAACTCTCTTTCTTATTTTCACATCTGTTTCATATGGAGTCTATAGATATGTTGTTGACATTCTCCCTAAATTTTAGATTTCAATAATACGAATTGATTGGTTTTTGCAGTTGTTCCTGCCATTAGATCTGTGTGCATGAGAGACATGGGAACAGAAATGACTCCTGTTACAAGTCAAGAACCTTCAAGGACTGCTACCCCCGTAGGGGCAACAACCCCAATCCGGAGTCCAACCTCTTCAATTCCATCTACTCCCCGAGGAGGCGCACCGGCATCCACACCTATTCATCAAGCCACTGATGATGAATCACAGCAACCTGCAGAAAATAGCAAAAAAGAGTTGTCAGAGCAAGAGCTGAAGCTCAAGACGAGGAGAGAAATTGTAGCTCTTGGTGTCCAGCTAGGGAAAATGAATATTGCTGCTTGGGCAAGTAAAGATGAACCGGAAAAAAATAACACTCCCGATGAAGCCACTGAAGCAACAGAGTTAGAGCAGATTGAATTTGACAAACGTGCAGCTGCGTGGGAGGAAGCTGAAAAATCCAAGCACAATGCAAGGTTTGTTCTATGTTCTATTTCATGGCAGTACTCATATGCATTTAGTGATTTATTTCTTATGCTTTGAATCATGTTACATTGCATAAATAGGATGAAACTTTAATTCAAATTTCCAGGTATAAGCGTGAAGAAATCAAAATCCAAGCATGGGAAAGTCAGCAGAAAGCGAAACTAGAAGCAGAGATAAGAAGAATAGAGGTATTAAAAATTCTTGTTCTCATGCATACATATGTGGTACAAACTCCTTTATTATTTGCATTGTCCATCTTGGTTTTGGCTATTCTGGTGAATTAACTGGAAACTAGTATCACTAACAGGCTGATAAACAGGCTCGAGAAAAGGTTAAAAAAAGAGAAAATTTTTTAAAAGAATTCTTCAATAAGTTGGAAACATTGAATATCCAACTGTCAATTTTAGTAAGTTTGTTGATTAAGTTTATCTAAAACTAGTGCTATTACTCCAGTTTGAGAAATTTAATTGGATTGCTTGGAGGGTATTAGTATTGATAATTAGGTGATTCATATGTATCATTCAATGTCTATAATTGAATTCATAATCATTTTCAGGCAAAAGTTGAACAGTTGAGAGCTCAAGCTCAAGCAAATATGGTGAAGAAAATTGCAATGGCAAGGCAAAGATCGGAAGAAAGAAGGGCTGCAGCGGAAGCTAGAAAAAATCGAGATGCAGAGAGGACTGCAGCTCAAGCAGAATATATCCGGGAAACAGGACAGATACCCGCAACGAAGTACATCTGCTGTGGCTGGTAATGACAAAAACATAAAACAGTGAATAGAAGAAAGAAACCATGATCAAATACTTGTTGAGCCAAAGCAGTAAAGTTTGTATTATGGTTTTTCCCATCACTGATAATCCAAGGAGAGGCTGTTTTTTGTATGTTGAGAGCCACCATGTATTTATTCAAGTGACTTCAGTTGAAAACCAGCTATAAAAACAATGAAGAAAATTGTGCAAATGATGTGTCAAAAACTTTGTTCATATTCTCCATTAAACAGAAAAACCTTTTGATTTAGATTATTGCTTTCTGATACGAAAATTTGAAGGAACATATCATAATCCAAAGGAACATATCATAATCCAAAGGAGTTTTGAACAAGATATTTCAGTATTTGCTCATGAATCTTGATTTAATTAGTCATATAACCCTATCAGAACACCCCCGGAATGTCCTGTCACAAATTTCTGTCATCCTCAATTAAAACTTTTTTAATTTTAATTTTCCAAGTTTATACATATTTCATTTACAAAATCCTACAAACTAATTAAAAATAAAAGGAATAACTGTAAAAATTGTGATGATGTTACAAAATTTTGAAATATTATTTTTATTATCTTCTACAGAAACTATTTAGCTTGTAGTTAATACATTAATGCTCACAATTATGTTATAATCTAAACATTACAGTAACATGTGCATTATTAAGAAAAGAGACATGATATTTTATTGTAATAATGTGAAGTTAGAAAAAGTGCAGAAGGGTACAAGTTTGAAGAATTAAGTGGAATCTCCTTTATCTCATGCAACAAGTTCACATTTCTTAACGCTTGTTTTATAATGTTTCAGTAGTTTCATGGATAGACTCTTCAACAAGAGCTGCAGAGAAGTAGTAGAATGTTTTTGACTTGTCCAAATATTAAGTGTCTTTCCTCCAACCCATAGAGAATTGAGACTATACAATCATACATCTCCTCCCCATGAATAAACGTCCTGTATTATACACAACTGAAGATGAAGGCACACACATATATACACACACAGAGATGGAGTTCTACAGGATGAAAGAAGAGATTGTTGAACGCACCTCATATCATAGCTCTATGGGGACTCTCAACCCATCATGTGCAAGTTGAATTGGGATTCCTTCCCTATATGCAAACAATTGAAAAAAATTTGTTAAACTAGTCTCTCATTCCATGTTAGTTAGATAATTTTTATACATTTGGTTCAAATCGTTGTTACTATCCTCCAAGTCTTAGATATCTTTCCTGACATAACTTAAAAAATAAGTGCAACACGAGAACTTCTCAAGAAGTCATCCATCTTAGTACTATTCTCACCCAAACATACTTAACTATGAGAGTTTTAATAGTATTAGTATGATCACACCCCTCCAATCTTATATTTTAGTTATTTGAAGTGAAAAATTTAGTTATAATTTACATATTTGATGCATAATTACATCAACTTCACTCATATTTTTAGTTCTACAATTGTAGATCTTGTACTCTCACATATTAAGAAAGAAATCATAAAAATACCCAATTTACATTGGGCATAAAATTAGTTTGGAATTATAATATTATTTCTATTTTTAATTTATATTCTATTTGTATTTCATTCTCATTCTTGTTCCATGAAAATGAATTTTAACCAAACTCAAAGTTATAGTTACCTACCTCTTAGACCATTCCATAAGAAACTCATTGTCTTTGTGGTGATCAAACTCATGTGTCATTCCTGTTAACAAGGCCCGTTTTGGACATAATTTCTTCACGGCTTCAAGGGTCTGCATAAATGCAATCAGTCAAGGTGATCAACTTTTGACTACCAACAAATTAACAATAAAAAAAGCTACCAGTGGATGTAGGAGAAACCTGAGGGAAGCATAGATGAGTGTTATGACATCCCTTCTGCAAAGAGAGAAAAAGGAATGATTGATAACCAAAACATTATATCTCCCAAAAATTACAAGAACAAAAGCAATCAAGAACACTCTGTGCCACAGATCACATACCATAGAAACATGCATAGATTATGAGGCTTAAGATACTAGTCTCCCAAATGAAACTACAACATATATGCGTCAAACACTAGAGTATTTGTCATTTAGGATTTTCTTTTGCCAGCCAGCAATATGTTATAGCTGTCTCTTATTTGCTATCCTAAATAAAAGAAGAGAATCTATGTAGCCCAATTACTCTGGGTTTTGAATATGCATATATGCTCATAGACAATGTAATCCAGAAAATCGTTTGATAAATAAACAAGCTGAAAGATATCTTCCAAAAGCAGTCAGAAAGTACCAGAAAAATATTATATCAACAAACCTTGTAAAGTGTGTCCAAAATAAGAAGATCTAACTGCCCAGCTCCAGTTTTTGATATCACTGCAGGTAAAATTTCTCGTCAAAGAGTACAATAGAACTGATATGAATGTTTAAAGATTTACTGTGAAACAGGTAATGCCTTATTATGGAAAAAAATAAATCATGAGCGAGGACTGCTTAAATTATATGACATCTGCCGTCAGAAAAACAAAAGAGAAATGCAGGAGAGAATAGGTGCATTAACTTGAAAACTGAAATCCACAACGGCCAAGAGCATAGAATGTAATTCATGAGTGAAACAAGAAAATTAACTGGACACATAATTCAATTACTATGCATATGTAAATAGTGCAAGAACTATATTCCAATAAGCAAAACTAACTCATTGCTAACCATGCTCTGTGCTTGAAGGAAATCGTGAGACATCAGATATGTACGCGACTCTAGATTTCTGACCAAACAGAAAACCCAAAGAAACATAGTCTTCTCCATGCATCACCTATAATCAAAACATAACCAATAAGCTTAAAACATCCAAAATAACAGAGAATATGCTTTGTGATTTCAAATGGGTGTGCACGTAACTGGCAAAGGTGTGAATTGTAGGCCTGATGCAACAAAGGCTTTTTCACAGTGCTCTTCAATTATTCTCCAGTCAATCTGTGCTACTCGTCTCACTTCTTGGCCTTCTTTAAGTTTCTTCTGGACCAAGTACGGGAATTTCACTGCAATACTATGACAAAGATACAAAAGAGCCAGAGATAAAGTAATGTTACAAGCCTATAGGTAAAGTTTTCATCCAAGAGAAAAATGAAAGGAAAAAATAATTGAAACTCAAATTATGAAAGGCCAAATAGACAACTGCTTTTCACATTTAGCGATTAAATTTACAGTTATGAAGTACAGGGCGGATGGCATCTTTCTAACCATTAGAGTATAGATAAACAAAGTTATATCTTTTGCTATTAGCTAAGGTTTTGACAAGTGGTTGCCAAACTTAATTATTTCACACATATATGATTATCATAATATTTAAAGAACAACCAAGTGCCTCCACCATTTTTGGATGGCCAACTCTCGCATACATGCTTATGGTTTCAGGTATGATCATAATCACAAAAATAAAAAAAAGATTATTGTGATTAATAGTAGTTGATCTTTATAAAGCCAAGTTGGAACAAGCCATCAGTAGTTGTCAATAAATACACTTCAGTGTAACACAAGGAGACTTGTCTTACAACAAAAAAAACATAATTACAGAAAAAAGCAAACATAATTAAACTTGGGTTTTTCTTTTTTTTTTTTTTTGTTTTTTTTTTGGGGGTGTTGTTCTTGCTGAAAAAGGAAAAGAAGGAAAACACTTGATCCACCTGGAAGGAAATAAATGAAGATGGAGAATATTACCTATCCATTGCAAATTGAGATAGGTAAACAGGACTTGGATCAATGTCATTTGTAGGGCTAAATGGTTGCACAGCACGAATATCATCCAGACCAAGAACTGCATCAGCATGTTCATGAGTCAAAATAATCTGCAGTTCATTCAAAAATCAGTCCTAGTAATCTTAGAACATTCAGGATCCTGCTAATAAACAAAGTCAGGAAGTCATCAACGTAGCACTATGATGTGTGGAAATTTAGAGAGAAACAGAATTAATTGTTTATTGAGAATGAGCATTACATGGATTAATTGGTACACATCAAATGGATTTTTTGCGATTTTCATTGGTGGAGGTCCTATCAACTTCTCCAAATCCTCCAAGGATCTGAAATTATAAAATACTCTCCACTGTTCCTCTTCATCTTAGTCATGGAAGCTTTAAACACTACAAAGAGATATTTTTCAAGGTCGCTCAATTGGTGAAGGTGATTATAAGCAGCCTCTCTGACCTCCTTTCGCAGATGACTCGGTGCTTCTTTTCCATAAGCCTAGTGGATCCTCTTTTTTATATATTGAATGCCCCATTTGCTTTCAACTACTATCTTGCTTGAGGATTAACTCCGGTAAATTGACTATAGTTCCATCAGCGAGGGCATCCAAATGAGCTACTATATTCAAATTTTAGGTTGTCAGGTAGCCTCTTTACCAACAATATACTTGGCCATTCCATTAAGTGCTTAGCTTCTTTTCCAAACAAGTATTTGAGCATCCTGTTAGGTTAGAAGCAAAGATGCAGGAATTTAATTGTAGTAATATACCCTTAAGCTAGTCACACGGGGCTCTGATAGAATCTAATTATGTAATAATCTCATTCAATTGTTCACATTATTATTTGTTCATAAAAGATATCTGTGTTTTATCATGAACTTCTCTACTTGAATGGTTTTATTTAAAATGTTCATTCTTTGTGATAAAATTCTTAACATATTTGAAGGAAAATAAGATTGTCATAGTGATCATAATAATGGAGACTCTGCTTTACTAAGCTCTTAAGTCTTTAAATGTTCTCAAAAGATTACAAACACAAAACATTCCTAATCTAACTTATATTGGTATACTACTTTTATCCTTACAATATGATTGTTCTCATTAATCACTTGTGCGCTGATACATGAGCAAGTGTGCAGGGTGCTTATTATGAATGAGTTCACTAAACTAACTCGCATAGATCACTTGCTAGAAGATTACTTTCTTGTTAAGCAATAACACCAATCATGATATTGGTAAAGACTAGTTGTAGAGCTTGAGATTGCCATATAATCTTGTGAACAAACCACCATGCTTCTGGACTACTACCCTTTGGATCTATTTCATGAATCACATACAGTTTGAAGCTTATGAAAGTAATTAAGTAACAAAAAAAAAATCCTTGCTCTTATGTAAGGGAGCATATATCTGCAACTAAGGTTTGGTAATCCCAAATTATTTTAGTCAATGATACTCTTCTCCGTATTAATACCAGCCAAACCACCTTCAGACAAATTGGTCCTTAAAAGTATGATTGCTTCAAGAATTTGCAAGAGAGAAACTTCATTGGTAACAACATTCTTAGTTTGAGATAAGAAAAGGCTAATGCTGTCAACAAACTACAAATGAGGAACCCTACCACTTCATTCCTTTTAAGGGACCCAACATCACAACCTTTGCTATGGTCTACCAAAGGAGGAAGAAAAAGGTCCAAGTTTATGTAGATTGTCTCTAGTTGCCAAGTTTCTATTGTATGTTATTACCATCTGTTTGTTGTCTTATCTTTAATTTCTATTGTAAAAGAAGTTTCAGAATGTCATTTGAGATGTCTGATGTGTCCCTGCCCTCTTTGCTATCCTGCGTCCCTGACCTAACACATTTCTCTTTTCTCTAAAAGAACTAGAACTAGCTTAGCTCCTCATGCATCAAAACTTCCTTTTCTTTGTGCGAAACTTGAGGCTCTAATACTTGTTAGAGGCTAGACCAGCAGAAGGAGGCTAATCATTGCTTATAGGATTCAGAGAAAACAAAGGAGATAAGAAAGTGAACCTTAGTCATAAATCTGTATTTTTCTAGTTCAAAAGATTGAACAGAAAATAATAATCGAAATGAATAATTCAAAATAGAGGTATAAAGGGAGGACAAGTTGAAATGCAACTTACGGAATCAACTTGGGGAATCTTATGAAAGGTAAACCAGCGAAGCACTTGCTCTCTGAATGTCTTCCCTACATCAATTTGTATATAGTTATGCTTTCCATCACTCGGGCAGTAATCAATAAGCAGAGAAGTATTGCACCTGTTAAAGCCAAAAACAGAACCTCATAGCTAAAGAGGGATATGGAACAGAAAGTAACTTCATTAAACTTCAAATTACAAAGTAAGCAATCATAATTCTGCTAAATTTCAAGAATAATGTAGTGAAAAGAATAAAAAAATAAAAGCTAAACCAAACAAATATTCATCTACTGCTCAAAATCTAAAATTCTAGGGCCCCAAAGTCTAAAATTGAGATTTCAACATTCCTTTGTTTTCTTCCGCTTCTATACTTTCTTTGCAATCTTTAACATTTGCAAGTTGATATTATAATCATACAGTGATACTGTCACAAAGAGTCAATCGACCATTACTAAATCTACACAATGAAAAACCAAATGACAGTAAAAAAGCTTCCCAATAATTTAAAAATCACATCTTTACTTCCCCAAACTGCACAATGCGAACCAAGCAGGAGACTTAATACACCAAATCGAACCCAAAACACACCAGATACACATCCACTAACCCGCTAAGACTTGCAGATCTAGCCTCAATCAATCCCAAACACCGACAATCAGCCGCTAATTTACATCGCAAACAAATTTTTTTTTTTCTAAAAAGAACAAGATACCTGTAGTTAGGGTTACGTTCAGGTGGGATAGATAGGGACTGGGAGCAGACAGCGCAAGGAGGAGAAGAGGGCTTGATCAAACACATTGCATTAGGAACCGCGCTGGAGCAACCGGTACCGAGAAATATCAAAGACGATTCATGGCGATCCGGTAAATTATTGAAATCACCATTCTGGATACCATTTTGGATCTCCATTTCTCCTGTTCCTATCTGCTTCTCTGCGTAAGATGGTCTCAACAACGTCAATCGTGGGGTGTATACTTCTGTCAGATCGAGGAAGAGATTGAGAGAGAGATCAGCAGGAAGAAAGGAAGAATTTTTGTGGAAAGTGAAGTAAACAGGAAATAAAGGAGACGTAACCCGGGAATGATAACGGTTTTGGCGGTTGGTTTCTGATTGATGAAGAAACAATGGAGAAATTCAAGTCAACAACTTCATTTTATGAAAAGATTTTCTAACGTAATATTTTAATTTTTTTTTTGTAAAAAATTATTATTATTATAATGATAAATAATAAAAAATAATTGCGAGTAAAGTATTGAACGAAAACTCAATTCTTCTATCGAGAAAAATTGAGAAAAACACTTGGTAAAAAATGAGAAAATTTCGGTCTCGAGAAAAGACGTGACCAAAATTATCAAATAAGACATTTAAACAACGCCGTTCAAGCCCAATTCTAAAGGAGTTGAAACAATGTCTTTTCAATTAGGTCGTTTCAGTTTTAATGAAAGTTTAAAATGATTTTATTTTAATAAATTATGTTAAATAACATCTTTTGTAAAATTAAAAAAAAAAAGTAGAACACCAAATTTTTTCATGGCCAAAAAAGAGAAAAGAAGTGGAGATGGAGTGGTAGCTAGGAAAAAGAAATGAAAGGGAGAAAGAAAATAAAGGAAGAGAGGATCGACACGTTAGAAAATGGAGGATTGATTTTTGAGGATTCATAGGTATGACGGGAAAGATTTTCTTTTGGCCATAAAAATCAAAGCTCGAAGGAGGAGAGAACATGTTTTTTTAAAAGAGAGAGATACGATACATTTGTATCTCTTTTAAAGAAAAAGAAAGCTAGAACTCCGCGATGAAGTGCGAAGTTGAAATATATAAAAAAAAAATTTGTTATGTTTGTTCCAGAAGTTGGTCTATAAAAAAGCGAGATAGAAACATAAAATCTAAAAGAGTAACTTTTTTTTCTTCGATGTTCGGTTCATTTATAGCCAACAAAGAGAGAATTTGTATTTTTTTAGTAATATGAATCATTGTTTTGTTTTTTACTTATAAAATCGGTAAACCCTAAGAATAAAAAAGTAATTTTCTTAATCTCGGGTATTATTTTACTTTTTTTTAATTCAACTTATATCACCATATTTATGAATTCAAACGTGTGTCTCCTTATTGTTCATTAATGTTATAACAAACGAGGGCAATGAATATGCATTGCCATTTCTTTTTTTATGTTTTCTTAATTCGGTAGGAATATTATTATGATCGATAAAAAACTAGACTACTATGTTGATACAATAGTTTATGTTACGGAGTTAGATGAAATTTTACGTAATTTGTAATATCCTGGTACATTAAATTAGATATTTGAACATAAAATCTTTTTGTTATTTACATGTAAAAGGTGCATATTATATAGCCCTATGTTTGACTCAAGTTATATCAATGTTAAAAGTTAATGTACTCATCGATACTCTATTATACATTTTATTTAATAAACATACTTTATTAAAACTAGTCTGAATTTGTATATGCAGTACTATCCGATATTTAGTTAGTAGTTATTTATTATTATAATTAATGTGCAAAATTATTTTTTGAGAACGTGTTTATACATTGAACGATGTCTTCTTTATCAATTTTTCTCATTGTTCATGCTTAAACAGAAGTCGGGTGATGATAGTCGTGTTGGTTTATACACGAAAAGGTATATCATTTTGTTTCATACGAAAAATTAAGGGATGAACAAAACATGTATTATCTGCATAAAAATTATATTGGTTCAAGTTTAGGACAATCTAAAATAGAATAGGCGAACTGGGTTATTAAAATTTTAAAATTTTTAAATAAATTTTTAATTTTTTTTAATATGATATTCAAATTAAGATAGATAAATTATTTTATAGAACTATATTTATTATTTAATATGTATAAAAAATTTAAATAATAATGAAATTTGTTCTTTTCAAATAAGTTTTTAAGAATAACAACGTACTATAAAAAAATGAAAAAAAATAATTACACTTTATGATTAAATCAATAAGTTTGAACCAAAATATAAAGTTTATTTGTATTGTAATATATATAATATGATATATGTAAAGTACATATTTTTTATATATTATATTATATAATATATATATTTTATCATATGGTTATATTATAATATATAATATTTTAAAATTTAAATATATATTTAATGTTTTTAAATAAAAAATATTAAAAAATTATTTTTATTTGCACCTGGTTTGCGTCGTGACCAAATCGGAAAATTTTCAAAATTGAACCGGATCGAATAAATCGGTCCAATTACCGGTCTAAGTTTTTTTTTTCAACGGTTTAACGCCGGTCCAAACCGATCCGGTTTTTGACGGATCAACATTCCTATAAGCCATAAACAAAATTTTGCAAACTCTATGTGAGTCCTCATCTATGCTTACTTCTTTTAACTTCTTTGGCAGAATCAGATGTTTATGTGCTTCTACTCCATTCGTAGATTACAGATTCATCTTCTCAATCCATACAACTTCTCTTATTTCTCGAACGTCGCTGCAACAGAGTTAACCACAGCCAATATTTTGGCACACTCATATTCCTGTATCAGAGTTAATACCTTTTGTTCTTCGGTTTCATCCGAAAATTCTGATTCTGATAATCTTTCAACCAGTCATTTTGATGTCCGTTGTCTGAAATCCGGTTGGTTTGATTATGGTGGACATGAGGATGAAAAATTTAAACAAACACTTGTTCGTGATTACAGAGGTTTGAGTTCTTCCACCAGCCAGAACGTGGAATGTAGTCAAAACCCTAAGTTTGATGTTTTTCATGATGTCAATGATTCAGATGAGGAAGAAGAAGAAGAAGAAGAAGAAGAAGAAGAAGAGGAAGGAGGAGGAGGGCGGGATGGTAGTGATGCTGATGAGGATGATGATTTTAAAGGTTTGAATTCTTCTGGTAGGGGTAATTTCCAACAATATTACAAAAGAGTTGAGATAGAAGAAGAAGATATTAGACATCCTTTGGTGAGAGAGATTAGCAGGTTGATTGAACTCAGGTCGGCGTGGAATTCAAAGTTGGAAGGAGAAATGAGGCATTTATTGAAATGTCTAAAGCCTAGACAAGTTTGTGCTGTATTGCGATCACAGGTTGATGAACGGGTTGCTCTGAAATTTTTCTATTGGGCAGACCGGCAATGGAGGTATCGTCATGATCCGATTGTTTATTATGAAATGCTTCACATACTTAGTAGGACTAAATTATGTCAAGGTGCTAGACGGGTTCTTCGTCTCATGGCACGTAGAAGAATTCGTAGTTTCCCTGAATCCTTTGCTTGTTTGATGGTGTCATATAGTCGGGCAGGTAAGTTGAGGAATGCAATGCGTGTACTGACCATGATGCAAAAAGCTGGAATTGAACCTAATCTGCTAATATGTAACACAGCAATTCATGTTTTGGTGATGGCAAACAGATTGCCGAAGGCATTGAGGTTCTTGGAGCGAATGCAACTTGTTGGGATTATGCCTAATGTTGTCACTTATAACTGTTTAATCAAGGGATATTGTGAGTTGCATCGAGTTGAAGATGCCATTGAGCTCATCTCTGAAATGCAATGGAAAGGATGTTCACCTGACAAAGTTAGTTATTATACTGTTATGGGTTTTCTTTGCAAGGAGAAAAGGATCCAAGAAGTGAGGGACTTGATGGCTAAGATGGTGAAAGATAACAATTTGGTACCGGACCAGGTTACCTATAATACCCTTATCCATATGCTCTCCAAGCATGGTCATGCAGATGAGGCTCTTCAGTTTTTAAGGGATGCAGAAGAGAGGGGCTTTCAGGTTGATAAGGTTGGCCATACTGCTATCGTTCATTCATTTTGCAAGGCAGGAAGGACAGATAAGGCAAAAGTTATCATGAATGACATGTTTTCAAAGGCTTGCTATCCTGATATAGTGACTTACACTTCTGTTGTTAATGGCTTTTGTCGAGAGGGTAAGCTGGACCAAGCTAGAAAGATGCTTCAGCAAATGTCTAAACATGGCTACAAGCCAAACACCATATCTTATACTACTCTGTTAAATGGGCTGTGTCAGAATGGGAACTCCTCGGAGGCTAGACAAATGATGAGTATGAGTGAGGAAGAATGGTGGAGACCCAATGAAATCACTTACAGTGTTATCATGCATGGGTTACGCAGAGAAGGAAAATTATCTGCAGCTTGTGATGTGGTGAGGGAGATGGTTCGGAAGGGTTTTTTCCCGACTCCAGTTGAAATTAACTTATTAGTTCAGTCTCTCTGCAGAGAGGGGAAAACAATTGAGGCTAAAAAGCTCTTGGAGGAATGTATGAACAAGGATTGTGCTGTTAATGTTGTAAACTTCACTACTGTAATTCATGGATTTTGTCAGAAAGATGATTTAGATTCTGCTCTTTCATTGCTTGATGACATGTATCTCAACAACAAGCACCCTGATACAGTAACCTATACTACAATAGTCGATGCATTAGGAAAGAAAGGTAGAATAGAAGAGGCAACTGAACTTACAAGAAAGATGCTTAGGAAGGGTCTGATCCCCACACCTGTTACATTCAGGACTGTCATTCACCGATACTGTCAGATGGGTAGGGTGGAAGATTTGTCGAAATTGTTAGAGGAGATGCTTTCAAGAAAGAACTGTAGGACAGTTTATAATCAAGTGATTGAGAAGCTTTGTAGCTTCGGAAAGCTTGATGAGGCTGATAAACTCTTGGGAAAAGTTTTGAGAACAGCTTCAAGAATTGATGCTACTACATGCCATGTGCTTATGGAGAGCTACCTGAGCAAAGGACTTCCATATTTGGCGTATAAAGTGGCTTGTAAGATGTTTAGTCGCAATCTCATCCCTGATCTGAAGTTGTGTGAAAAGGTGAGCAAGAAACTTGTGTTAGAAGGAAAATCAGATGAGGCTGACAACCTGATGTTACGGTTTGTTGAGCGTGGACACATTTCATGATAATCTTAAGAGCTATCACATGGATAATGAAGCCTGTTCTAGCTCAAACTTATGGTTAGGGCTGGTCTCTGTTTATGTTTATCATTCTCTACCACTAAACTGATCTGCCAAAGTCAACTGGTAAAACTTGATTTTCTGTCAAATTCTACTGTGCGATTTATTACGTACTGTCCTTACTTATTGTACTGTCTTTTTTTGCCATTACAGCCACGTCTAACTTGGTTTCCTTTTGTTTTTTGTCAATATGTTCACTAACTATTTCACTTTAGGTCATTTATTTTCTGGTAGTTATTATGAAGTTTACTTTTTTTGCTCAGAGATTTGATGACACCTAGATTCTTTGTTTGCTCTCTTTGGGACATGTCAAGTCCTAGAGTCTCTTGTCAATTATTTTCTTTTTTCGGAAGAAAAAATATAGTATTAATTAGCACTAGTAGGAGTGCAACCATGTATAAAATTGTTTACAAATCTGTCAAAGCTCAATCAAATCCCCTAAATCCTTATCAATTTAAAGAGGATGACTCTTATTAAAAAAAATGTAGGATCTTGAGCCAAGTATCTTTAGTTATATCAGAAGACAATTTTCTATCCTCAAAAACTCTCTTGTTTCTCTCTTTCCATATGATCCATAAGGGAGCCAAAGGATAAGGCCTAGATGATTATTTTAGCTCTTATCCCCTAGGTGTTTCCTGTCAATTGTCACCAGTCATAAATCATGTATCTTTTATTTGCAGTTATTTTATTCGGTCAGTATTTATTTCCCCTGTTTGTCCTTTTATTTCGTAACATATTGCCACCATCAAGAGGATATTAGACTCACAGTATGTCAGATTAAGTTCAGGAACTAAAATAAGTTGATTACATCACAATTCCCAAGATATCAAATCTTGGAATATTCTTTACTTTTATTTTACATATACTAGGCTGTTTAGGGTTGGTGCTTTTCTTATCTAAATCTGATTTTCCTTTATATGTCCTGCATAGTTTATTTAAAAGTTGGGAGATGTCTTTGATGGAGAGCTTCCATGGTGGGTAGGGTTTTTAACCTTCTAGTTTGTTTGCACATGCTTGGTTTTTGTTCTCTATTTGCGATTCAAGAACACATGTCCTTTAAATGAAAGCAGAAGATATTTTTGTTGCTGCTCTGCTATCAAAGTGTTCTTGGGAACTGTAACTCTACAAAACTTTCAGATAAGAGAAACTGGGTAGAATGTTTTAAAGGAGGATAGATTTATCCTAGAAAGAAGGGGGCATATTTATTCTAGTTTCAGAAAACAGCAAACTCATTGGCTCAGAAAAGGATTCTCTTCTTATGATTTCTTAGAATATAAAAATGAAGTTGAGCTTTGTTTTGTAAGTTTAAGCTTTTTAGCATTTTAAGATAAATAATCCCTCAACGAAAATGATAAATGGTCACTCAACTAGATCACTTCATAAAATCTCAGATTAAGGGATCCTAATTCTAGAAAAATCTACTCTTGTTACTACCTCGTTGTTGCCCACAATTGGTGAAGCTTATCAATTTATATTTGGCGTGTAGATGGTTAAATTTGTGTTCTTGGGCAAAGCTTGATATCCAGTTTGCACATGAGGAAGCATGGTAGAGTGTAACATAAATGAAGATCATATTTACTACTTTGTACTTTTGGAGTTGTACTAATTACTATCTTGTACCTTTAACTGAGGCAATTATTCCTTATCCTGAGAGATTTTTTACTAAGTCAAAAATATAAATTTAAAACTTTGCAGCCTTCACTACCAACCTGGTTGGACCCTGTTGGACCCCATCTGACTGATGCCAACCTCATACTAGTCCCATCATACCAAAGGATATCTAAAATTTTGACCAAATCCATGTCAACCCAATTCGACTTTATGCCAGCCAAACCCAATGCGAGAATCTGAGTTAAAACGGAGGGATAAATGTAATTTTCTTAATTTTACTATTGTTTCTGTATCACATATCTACAATATTTATCATCAACGGGTATTGTATTAGCAGAATGTGCTATTTGCAAAATGAGTAAAGTTTAGGAGGTTGATTATGTTATTTGAAACTACAACATGATAATTGCTACAGTTTTGAAGGTACATGGATAGTAAATGCTAGTTTTGTAATATGTTAATAAGTTAGATTTTTTCCTGTCAATGTAAACTGTTCAAATGTTAGACATTCAACTTAAATTATCTTACATGCTAGAGTGTAATATATATGGTATTTTAAGTATTTTCTATCATATTAATCTTCTACGACAATTAGTCACTGAATTCATTTGTTATATATGTGGTACTAGATCAAGTTGTTTTATGTTTAAACTATTATTTACATGTTAGAATATAATACATATAATATTAAGGTGATTTCTTATCAACTTCAACTTCCTTGTAATTGCAATTATTATACGTGTATTAGAACAAGAAGTTTTTCATTCAAATCTTGAGAATCTCCCTCATCCTTAATTATTTAACTGTTGTTATATACCCATTTACTGCCCACAATTTGCCTACAATGGCTTATTGGTCTGTATCCTTGTTCTAAACTTGGTATTCCATTTGCATAAAAGAGGCACCACTAGAAAATAAAAAAAGTTACATTTTTTCATATAAAAGTTTCAGGACAATTGGTCCCCAATTTATTAATTATTTTTAAAAGATTAAAAATATTTACCTAGCAGGTGCAAATATCATCTATGATCCAACTGGTCAAGGAAATAATATTTTCTATGAATTGTCATCAAAACAAGAAATGTGTTGGACAGCCAGGTGGGACTTTATGGTTGAGCTTGACGTGGTTAATCTGAGCTGCTTTGGAACCTGAGTTTTCTCATCTAGGATTTCAGTATTGCCGCCAAACAGGAATATTAGTTTGTTAATGATTGTTCAGACAATCAATTTGTATCTGGTCACTTTCATGCATGGTATATCCATAGTAGAAAATTTTGTACCTGTTTAATTTTTTGACTGTTTGGAACATGGAGCAGTATAGTATGACCATGTTCTGTTGTTCTGTGCCTGAAGCCTGGACCAGCACAAATCCATGGACCATATAAACAACAATGTGGTCTTGGGGTTGGCTGAGAATGTCATGCACTCTTAAGCTGGTAGATGACAATATTAGCTGTTTCAGCAAATCACTTATTGTCATGTTTAGAACTGCAAAACAAAAAATAGCAAAGTTTGAGGCCCTGAAAGTGCAGGTATACTTAAAGGCTAACGAAGTGAAATAACAATCTTTTGAATCTTATTTCAAAATAGAAAGAAGAAAAGCTATCTTTTAAATCTTTGTAATGAGGTTCAATCTTTGATGCATTTCATCTGGTGAATTGTATTTCCTAACTATGCTGGATGTTCCTGACAGTTATAGGATTCGGATGATATGCGTTTTAATTGATTTTCTTTTGTCTAAACCTGCAGTTCTCCGTCCAATCTTTTAAGTGAGCCTGAGGAAGGTAGATACAGTACTTGTATTATATGAGACATAATTGCCCTACTCTTCTCTGGTTTCTTCGAATTGTAAGGATTAGCAACTTAACATATTGATAAGAATATGATTAGCTTCCTTCAGTGGTTGAGGAACTGTACCGCTTACATGTTTTTGAGGTTTCATCTTCTGTGCTGGATTATATGAGAACTTATCCTACCTCCTCCATTATTGTCTTTTTGCAAGTTGATGAAGCAGTCTAAATATCCAAATGGAATATCTTTATGATGCTTCCTTTCTCTTTTTCATGGTGGGTCCTTTTCAAAGAGAAAGAATCATATGCTTTATTAGCTGGCTGATCATTGAGTGTTAATTGGTTAGTCAGGATGCTTTGAATTGAAACTGGGAGTAAGATCCAACATGGGGCTCTATGGAGCCTGTAGCCTTATTGGGAAGACATGGACTGAAATTTCCTTCCCCAATTTGGGACCAGAGCTTTTTGTTAACGTAAAGGTGCTTAGGGACTTGGCACTGGGTCAGTAAAACTACTGGCAGACAGTCTATAAAGATGGGGATCCATTTTATACTGCAGAGATTCACTTTGCTATCTCGCCAGTCAGTTGGGCATGCTTTGGAAAAAGCAATAAATGTTATACATCATGTCTTGATAACACCTCCTACTTCGATGTTTCAAATACTCATTGAAGGCATCTTACTAGTAAAAGGACCCAAACAATCTGGAAAGATGCAAAAGAAAAATAAAACTTGGGAGGAGCCCTGGCTTTGGAAAATGGTGGGCCGTTTACTTGCTTTGCTGTCAGATTGAAGATATAAGGGTATCTTATGTTGAAAGGCACCATATGGAACCTTCCAATATGTCTGCATCATGGCCGACCCATCCTACCAAAGGTTGTAAAATTTTCAATTTACTGGTGCCGCATCTTTGATGTCATTTCCCCAGTAAAGTCATGTCTGATTTGCAAAATTAAATAACTTGATTAAAGACGGCGTGAAACTAGGCTAATACAGGCTTTTTTTCATTAGGTTAACATGTAATGGCAAGTGTGTACATTTCATAGTGTATTTGTTCTGTACATTCACAGTAATAAGTTATAAATTTCCATTTCCACAGAACCTTTTCAGTCCTTGGATTTTTTGGATATACTACTACTTACAGATTTGATTTTGGAGAAACTACTGAAAATTATTACCGTCTTTCTCTTTCTAAACTGAGCTATAATCTAGATTTGAAACATTGATTCATGTATTGGTTTATTTTGTAGAACTGCTAAGCATTGGAATGTTTTTTTTTTTTTTTTTTTCTAGTTTTTGGTCTTGCAAATACCTTGAATCTAATTCTGTGCTTTATTCAAGAGCATAAACCCTACTTCATGGCTGCAAAATATGTTGGAAGCATTCGTATATTTTCTTTTTGTCAGTAGGTATTAGTTCATTATTCCAACCATACAAGCATCTTGTGTAGAAACCTACCTTGATTTAACAGAACATTTGACAATTATGACAGACTGGAGAAGAATCTCCATATAAGATCCAAGCAGTGGAGGGACATAATATGATGGAGAAACTCTGGAACCGTGTTCGGCTTCTTGCCAGCGAGCACCTAGAGTCTTGGATTCATTGCATGTTGGTTATAGCTGATGATATTTTACCTAGATTACTTTGGATTTAAATTATCTTTAAGGTTGTGCTTTGTTCTTTTGGCTGATTCTTGTTGTCATTCTGTGTTTGTGTTGATGCAGTTGTTGCAGGTATGTCAGTGGAAAAGCTAACACATGTCACATATCTTTCATGTTTTCAGTACTAAAAGATCCAGATTCATCCAGCCTGAGAACGTGTACTCAGTGTATGGTCCTTATTCATGTGTTTTTGATCATTTTCATGTGCGTTATACATTGCTCCCTAATTATAGAGATGCATCATTGTTGTCAATGCGCTGATCTTTTAAGTAAATTAATCCAAGGATGAAAGATCAAATCATGCTCACACTTGGATGGAGATGATGGAGAAAGAAGATAGGGTGTTTGGAATTGGGTGAAAGAATATGCTTAGAATAATAAAGTATTTTAAATTACTTAAAATAGGAAAAATTTTATTTAGAAAATGAGTAGTTATGTGTTTGAATAAAATATTAATTTGTAACATAAATATTGTTTTCATCAAAAAAATAATATATTATAAGTATTTTATTCTTCAAAATTGTTTTATGTATACATTATTAATTTTAAGAGCCTACAAGATGGTAATTAAGTAAATTAGTTAGATACAAAAAATAAGAACATAAAATATTTAAGATTAAGATTATGGTGCTTATTCTCAACCTCCTCTAAATCACTTTCTAAGAACCCATTAAATATCATGTTTTTTTATGTTATGAAATGAGAACCTTAGGGGGAGGGTGTTTAAAACTGCTTATAAGTAATCCAGCAAAGTAGCTCCCTTATCGCTATGGTTATGAGTGTTAAATAAGATTAAAGTTAGTCGTGGATCGAGCTTGTGGCTGACTATAACCCTCTAATTGTTGAAACTGAAGCACTCTTATTAGCAACTGAAGTCGCCAGAAATTATGGATTAACTCACTTGATCTGCAGTGATTCTCTTCTTGTCATCTTGTCTCTCATGGATAACGAGTTTATAGTTGACTGGTGTATCTTTGCCCTAGTCCGAGAGATTAGGGTAATCTCGAATAAATTATATGTTTACCGGTCCTGGTTACCCAGAGAATTAAATAGTCTAGCCCACCATTTATCCCAATGGGCTACCATCAATAATTTTGTAGGTCATGTTTGTTTTGTATAGTTTTGTTCCTAGACATTTTGTACTCTTTCTTTCGATTTTCAATTTTATATCGTATGGATTTAAAGAACTGTTTATTCGTAAAGAAATAGTCTCAAACACCCTCTTATTTCGGGCATTCAGACGTATAAATTATAGAGGCTCTTGATGCTCGACACTGTTTTCCTATCCATTAGTTAGATCTACCTATCAACATAAGATGGTTCTACCATTTTTGTTTCTAGTAGATAACCCATTTGACATGATGAACTCAACTTGCCAGCCTTAATGCCTTTTTTGTTTTTTTTGTTTTTGGGGTTTCTGTCTTGTTTGCCTCCATTAGAGTCATTGTTGGAGAACACTTGCTTCTATTATTTTCAATCATCACCAAATTGCTTCTTGGTGGTGGTCTATGAAATGGTCTTTTCTACAGAAAAAAATAAATGACTTTTTCAAAAAAGGTTAATCCCCTTCTCATTTCAGAAATTGCACTATCTTCATCCACAAAAATCCAATTGCTTAAAAACATGACAAGTGTGTGGTGTTATTGTGGAAGTTACTTCTTGGCCCTTGGTTCCAAAAATTAAGTGTCAAAATTTATATGATTGTGTTTGGTTCAATTCTCATTTACTTTTACTTTTTTAATCACTATTACTATGTAGAATCTAAATGTTTAATTTTACCCTTATCTCTATATTAAACTCTTTGGTTTTGGGAATTAAGTATTTAGCTGCAAGAGATTTGAATTGGGGATGAGGGCTTAAGATCAGATATAGAAACTATGAATGTAATAGACAAGAATTTAATATAAATAGAATAAAATCGAACCAAATATTGGGAATAGTAAGTTCTTTGTGTCTGTGGAAGAATATTTTAAAGTTTCTTCAACTTTTTATAGATAAAAAGTATATAGTTATTGAAAGTAGATAGCACGTTTGAAGAATAATAGTAGAGATATAACAAGTTTGAAGTTATTATTTTGAAATTTATGTAAAACTTTCGATATTAACTTTAATTTTATTTTCGACAACTAAATATTTTTATGCATCGAATATATAGGAATTTATCGTAGAAAGATCGAAGAACTTAGAAATGAAAGCTCTTTTTTTTAATATAAAAAAAGAAACTTTGATTATATTATTGCACAAGAAAGTAAAATTTGAAAGGATCATTTAATTAGGTTGAGGAGTGGGGTATTTCTCTCTTGTAAAAGGATTCAAACTCTATGATTTATAATGCATATAAAATATCAAGATACTAAAACTCTTCACTTCTCCATTTCATAATACAATAGTTTGGCTTAAAGTTCCGCTTGAAAAAAAATTTTTTCTAATTACTAAATTTTTTATTTATAATTAAAATATAAGAATAATCTCGATTTTTATGTTACTGTATTGTGAGGCATCATAAAGATCTTATTAATATAGAACTTTTAATAGGTTACAAAATATTTTCAAAACATGTCTGACATTATAAGCCATTATTTGCGTCCAATGTTGGCTTACAAGCATGTGATTCCAGTGGCGATGACCTCGGTTACAACTCTTATTTTCTATTCTAATATTACCAAAATCATTATTAATGTATAATGTATAAAAATCATGTTGAATAGAGACTTGAAATGAAGTTACAAAGTCAACAATCCAAGAAGAATCATAGTTAGCGAAATATACATTATTGTCCCTATAAGAAATGACAACATCACCATCAATTGCAATTAAAGTCGTCGTTTTTTTTTTTTCTTTTACAAGTTCTTATTTTCATTATCTGTAAAGAGTTTTGTGCGTCCTGACTTACCACAGTGATAAAAAATAGTTCTTTTTTTTGTTACTTGAATATTTCTTTTGACTTATCGTACTTGTCTGACTGTCTGTTTCAATTCTGAAATTATGGTTTTATTCTTTCCTTACTTTTCTGTAAAAATTGTTTTTGGTTGAGTTGAGATACTTATCATTAGACAAGCTTTATAAATCATGTTCGTGCACAATTTTTATTTTTGGGTGATCAGATTAAGTTAAATTCAGTGCTTACTTACTTGTAAGACTTTATAATCAGTAATAAGATTTAACATTCAATTTAATTCATAAAAAGAAATTGATTTAATCCAAACAATTCAAAATTTTGGATTTTTAGTAAATAGAATTGTCAATAGTTTTAAAGTTTCAATCAAATTTTAGAGAATTTTAAGATATATATGTACATATATATATTTACTATCATTCAAATTGAGATGATGGTGGGTGTTGGGAAGTAAATAATGAAGTGTGAGGCATGAAATTTTGGGAAATGACAATCCAAACTGTTCATGCATGCATTGTCTCCTTTTCCTCACTTTTACTATTTTGATTTTGTTTTTATTTTTTCAACTCCTTTCTCTTTTCTCAATTTCAATTTTTCCAACTACTTCCCTCCAAAACCAATCATGATTGGAGTTATCACCACAAACCCAATTGCTAATTAATTCTTTCTTTTTGTTAAAAAAAAAAAAACTCAATAAATATGGTGAGCCATCAATCAAATTGAATGATATATATATATATATATATATATATATAAAACAAAGCTATTTCTATAACTTGACAAGATTGGATGGAACAATCAAAAGATTTGATTCTTTTATTAAGTAGATTCTATTGATTTCATATACATATACATATATATACATATATTAAATTTTACCATAAATTTAAAAATAAAAATTGAAAAAAATATATTTTTATATATAAAACCTTATTTTTTTTTTTAAAAAAAATAAGAGTTAAATAAAAAAACTATAATTAAAAATGAAAATTTATAAAAATATAATTATGTTATTTAATTATATTATTTTATTACTATTGATATGTTTAGTACTATATTATATTTATAACATAAATATCTCTGGTAGAAACTTAAATTTTTTTTAAAAACTTTTTTTTAGTAGTACAAAAATATTTTAATATACTATTTCTATAAAAAGTATTTATGAGTTTTCATTTTTTTAAATTAGTATGCATTTATGGATATATTTATTAGCAAAATATATAAGATATGTATGGTTGTAGAAATAACCAAGTAAAAACTAGTCAATATATATATATATATAGATATGTATAGATTGTTTAAAATTTTTATAAACTTTATAACATATAAATTCTTACAAAACAAAATCAATCAAACACTTTTTACAAGTAGTTCCTTAAGTATGTACATATATACATATACACATACACATACATAAAAATTAAATATATATATATATGTATATATATATATGGGAAAACATCTTTCCATATAAGCATGCCGTTTTGCCAACATTACAGATTCACTAATCATCATGTCACCCTCTATCCTCCTTAAAATAAGGTAATTAAATAATTAATAGTTAAATAAAACATTTTTAACAATCCTTGCAATATTAAAAGTTTTAAAATCGAATTATGGTAATTCACTAATCTTGAGATTCACTGTCGATTTTTAATATTTGATTACGATTTATTATTGTTTATAATTCACCCGTAATATTCAAATAGCGAAAGAGAAAATCAGATACTCAATCGATTTATTGTTACTTACGATTTATAAATTATAAGACGACTTCAGAGCATATTCTTTATTTATTAGATAAAGAAAGAGAATATTGCTAAAATTTCATGGTTCACTGTCGAATCTATTCTAATTCAACAAGTATTTCAGTATTATGTTACGTATGTCTATCACTGCTGAACTTATTATATCTATCGTTGTCGAATTTTTTTTAATTCAGTGAACATTTCAATATTATATTTCACTTGTTTACGATTGTCAAACTTATAATTCACTCATAATATTCAAATCTTGAAGTATAAGATCAGATACTCGATCGATTTATTATTACTTACGATTTAAGAATTATAAGATGGACAATTTCATATCAAATTCTCATTTATTATATATAGTAAAAAAAAAATCAATAAGATTTTATGGTTCACTGCCGAACTTATTCTAATTCAATGAATATTTCGATATTATGTCACGCGTATCTACCTTACCGGACTTATTCCATCTACTATAATCGAACTTGTTTTAATTTAATAAATTTTTTAGTATCGTATCATGCGTTTCTATCACTGCTGAACTTATTCTATCTATTATTGTCGAACTTATTTTAATTCAATTAGTATTTTAATATTATGTATTGAAAAGAGTTTGAAAACTCTACGCTCTTTAGCACGAGATTTTGAGTCTCGTGTGTCTACAATTTCACAACCGAAATAATTATAATAGATTAAATAAAGTTTTACTTTATTTTTTCCCAAAAAAAAAAAGACTAGTTTTTTTACTACAAAAAAAAAAAAAATAAAGGGTCAAGAATATTCTTTTCAACAAATTCAATGATTAATTAAAATGAATTATTAACCTAAGAATATTATTTTAAAATTTAAAAAAAGAGAGAATTTCTTTTTATTTTCTTTTTTAAAAAGCTACTTTTTCTCCCATTAATTAATTAATTAATTAATTATTATTATTATTTAAAACAAAAAAAAAAAAAACTGTTTTTCTCCAACTGTACAGTCAATATTATAAAGCTTTCCCTCATTCTCCCTCCTCAACTACAATCATTCTCTTCTCCACTCTGCTCTGCAACAAAACTTCTACTAATGGATGAATCATGGCGGATGCGCATGGGAACTGCTCCTTCCTTCTCTCTCCGGAAAACCTCCCTCGACATTTCCTCCAACAACAGTACCGCTACCAGACACTCGATCGCCACCATGGAAGCTCTCGCTCCTGAAGACTTCGCCGACGTCTTCGGCGGTCCACCGCGCACCGTTTTATCTCGCCGCTTCTCCGGCGATTTCTACGAGGAGATCTTCCGTCCGCCACAGGACTTCCGTTCCTCAATCGGCGGGAGGAGCCTTCCGTCGTTTAGGATCCCTTACAGGGAGGATGGATTGTTTTCCAACGTGTTCCGGCCGGAGGACTGCTTTGGACGGAGATCGAGGGAACGGTCGCGGCCGAGCTCGAAAACGAAGTCGAAGTCGAGTTCCGAGGAGGTAAGCCCGCTCCGGCCGGCGATCGGAGATGACGTGGCATTGTCGTCTTTTGCTTCCAAACTCAGGTTTGTTTTCCGAGTTTTGAAAATTAGCTTGTGTTTTCCTTTTACTGCATAGTTAAGGTGAACTTCGGAGGGAGTTATGGTAGGTAAGACTGTAATATAGACGATCCTTTTGGATTGTTACAGGCCGATTAATGTGCGGAGCAGATGGAACACAGAGCAAGCTAGGAGAGAAGCATTTGGTTGTGCTCGACCTTCATTTGTGGAAGGCTATGAGTTTGCAGAAGAGGAATTGTACGAGAATACGAGGAGCTCATACTGTGGCTTCTCGCGAAGAACATCGTCTCCGGAAACCCTCAGTGTTGAACCAAATTCATACAGGAGTATGAAGATATGTAGTGAGGATCTGGATCTTGTCAGTTCCCCTAATTCCTCTCCTGTCTCTTCAGTCTGTCAAGAACCACAACCGTTCTCCAAGAGTTGTGTACAGAGTAGCAGTAGAGTAGTTGAAGAGCTGGAACCAGAGGATGAAGAAGATGATGCGATGAGCTCTTATGTGATTGAGATCACTACTTGTGATTATAGTGGTGAAGCGGTGTCTGTTGATGAAGCAATTGCCTGGGCTAAGGAGAAGTTCCAGAGCTGTAATCAACACGACTCGCGTCAAACAGGATATGGTAATCTTCTTTCCTTTCTCGTGAGATTATTTATGTGGATGTAATTGATGGCTCAGGTTGCTGAGATTTTGCAGAGAGATGTAAAGATGAGGCATTGGCAGAGCGTCAAGCAGATGGACACGGAACTATGTCTTCTTCCATGGTAAAATAGCTTATTTGGCAAATCATACTCCTTTTGAGGACCTGAGTGAAATTCTTATTGGGTTTTGAACAACTTTTTGACTTTGTGAGTTTCTTTAGAAATGAGGAAACAGAAATCATTTGTATTTGTGGCACTGCTTCTTTTTCAGGAAGGAGAAGAAGAAGAAAAAGAAAAAGAGTGGAAAGCAGCAGAAGGAAAAGAAGAATCAGAAGAAGAGGTAAGCTCCTTACCATATTTAGAAGCAAGCTCAAATGCATGCAGGAACTTCTCTCTCATCACTTACAAGTAAACTCTATTGATACAATTGTCATTACAGATAAATAAGGCACATGATTCTGATCAAATGCGTCTGCAAAAACTAGAGATGGAAATGGATGAAGACATAAGGTTATGGTCTCTAGGCAAGGAAACTAACATCAAATTGCTGCTTTCAACACTACATCATGTAAGGATACCATTAATTTCCCATCTTGTTCTAAAGATTTTCCTGCATTTAAAAGAAAATTAATTAATTCTTAGCTGAATTGGAGTTTCAGATTCTATGGCCCAATAGCGGTTGGTACGCCATATCCATAACAAACCTTAAAGAAAGCTCACAAGTTAAAAAGGCTTACCAGAAAGCAAGACTATGTCTTCACCCTGATAAACTGCAACAAAAAGGAGCCACGCCTGCTCAGAAATACATTGCCCAGAAGGCCTTTTCCATTCTTCAGGTAATACCACTCTCGCCTCGAACCGACTTTACTTATCCAATTAGTAAGATTCTCACAGTGCTGTATTGAATATTTGCAGGATGCATGGTCTGTATTCATCTCTCAGGACACCTTCTTCAAGTAGAAATCGGGTTCAATCACGCTATAAAAAGGTGAATTCGATACTAACTTGTAAGACAAGAAGCATGTTTTAATTTATGCTCGAGGATGGAGCAGTCTGTGCACGCGTAAATACGGTTTGATAATTCATTTTTTATGTGAACAAGTTGTAGAGTGAGACAGAATGCATTAGGTAAATGGTGTATGTATTTGTTTGCTGAATTTTCTAGATGATAATCCACCAAGAAGATGAGTCTATTGACCTGATATATATATATATATATATATATATTCTGTAACTTCATTTTGCTTTTATTTTAATCCCAATAAATTTTGAAACAAAATTAATATGCTCTGTATAAATCCAGCCTCTGAAAATCCCCCTTCAAAAATTATACATGTATGTGCACGAGTAACTTGCCTTTAGTCTTTAAGTGTGTGTATATATATATATATATATGCAATATGTTTTGTTTTGTTTTTTTTTTTTTCCTTTTTCCAGAAGAAATGCATCAACTCGTCTTCAAATTTTAAACAACTAATCTTGAACAATCTTCAGTAATTGCCACTTGGATTTTCCATTACCCACATGTTCAAGATTTAAGAAAAATACAAATATTTATGAACTCTACAACCTATATATAATTAATACTTTAATAGTTGTTCGTGCCAAAAAAAATGTGTATATATATATACTTCCATAAAATAATAAGCGTTCATAACAAATTTGGCAGCTGGTGTTGAATATCTTTACATAACTTTTGTTAAATTCCTCTTCACATAAATATTCAAAATTCAATACATATAATATTTTCACACAAGAAAACTGTTTTTAGTATAAAATATAAACCAATTCTTAAACCTAGTTATTATGTATCATAAAATCACAAATTTACAGTCTTACAATATGCGTCCCGACATAAAAATTAGTTTTTATAGCGTTAATATGTCGACATAACTAATGTTTAACTCTCTAGAATTAAAATAGTTAATATATGGTTTTTATCGTAAAAATTGTGATAGACATAGTAATATTAAGAGACTATAACATTACAACTCTAACGCAGTTCGACCTGGTTATTTTAAAATAATATTTTAAATATTATAATAATTATATATAATTATTCACATAATTGCATTGTGTACATATCTTAAGGTGATTTATTTAATTGTATAACTAAATTAGTTAGTAATTTTTAAATTTAATAAAAAGAATATAATGCATCATACCTCATAGAAAAAGCTATACACATTCATATAGTTATATATATAAAAAAAAAAAAACCTCAATATTTGATAAGAGTATGCTAAGAGAATATATATTCCAATTGAGATTTTTGTGGTTGAAAAATTAGAAACATTTAGAGCCTAAATGTTAAAATTGGCATATGTACAATTTTTAAATATTTAAATTAATTTACTTACTAATTTTTTAATTTTTTTATAAAAAATGTATACTAATTTTTATTCGTTAAATATTACTAATATTATTAGTCGTATCTGTTAAATGATAATTGAGTTAACCAACGAATTAAATGTGTAATTAGATATATCCGATGTTAAAAAATATTTTAATTTTTATTATTTTTATGTAAAAAAATAAAGATTAAAATATTAATATTCTGTTTAAATAAATATTTAGTAATAATTAATTAATGTATGATAATGACAGTCATTGAATGATAATAACACATAGAATAACAAAATTTTTTTATATTTAGATGACTGTATATTAATGTATGTTAATGATATTTTTATTTAGACCATAGAATAATATATTTATATTTTTAATTATATTATTATTTATTATATATAATAATAAATAATATATAATAAGTATATAATAAAAAATAAATTATTTATTAATATAATTATATTTATATTTAAATAAAAAATTATTATATATAATCAAATTAAATTTTTATATTTAATAAAATAAATAATAATTTATAAAAATAAGAATAAAATTAAATATTATATGAGTATAAAAAAAAAAAAATCTACAGACCACATATCACCAATTCGTTAATTTTAAAATTTATTTTAAATTTGTCTTTTGTTCATTAAAAATTAAAACAAACATAATTTTCTCACACCCGTAAAGTACAACACATTCAAATTCTATCATTCACCACAATTCAAACAAGATGTCAATATTTTTTTGGATGATATGAAACAAATGGGGAGGATGGTATTTGGTATTCAAAAACAAATATATATTGAGGCAAAATGGTAAGCAATGAACATAACAAGGTTTCAAGAAAACAGAAGCAAGAAATGAAATCCCATTTCATAATTCCATTTTCAACCTGAATTTCGAGCAAACTTCTAATCTGGTTATATGTGAAAAACCCTAATGATCTTTCTCGTAATACACGACGAAAGCAAATGCAAAATGTTCATTTGATAATAGATATACACGACTAAATCAAGTGCAAAATGTTCACTTGATATTAGATTAAACAAATGGGTAATATGTTACTAAGTTCGCCAATTTATCGGAATAGCAATTTACAGTAATCTAATCCATGAAATGATTATTATGAAAAAAATGTAGCAAATTTTTTTCAAAAATTTTGGATTGAAGAAAACTATAGGGGAGTTTTCCCTCACCTAAGAGAAGCAACAATTGATTTGACTAAGAATTCAAGGATTTTGTAGTCTTCTGTTTACTTATTCCGAGTTATGACTCTCTGAGTAAGATCTACAAGTGCACGCCTTGACCTTCTTACTTCTTCGTCATTGCTTTCCGGTAAAGAATCAATAGCTGCTGCTGCAAGATTAGCATGCTTCTTCGCTAGCTCTCTAGCCTTTTGTATTCCTCGGCTCTTCCCAAGGTACTCTAGGGCCTGCCTCAAGATGTGGATCAACTCAGAGAAGTTCATAAGATAAAATCTCATATATAACAAGTTACTAACTGTAAAATCTTAGATAATACAAATTTGATAAGTTTCTTATCCATAATTTATAAATAGTACAAATGTTTTGTATTTAATTAGCCAATCTAGACTTAATTATTCTGCATCAGAGCTCGTAAATGAGGGTTGAATCCGACGTCATAAAAGCTTGAGACGAAAATTAATCAAACTTGTTGATCATGTTCCTAAAAGACCCAAAACCTTTTTCAGTTCCAAAAGAACATATATTGTTTTTCTTTATGATTGCATTGGGATCCATGAATGGATTGGATTAGCACCAGAAAGTTAAATAGGACCTAAATATTGCATTAAGAAACTTACAATATCAACATTTGCTTGGTTGTCAAATCCTCTGTCAACAACTTCACGCAACTGAGGAAACTCTTCCATGGCAAACAATATAGGAGCTGTCACAATTCCCTGCAAAAAGCATGAGCTGCGATTACGGAACAAAGGATTTAAGTTGTAACTGTAAATATCATCCGGAAGAGTTCTTGTCGAAAATTTAACAGCTAAAGTCAAGTAACATTCAAGATGGAACAGTTCAACTTCTAATAAAAAAACGAAGTCCCCGGACTATTAAAGGAGTTTTCATAACTTAATACACAGCACCAGCTAGAAATTTTATTTCTTTTCTAAGGACTCATATAGAAATTATGTTTCATTTCCTCCTGCTGTCCCTTTAAACACCAAAAAGTGGCAATATATACCCAAAAGTGCAACTACCATAGCTCCTCTATTTTTTTTTTTGAGATAAACCGTAGCTCCTCTATTAATAAAGATAATGGTTGTTATATGCATCCAAATAGTAGTCACTAGAAGATTTACTTAACAAGTATCAGAACCAGTCATATAACCAACTATTTTTAAGAAAATGCGTAGAAGCTTATTTTAAAAACAAACTATCAACACAATGGTCAGATCTTAAGTTTCCTGTTAATATCTGCATTTAAAAGTTATTCTTTTTCCTGAAAAAAGAAAAAAACCAAAACAGAAGATGAAGGTATCATAGAAGACAACACAATAGAGGGCACGGCCACAATGGCATAGGCATTTAACACACTTTCTACAACCATTATAGCAACTCAAACAGCATTCTGGTTTTACCATCCCTAAATGATTGACCCGCATCACCACGAAGTGCTCAACCAGTAAGCAGCTATCAACAACTTAAAAACTAAGTGGGTTGGCATACCAATCTGTTTACAGTTTATAGCCATTTTCTCCCATTTAAGGGCATAACCACCAAGTTCAAGCTTATAACAGTCAAAGGTTTCCAAATATCCAGATATGAGATCAAGAACAAATCAATTACATGGCGGATATCAGATAAAGAACCCTTCCCAAGGGATGCTGAGGTGCCTGTGAAATCAAGAACATCATCTATTAATTGAAATGCCAACCCCTGCAAAAGGAACAAAAGATGAAAATCAGTTGAAAAATGTACTGCTCTATACACAGAAATTTATGGTTCCTTCAGTGGTGAAAATGTCTTTTTCAGTAAATTTTACAAGACAACGTAATTTAGGTAAAAACAGACCTAATTTTAGAAAACAAAGTTTTCTAACAGATCAAATAGAAAACTAAAAAAAATTGTTTTCCTTGCTTCCTATCAAAATTAAAAACAATACTTACTTGTTTTATACTTCAACAAGATAAGCATCTACTGTATGTATCTTATCTTTTGCTCTCCGAACACATTTTTCATTCGCTGTCAAAACATTTGTTTTCCAATTTAACTAAAAACGTTTCTGTCATCAAGAGAATATAAAATAAAATTTAAGAATAAGACAAACAGATCACAGAAAGTTAGAGGTGTCAGATCATTGCTATCTTATGTCGCCACCATTCTTGTTAGATGGTTATGCTGAGAGAAATTGAACGGAAGATTGAAGCACACTCTGGAAGATGGCCTCTCACAAATTATTGCAGGCTGTTAGATGGTTATACTGAGGGATCTTTTTATGGGACGATGAATCTGAAAATCAGTAAGAATTTTCTGATATTTTGTGTCATCCGCCCTTTACTTCTCTTGATCTAAGTATGAGCTTATTAAGAGAGCATCCAACGACCTCTTGAGTATGAACAGACTTCAAAACTTTCTTTCAAAAAAAAAAAGAAAATTACTCAAAACTTGATAAATTTTTCGTCATTCAGAAACTGTTCCAAGGACAGAAATTCTGGTTTTATTACAAGAGGACAGGTAGTTCTCCTGGAAATTAACTACCTTATCCAGAATATAAAAACTACCTCATCATTTTTTGACTTATTCTTATCTTAATAACTACCAACATTTAATACCTAAGTTCACAGGACACTTTATCATACTGATTAAACTTAAATACACATAAAAAACATTACTACTGGTCCTTAATATCACTTTCCTTTTTCAAATTCTGTTTTTCCTTGAGCATAAAAAGATAAACCTTTTCATCATATACAATAAAAATCTCGAAACAGAGATGGTCATTAGACCTTTTCCAAATTTAGTTTGTAATTGCCTCCCTAATAAAAAAGTACATGACCTCATTAGCAATCAAAGTTGCTTCAAAGAAGTGGGAGTTCCTAGGGTCCTTCCTTATGATGCCTTCTTCTATCAGATTTGACTAATGGAACATGCATAAACTCAGAGGAGATCCATCGAAAAATTTGCAACATTTAATTATACAAGCAAGTACTACAACAAAGTATCACATTAGAAATTTACGAACCAGATTCCTGCCGTACTCAAAAGCCAGCATTGCAACTTCTGCTGTTTGCCCAGCAAGAAGTGCAATTGCCTTGCAGCTGTTTGAAATCAGTGATGCAGTCTTGTAGTATGACTTTTGCATATAATACTCCATACTGCATTTATGGATAATTGTGTTACATTGTTAACGCAAAGAGGAAAAGCATGCATACTTGAGGAACAAATCAAGAAAAGTGCATATTGATAGATTCCCAAAGCAAACACATAATCAAATATACAGACCCCAAAAGCCCAAAATTTTTTCCAATAGAAGCAAAAGAAAACATTAACTGATCAGAGAGTATCCATTCATATGTCAAATTACTGCTAAATGGTGTGGGATTCTCTTAAAAAATACTAGAAACAATGTGCAAAAGTAGGCAATAGATTGCAAGGTACCAGCAACTTCTGGAAGCTAGAGTCAAACATAAATAATAAGTGAAAAGGAGAGAACAAAACCAACAAGGCGACAAGTAGATGGCACCTATATGATAAGGAGAAGCTATGCCAAAAGACTAGTTACAAACTTAGCTCCAAAAGATCAAAAATCCTATTTAGTTAAATTAAAAAGCATGTTCTATCCTATTCTATTTCATAAGCTAGATTTTGAGCAGGCATGCAGTGGGTTAGCTGGGTTTTCTAGGCAAGGTTATGAATAGGAAGGCATTCAGAGAGATACGGAAAGGAGGGATCTAAAGGTGTTTACCTTTGCTTCCCTTTTATTATATCAATGGAGAGCCTAAATATTGGGTTTAGAGGTCACTGAGATATTAGACAAGGGTCTCTACTCTCTCCATTTCTATGTACTTAGTGGTCGAAATCTTTAGACGTATCTTTATAGGCGAGTTGATAAGGGTTCACTGTGGGGTTTGTTTGTGGGAATGGAGGCAATTTTTTTTTGAAATAAACAGTATGGGACTGGAGGCAATGAAGGGCCTCAAGACAGAACTCTCTTCCTTGATGTTAAATGGTATTTGAGGTTATTTCAGTTCACATATTAATTTTGAGCAGGAGCGGTCTGAGTGGCATAAATGTTAAGGTGTCAAGAGGTTTAAGAAAAGATGATACACTTTCTCCACTATTATTCATTATTGTTATGGAAGCCTTAAACAAGTTGTTAGAGAAAGTGAAGGTGCTGGATTTGCTACTGGGGGTTCGGGTGGGAAGAAGAAGTCAATAAGTCGAAGTGTCTCATTTGTTCTTTGCAGATGATACTTTGATTTTCTATCAACCGGAAGAGAGGATGATCCTAAGATTGAGATGCGTACTTCATTTGTTCCCAAGCAGCTTTGGGTTTGGATATCAACTTGAATAAATCGGAAATGGTGAGAATCGGTGACCAGGGGGACGAAGACACTCTTGCAAGGCTATTGGGGTATAGTACGGCAAAGCTCCCTATCAAATATTTGGGGCTACCCCTTGGTTCTAGATACAAGGAGATTGGGACTTGAGATCCGGTGATATAGATGTTTGAGAAGAGATTGGCTAGCTGGAATAGGAATTTCTCGTCAAAGGATAGAGGCTTACGCTCATAAAAAGCACACTTTTCAATCTTCCCATATATTATTCTTTGGCTCACACAAGTGAAGATAGCTAAGAAAATAGAAAGAATTCAATGGTGTTTCCTTTGGGGGGATGACAAGGGAAGAATGAGATATTACCTGGTGAATTGGGAGGAGGTGAAGAAGCCTGTGGGACGAAGGGGTTTCTCTGATGGAGATGAATACATCTCTACATGGAAAATGAATTTGGATGTACAGGAAGAGGGAGGAGAGATTGTGGAAGAGAGTTGTGGAAGCTCGTTGGGGGAATTTGGAAGGTGGTGGTTTCTGGGGTGTAATGGGTAGAACACATGATTTAGGTTTGTGGAGGAAAATTAGCATGCGTAGTGGAAAATTTTTGGATTGTGTCAAGTGGAAGTTAGTTACGGGGGATAAAATTCATTTTCAGTTGGATGAGTGGGTTGGGAGAGGGAGCTTTAAAGACCAGTTCCCACATATTTTTACCATAGCTTAGGGGAAGAGCATCTCAGTGGAGGCAGCTTATGGTGGGGGGAGTAGAGGGGTTGGAATGTTAATATGATTAGGAATTTTAATGATTGGGAGGTCAGCGAGTATGAAGTTTTACTGCATTTACTATCTGACTTGCAAGTGACTTCGGATAGGGACAAACTGAGGAAAGATGGAAGTTCACTGTTAAATCTTTCTATGATTATCTGAAGGGTGTGGGTGTCACAAGCGAGATAATGACAAACCATAAGAGAAGTAAATCTAAAAGATTAGACAACACAATCCCTTAATTTATCATCATCCATTCCCTGTTTGATAGCTGCCAGCCTTTGTATAGGCATTAATCATAACTAATAAGCAAGATTATAAAAAGTAAATCTAAAATTTTAATTCTTTCAATATTTAAACCTACTAAGCTCTTCTGCCCAAACTATCATATAAGAATGTGAACTTGAATTAACCCGCACATCTCATTGGAATCCTTGGGCTCATAACATCAGACTATGTTATGAAGAAGAAATTCACAACCACTAATCTCATGCATTACCACTCTGCCTCAGGTTTATGAGTAAAATAATTAATTGACTTCAGCAGAAGGGTTTAAAAATGCGGCAATAGGAAATAAAAGGTTCAAATCTTAATTTATTTTCTTCACAGGACCGTGGAAGTCAAATTCACACATTACGCCGTGAGAACTGAGCCTAAAGCTTATATATGAGAAAGCTGCAAAACAGTTGTACCTACAACGTTGCTCAGAAGTTGTAGACATCTGCATGGTTTCCCCGGTAACAAGGTGCTCTACAACTGTCGCCAATAAGGACACAACCTACACGCACAAAGTAATAGCACAGATGATAAGTTAGCAAATACAGAAACAGCTAGAATTTGGATGCATATATATATATAGCTGGACTAGGAAAATACAATAAAATCCTGACCAATGTAGACTATCAGGTGGCCATAGACTAAGCATCAGCTTATATAAAAAGATGCAACTAAGAACAAAGATGCAACTAAGAACAAAGATGAAAAAGGATACCAAGAAGTTGCTAGAAAAGCTTTGTTGAAGTAAGTTAACTATAGATCCTTGAATGTGATGAATAAAGAACTAATATGTGGAACATAAAAGTTTGTCAAATCAGGAGCGGTAATATGAATGATGACATCCAGTATGATACCTCTGTATTCTTCAGAGAAGCAAGAGCCACACAAGCACGAGATAGCAGAAAATCTCCAGCTAATACAGCTAACTGCATGAAAAGTGAATCAAAAAATTGAACACCAACATATTTTCTTTAGATTTTGTTACTGCCAGACACTGAAGAAGAGCCTTGATATATACATATGCATATATAAAAATATATATTATAACATATTTATCCACTTTATCAGTCATAACATGGTGATGTAGACAACAATACATGTCAACAAAGGCTAGAAAAGACGGTAAAATGATAACTCTTCCACAAATTCTTTAGAACTTTTTATTCCCTATTTTTACGGCTGATGTAGAAGAACTTCCAAATTTGAAAAAACAGGAAACAATAAGCACCTTATTTCCCATTACAAAATTCAATGAACCGATACCACGTCTTGTATCTGCATCATCTAAGACATCATCATGCAGAAGGCTTGCCACCTATACAAGAACATGATTAGTTTAAAAGTGGCAACACCAGAATTGTTGATGGGGAAGAAATATATGATTCAGGGAGTAAATACAGATGATAAAAGAAATCTAACTGACATGGATCATCTCTGTGATTTCTGCTATGCTCTGTTGTCTTGTACGTAGTTCAGTTGTCAAAGTATCGCCCTCTCCAACAGGAGGTGGATTGGGTATATGTACATTTAAAGCTGTTGCCATCAGCAATAAAACCTGCAATGAGCATTAAGCCTTATCTCCTTTCACCATGTTTAAAATATTAGGAAATGAAAAAGGATGACAAGAGAAACAGAAAATGACATGTCAAACACAACTAATGAAAGTATTAACAGTAAGGCATAACATAACTTCCTTTAACTTCCTTGAAATTAAGGCTTAGCTGAGTTTAGATTAACATTTCAAAGTAATGAATGTTGATATGACAGCCTTAGATAAATTAAATAATAAGTTTGGGCCTTATGGAATTTGCCTAGAGTCTCATCTCTAGGAGTATCTAAAGCTACAAGACCATAATTTTTGAGTAGCAAGAACCAAGCCGCAAATCCGAGATGCATCAAATCTGGTAGTGGTAATCAAATTCACAGTGAACATAGACAGCTATAGTCGATATAGTTACAAACTAAAGCATTAAAACTGTTACCGTGGGACGAAATCTTTTTCCCTCTACTCCCATTTTGAAGAAGTACTCAGCTGCTGATGCAAGCTTAGGAACCTAAATGATAACCATTCAAATGTGTTAGGTAATAGCAAATCCAGCCTCTTTCACCAAACAAAAATCACTTGGACAGAAAATCCCCAGCTTTAATGCAAATAAATTACACATAAAAGATAGTTTCACTAACTAGATACCTCGGCAACAACCATTGACCGCAATCTATTAGCGACAAGTGATAGCTCATCAGCAACAAGTGAGAATGGATCAAGCTCTTCCTGATAAACAGTGTTTCATATCTCAATAGAGTGAAAAGGGGACAAGATAAAATGAAGAGTACAAATATATATCTCGTACTAAGGGTAAAGACCCAAAAAACTTAATTATAAGAGCAAAATGTATGGGGATATTTATATAAAGAAACCAAAAAAAAATCTAAAGTTGCAGGTTAAAGCTATGACCATGAAAAGGCAACTAGAGAGTAACCTTACTACCACACTACTAAAAACTTGTGCACAGTAACAAAATTGAGTATAAAAGCAGAAGATGAGATATGCGGGTTCGAGGGCATTCGTACTTCACATTAGAAAAACAAGTGGAAAACTGAAGATAAAAAATGATGGCATAAACCGAACATCGAGAACAAATATGAAAATGCTACACCTGACCTCAATTATGGAGCTGCTCTGATGATAGCTTAGATGCCTACCACCATAGAAAGCATGAGAACTCCACAAGTAAGTTTCTCTGCAACCGAAAACCTACTGATCATCCACAGGAATAACAAGTAAAGATGGTCAACTATCACCCACAGGGAAGAAAAACAAGGAAAATGTAAATGGTCATCGCATGTCAAATGAAAACATTTGGTCATCACATGTCAAATGAATATACATATTCATCACCTTTAGTTACACCTATACTTACTGGAAAAAAAAACACTCAAATAGCTACCACAACGTATCAGTCTATAACTAGCATATAGAGAATGGGATGAGTAGAAAAATCTACACGTTAAACTATCCCACTTGCATAAGTCAATCTTCTAATCCCTTCAAATCTAACCTGACAAATTTCCTCAAAAATATTTAATTAAACAGATTTTAGAACTCTCAGAGGAACCACATTCCAGAAAATTTCATCCTGACTTCAAAAAATGATCTTATCAACTGAGCAAACTATATACAGTCATATAACTCAAATTTCCAATAACTTTCACATCTTTACCTCCACAAACTCTTGTATCTTATATTTGCTTCCTTCTCATTTCGTTCCACGTAAAGCAATTCCATTGACAGAAAATGAGAAAAAGCGAAGCAAGTCATTTAAAGGACAAGTACCAACTTGTTACACCAAACAACCAAACCTTTCTTGTACCATGAATTAGTAATAGGAGCATATCTCCCCACGATCAACATCAAAAATGAATAAATTAAAAGAGAAGGTAACTACACAACTGTCCATATGCTCTTATCAGCATGACCACTACAAGAAATAGTCAGGCGTAGTTCTTTTCTCAACCTTGAGTAATATCTCGAAAAGGTCCTTCATCACCCCACCAAAATCAATTCACCAGTTGCAAATATTTCTTAAGAAGCACATTTTCTCAATAAACATAGGCCAAAAAAGGGCTCATAACTTACAAAATAAAATAAACACAAGAACAGACAGACTTTTCTAAATGAAGGTTGCCTGAAGGTCAATTTCTAATACACTCCAAACTCCCAGCACTTCATTTATTATAATATCGAATACCAATACCAATGTTATCGTCGCCTTTACTCTTTGTCTTCCCTTATTCCAGGCTAAGAAAAAAGGCGCAAACACACGCATTTTCTAACAACTAAGAAAACCCAATTCATCTCTAGCCCAAAGAAAAATACCCAATTAACAAAAATCAAACCAACCACAAAGAGAAGTGGGGAAGAAACGGGGTTTTCCAAAACACTAGATCGACAAGAAGAGAGAAACGAAACATAAAAAAAGCTACCTTTGGAGTAGAATCGGAGAGAGACGAAGTCTGATTGGACAGAAAGTGAGCTGGAGGAGGGATGAAAGAAGGGCAACCAAACAAGCTACTCTTTCTCAGAATCCTCGAAGAAATCCGAGAAAATCCCCTGGAAAATACCATCCTGATTCAAACAAGGTCTATCAGAGAGACAGTCGGGTACGGAAGGTAATAGATGGTGAAGAATGGAGAGCAGCGGTCAAAGAAAGAAAAGCGAAGAAACAGCAGCATGACCGCTTTCAAGTTGAAGCTGTAAATTAAATAGTAAGCCCAACATGCTGCTGACGAAGACGAAGCTCAGCCGTGTAAACTTTTTGTTCCACCCTTTTTTACTTAATTGCAAAAACAACGAAGGACTTGAAAAAGCAAACCTAATTTGTTGGAAAAAAAACATATTTAATGATATAATTATGGAATCTACTTTGAATTTTATAAGGTATCTTTGAAAATATTTTTGATATTACTGTCTTCTTGTCTGGTTGTTATATTGAATTGTTATTATTATTATTTTGGAATAAGTGGTATATAGTTTATATATTTGAATTATGTTGTTAACTTCTACTATATTTTGGATAGTTTATTTTTTATTTTTAAATGTTGTTATCAATAGTTAACTGTATGTAACATCACGTATTAATATATGTTTTACTATTTATTATTATTATTTGAGAATAAGTAATTATTTTAATTTATATTATGACGATTATCAATTTTCAATAATCACGTATGATTGTCATATATAAATTATTTATGAATGTGATACCGACTCATAACAAAATATAATAACAATACATTTAAAAATATTCATGATGTTTTGGATGAGTACAAATTACTTATCATATATACTTTTGATAGTCAGTTGTTATTTATTACAAGGTAAAAGGAAATAATATTTTTTTGAATTAAACACCGCATACTTGAAAACACATGTACCATAATAACCAACAATAAACATTGTCAATAAGTTTTATAATCGAAATTTTTGAATCATAGAGAATTATATCATAAAGTATTATTAATAATAAGTGATTTAAAAATTTTTTTGTTAACTATTCACCATATCAAGGTATCGAGATTGAAGGAATTGGTAGAGAAGGATATCAATTTGTCACGTAAAACATCTAGTTCATGCACAACTTTGGTGGTTATTAAAATTGATGAGAACGATGATTTTTCCCCGCTAGCCTATGCAGATGTTGAGGCAGAAAATATGGAACATCTAGTTCATGTACTCTCCATCCAAATGTTTATTGTTTAGTATTTGTTATTTTTATGTGCAAAGATTAGACAATGCTATAGAGATCATAACACCTAACGTGCTCTATTGATATTGTGTTAAGTACATTTACTCCAATATGAATAAGAGTTCGTAGGGGGATGAATTAAAGAATACTTTTTAGAACGTTACAATGGCATATTTCAACCATGGTTTAAAAATGATACCAAGCATTCAAAAAGATTGAAGAAATCATATCGCGATTGAGTCCAAAGAAAAACATAACCAACATAATTCGATAGACTAGGCTGATAAATGCATATAAGATAAGTTGATCATCAGCATTAATTCGATACACTCTAGTGTATTAAGAGGATATTTATGGAGAGATTTGTCAAGAAAATAGACGAGATAAGTAGAGTTTCGAATCTTAAATGGTCCAAAATCGAACCAAAGTTAGAAAAATCAACCCTAATTCAAGAAACTGCTTCTCATTCTTGTCTAGCAACAAAAAGAACAAGGTTATGTACGGTGGAGATTCATTTGAAATGTGTCTGCAACGACATTATTGCGCATGCAATACATGGTAACTAGATACTATTGCAAGCATGCAGTTGCAATAAGTATTTTCTACATAAATATATGAGAATTTTCATGCTTTCAACTGATTTGACTTCCACTGTGGATTTGAATTTCACTTCCAATCCTAAGAATTTGATGTAAAATCAGTATTATTTCAGAAAACAGATATACTTGTGAATATGTAAATCAAAATAGTAATATAAAGATAAATTTTAAATAAAAATTAAACTGCAAAGGCCTAAAAGTTGTCCCCTTCAACCCTAAAAGCGAGCCTTTTTATTCACTGAAAATTGAGGGGAAAATTTGTGGGGGGAGGGAGAGAAATAAGAAGAAACGTCACTATATGCAAAAACCTAAACTTGCTTAGAAAAGAAAAATTATAAAACAAACAGGAAGATTTTCCCCCACCCCAATTGCACAATTATTTAATTTGTTTACCCACAAAATAATGACATTCCACGAGGATAGTTTAAAACACTTGGTTGCAGGCCAAGTGATAGATGGAGAGGGTAAAGCAAAGCTTATGCGTGCACCCAATGTTATAAACCTATTATTTAAAAGTACAACACAAACAAACCAGATAAAGACTTTTTTCAACACATGAGAAGCAAATTACAGCCATTTTAAGTTTTCGTAAAGGACGAAAGAAAATCGGGACAGAAGCGGATCTGTTAAGATGCCACTGCATCAGAACCTGTACAAAAGAAACAAAAGAAAGACAGAAGTCAAGAAAACTGAAGTTGCACGTTCAAGCTGTTAGTAGAAGATATGCCAAGTTTCTAGGATGACAAGTTCCTCTTTCGGATATCATGAGGATCTAGTTATTGCAACATTGTCTCCTACGTTGAGTTCTTTTCTTACTTGCTCTTCAGAATATTTCTTGATTGATTTAAAATTTCAAATCAAGGTACCCGATTTGTAATTCCACTTGAGATGTTAACACCTCGGATACACCATGCATCCTACAGTAGCTTTGTAATGACATTTTTTTTTTTTTGGAGATAAAAAGTATGCAGTATATATTAATAAGGTATTAATAGGGGATATCACTCATGACAAGAGATTTATAATAGTGTTAGTATATTAATAACATTTATAAAATTTTCATCACTAATAATATCATAATCTAATAAAATAAACCCAAGATAATGAATCAATCTCTCTTTCAATTTATACAAACTACTCTCAACACCTTCAAAAGCACGAGAAATTCTTTCTTTCCAAATTACTCAAAAAATAGTCAAAGAGGTGGTAAGATTTGCTATGTTTCTTTTAATACATAAGTCATCCCAAGCCCAAATTTCTTCAATAACCGAACTAGCAATTACCCACTCAATCCCCAAAAGACCATTCGTCGTACATCATAGATTATAAGCAATAGTAGAGGCATGACAGTTATTTAGGAACATTATGTTCTTTTTGAAAAAAGAAACAAATTTGAGGAACATTGTGTAAAAAGTATTTGCTGCATACTGTTATCAAATCACTATCCACTGTTTATCTTATAATTACATATTGTTACAAAATTATGATTTTATGTAAAAGTGCGTAGACGCAAGGCATAGCACCCGTAGTTAACAACAAATCCTTCACGGATTAGGAAGAGATCCGATAATCTACTCAAAAGACGCATGGAACTCCATTTATTGTGAAAGGATATTTTTCGTTTCATTAGAACAATAAGCTATATGGTCTTTTGAGATATATAAATCAGTCATATCTGTTGGTACTTCAGCTGTTCCTATCACAAATATAGATTTCGTAGACAAATTTTCGATAAACTGGTAAGGAATACTGACCGGCAGTTTCATCTTTTGCTTCATCCCCTGTTCTCCAAACAATGTCCTTAAGCCCAGTAGTAAGATTCTTGTAGAACTGTAAATTTCAGATTATAAAAAAAAATGTCCACAGTATCAAAGAAAATGCTAAACCATGTGAATGACAATTATACAACTGGAATCTGAATCTATCTGATCATTTGATACAAAGGCTGCAGTTGCATTTTGGTTAGGCTTTGAGCCTGGATAAGTCCAGATTAATGATTAGTGCAAAAAAAGGAAACTAAAGCTCTGTTTGGTACATAAAAACCCATTTTCTGGTTTTCATTTTCTAAATTCATGTAGATTCATACATGTGTTTATTTATGGAAATATGTGAGAATTTTACATTTATGGAATAATTAAAAAAGTACAAATAAATAGTTTTCCAGAAAAGATTAAAAACAACAATTTAAAATTTTCTATTTCCATTAATTATTTTCACTATCAGCTTTTTCCGTTATTAACTAAATAATATTATGTTGTAATAAAATTTACGTAAATTAAAAAAATAAAAACTAGAGAACATTTTCATTTACCACAAAACCCAAAAGTTTTGTTTGGCCTTTTATCTTTTAGCTTCTAGTCAGGATGTTCACTCTAGCTTAAATTTCCCATGATTAATAAGCACCCCCTCCCGCACCGAGCTTCATTTTGAAGAAGCATTGCAGGGTGATAAAAACTTGTAGAGACTTCAGAGCCTGTTTGTATGAAAATATTTTCCAATTTCCATTTTTCTAAATTTATATCTGTTACCAAAACACATACCACTCTATATGTTTCTTACAGTGGAGAAAAAATTATGTGATGTGTTTGGAACAATTTCAGCAATGTTGTATTATAAATCGACACTTAATCTAACTAGGAGATGGTGTAAATTGTATTAGACTGTTAAAGATTGATCTTATGGACATATAAGACTAAAACAATACATTCTTTAAAATCATCTCAAGAAGTACTTTCACTAGTTTTCTACTCTTAGCTTGATGTGAACTTGTAAGTGATTCTATACAAATTCTAGATTTATATTCCCAACAATAAATTATGTTATTTGAGATATTTTTTATTTATTAAATTTTATTTAATAATGTTTGGCAACATTGAATTGAATTTTTTATTATTTACTTTTCATTATTTGAGATGTTTTATTATTTTTATGTAAAACATTAATTATGTCCATCACAAAAAACGATAATGATGAGACATAGTGATAGGCTCACAATTTTCTATCTTAGTGAGGGATATGGGTCCAAATAAATAGGCAGCAGGGCTAAAAGCTCTTGATTTGAAGTTCTCCAAAAAACCTGATAATTGGAGCTTTTTATTTTTTATTAAAAGCTCGTAAGCTTTCAGCACTTTTCATGTCCATCCCAACACACTGACTTTTCTTAGACAGAAATGTACTCTCAGCATGTTTGAAGACCAAAAAAAAAAAAGAAGTCAATCCAAACTCCACTAAACAAAAGTACAGAACTGTGTCATATTTGAACCCCTTTTGGGTCGGGTTTTACTGTCCAAAGAAATCTGAATTCACACTCAACCCTTGAGTGTTACCAAAATGAATGCATCTACTGTTTTCTTATATCCATGACAGGCAGACAAACAATTCAGCACAGTAAAGGTAAGAAATATTAGCTAATAAAAATAGTCCCAAAAATCTTTTCAAAAGAGTAAATGTTTTAGATTATCAATGTCATGAGCAGAACCATAACATTCCATACCTTGTGGAATTCCAGAGTATCTCCTCCAGATTTCCGCAGTTCGACCATGTAAAGTGATGGGGCTACCTGCAAAATCTGAAGAGAGGAAAAAAAATTATCCTGAATCCCAATTCAATGAATATCAGGTTTTCAAACTAAATCTAGACGGTAGGGATCATGCGTGAAAGAGAAAGAGATTTACCTCTGTTGCAACATCTAAATGACCCTTGCGTCCAGTTTTTTCCCCTCGAAGCTTCATCTGAAACAGGTAACAGATGATTTTATGCTGAGAAGATGAGGCAAAAATAGCTTTAAAATTCAATTGAATAGGCTATGATTGAAGTTTCTGAAATTTCAACAGCTTTATGCTGAGAAGAGGAGGCAAAATAGCTTTAAAATTCAATTTTATATGCTATTATTGAAGTTTCTGAAGTATCATCAATTTAATACACTGTAAGACTGTACAATCTAAGACGAATTGAAACTTTTACTCCTGGTCAATGTCTGATTCAGCTATAACTGGAACTTGAGTAATAAGAAAATGCTACCAGTGAGCTAGAAAAAAAGAATAACCGATAACTATTCCGTGTTCAATTTCAATCAAAGTCCTCATTTTCTGTATGTTCACTATACTTCCACTGTTCCACTAAGGATGTGCAGGGTGATAAAATGTTTGAATATCATAAGAAATTTAACTCTTTCCTCAACATGATCCAATTGTGGATATCGAACACTATCACAGTTAACAGTAAACCTTCCAACTAAATTTTTAATTCTTCCTGAAAGTTGTATTCTTTAGTACAGGGACGGCTCCCCCTTGATGACTTGTTTATAATATTTCTCTTCTTAAAAAAACAGAGCTCCATTTGGTAAATCTAAAAACTTTTTTGTGTTCGTTTTCTAAATTTATGTGAAATTTTGTCAAGTACCTGATTCATTAATGATGGCAAGGAACTAGGTTAGGTTGAATGAAGTCGTCTTGAGTTTGAAGAAAGAGGTTTAGAAAGAAGAATTAGCAGGGAAGAAGAGGAGAAGATGAAGAGAATAGAGCTAGGCAAAGAAAGGAATTAGAAAGGATAGAATTTAGAGTAGATATCATTCAAATTCTTCATGATACTCGGTTATTACAATTCTAGGTACTTTTTTTTCCAAAAAGAAAAATTCTAGGTACTACATAGCAGTACTAGCCTACAAGGGGAATAAACAAGATAATCAACTTTAGTACCAAGTACAAATAACGGCCAGCATACCAATGTCCTTTCATACCGGAAATCCTTTGGTTAATTCTTCTTCAAAAGACTAATAATTCCAACCAAAACAGAGTAACAGAAATGACATCCTAGCCTTCTACGGCGTCGTTCCAGGTCCTAACATCTCCCCCTTCTTGTAGAGAAACCTTGTCCTCAAGGTTCAAATGTTGAAGTCCCTTAAGGAATAACCAGTCTTCCCAAGTTGTTTCATTTGGCCCCATGTTGAGCCAACAAACCAGGACTTGCTCGACTGGTTTGTTCGGAAATGGATAGCCCTCTTCTACATTATAGCTCCTAGATCTACCCGAACTTGGCCTTCAAAATCCTTGATTGGTAGTTCTTCTTGACTCCTAGACGAGTTCCCCTCATACTTCTTCAACATAGAAACATGAAAGACAGGGTGAATTGCACCTTCAGGTGGAAGGGTATGCTTGTAGGCAACTTGCTGCACCTTCCTTTCTGTCTTAAAAGATCTGTAGAACTTTGGGGCTAGCTTCAAATGTCGTCTGACTTCCATAATAGATTGACTATAGGGCTAAAATTTGAGGACTAGGTTCCCTTCCTAAAATGCCTTTTGGTCCTCTTAGCATCCACAAACTAATCCTGTTTTGTGCTTCCAATAGCTGCTCCTCAACATTCTGTCCATTTCTTGTCTCTTTTCAGTCCAATCTTCTAGGCTGGCCCAAGGTGCCTCATGATACTTTTGCTCCATTATGTACAAAGGAAGACAGTCATAAAAGGTTGTGAAAGGTGGCCTCCTCAAGCTGGACTGGTAGGTGGGTTGTACCACCATTTGGCTTGTCCCAATCATGTCGCCAAAATAAGCAGTTTCATGAAGGTCACGCACTGAAAATAGTTCTCAACAAATTGGTTCACTCTTTCAGTTTGGTTGCCTGTCTGCAAAAGGTATGGTTTGTTAAATGCAGCTCTATTCCTATCAGCTGCAGACATTCTTGCCAGAATTTACTAGTGAAGACCTAATCTCCTTTCTGTGACAATTGACCCAAGCATACCATGCAACTTGTGGATGTTGTTTAGGAAGACCTGCTTTGACTGGGTGAAACAATGCTAGAACATACTTGAGTGTATCTATCAACCACATGTCGTTCCCTTAAGCAGCTGCTTAACGAAGTCCATGGTGACATGTATACATGCTTGTGTAGGGATGCTAGTGGCAGCAGTGGCCCAAGATCACATGTTTCCCTCTATACCAGCCTCACTCTTGAATGTCCACTCAATGACTTTGTTGTTCATCCATACAAGTTTCATGCCATCCTTACTCCTGAATGCCCCACAAGTGGCGAGCATGATTTGACTGAAGAAGTTACTCTCTCAATTCTTCTCCAATCCCCATTTAGAGTCTTCATTTATACTCTTGAGTCCTTGCTCATATGTATAAGGAAGGTTCCAAGCTGGGACTACTACTAGCTCGACAATAAGCTTATTGGCCCCAACATCTCCTTGATAGGATTTTTGTACATCCTGTATCCAGGTGGGTATTTCGAAGGTTGATGTGAGTTAACTCTCCTTCATTAATAAGCTCCTTCCTTGATAGAATGCATCTGCCACTCTCTTCTCCTTTGTCCTCTTATACTCCATTGTGTAGGACAACCCTAACAACCTCATGAGTCCCTTTTTCTGCAAGATGCATGGACTTTTTGCTCTAATAAGTGTCTGATACTTTGCCAATCTGTTTTAATGACAAAAGAAGTGTCTTCTAAATAGTGTTTCCACTTCGAGACCACCATGAATATTACCAATAACTCCTTTTCATAGTTAGACATTGACCAATCTCGTGGGCTCAAAGCCATGCAAAGAAAGGCTGTCAGCTCTCCCTGTTGCATTAGAACATTTCCAATCGCCTAATCATATGCGTCTATTTCCATCTCAAACGGTTGAGAGAAAATCAAGAAGGGCCAAGACTGATGCTACAGCCATCACTTTTTTTGACTTCTGAAATCTGCCTCAGCTCATCCACTCAAATGCTCCCTTCTTCACTAACTCTGTCAATGGCTGGCTTATGCATTCGTAGTTATTGATAAACTTACTGTTTTAGCCAATGAGCCCCAACAAACCCCTCAAAAACTTGACATTCGTCGCTGGGCTATGTCAACATTGGTTCTATCTTCTAAGGGTCATTTGCTGTCCTTTTCCTATGATTAGATGCCTGGATACTCGAGTTGTTTTCTTCCAGAATACCATTTGGACCTCTTGGACAACAACTAATTTTGTCTCAAATAATCCAAAGACGTGATAGGTGGTTGTCTAGTGTTTGACTAGTATCACTGCTATCTTGTTTCAGAGTGCAATCCTGTCACTGCTTATACTACACTGCTTACCTCCAACCAATTTGCCTGCATCAGCCTAGTCATTCTTTTTCAAATAGTGATTTAAAAGCACTATTACTTGAAACCCCCTGTGGCCTTTTCTTCTTTCCACCCTCCATGAGCGCCAGCTGCATCTTGATAAGGTCAAAAGATAATGGGTTGCAACTCATTCAACTCGCACCTGAAATCATGTCGAAGTGGCCCAAATCCAACACTTGTAATGAGCATCTAAATAATTCTTTCTATTATTCTCCAATTCAACTCCGGAGTTACAGAACTGGCTCATCATTTGATGAACGCTGGTCACTAGGATTCTCAAAAGCAATGTCTTGATAAGATGAAAATTATAATGCTTAACCATCATGGTACTCATGAAGTGGGCTGGTTTGGAGCCCACCATTTCCCAAACCTTAATTGTGCTTCCATTTTGTTGACTTTCAATTGCATGTAAGAAGATTTCTCCCATACTTGTCCATGCATAAGAAGATTTCTCCCATACTTGTCCATGCATAAGAAGATTTCTCCCATACTTGTCCATGCACTCCTTGTCATTTTCAGTTACTTCCAACATCATCAACTATTTTCCTTGCACTGGTGACCCGAAAGGTAGCAGTCCCCATACCTGTAACAGATGTTGGTGAGCCTCTTCGCTTTTGCAGGGCCTTAACTGGGCTGATTAACTAGATCGATGGTCGGCCTTGTAAGTTACTTTTGATTGGCGACTTGCTAGAGGATTTACTTCAATGTGGGGGTTCTTTGGCCTGATGGAGTATGGTTGAATGTTGTTATCTGTCACCTTATATTGGCTTCTATATGTGAGGACGGCAGTTGGGCTTGCTCGTACAGCTTGATAATTGGCCTCTCTTTGCTCAACCCACTAATAAAACTCGATATAACATATCCTTCACCCAGGTGGGGGTTGTTTCCTAGCATTGACAGATTTACAAACTTACTCCTAGTACTTGACAATGCGGCCTTGTTGCTTGAGTTTATTGAACTCTTCAACCATGTTTGCAACTATTGGGTTCCCAAAGTGCCTACATTGCTCTTCCTCAAACACCACACATTATGTAGTTTCTTGTTGTGCTTGCCACTCTTGGTAACAACTACCCAACTTTTCTTCCAATAACAAGGTTGCTAACTCCACCTTTTGTTCCCTCCAAGTCTCATAAACATGGAAGTAAATGTTGCACCACTGCCCCCAAGCTGTCAGTTTGGGACCTCCGGATATTGGAATTTTGATCCTAGGAGTGTTGTCTCCGAGGGTGCTATTTAACAACCCTTGCCTGTTATTATTGGTGCGCATTTCCTATGGTCTAGGCGTGTGCAGTATCTCTCTCGAAGGAGAGGGAGTGTCAGATGGAATTTTGGAGGATAGTCCTTGACTGAAAGGGTTGCGAAGGAACAAGGGGGAATAGGTGCTGTTTGTTGCACCGTCATCATATTTCACATGGTTTCCACTATCAGCATCAACAACTGTGCTTTATTTTTGGCCAACTTAGTGTTTATTTTTGCTCAAAGCAAATTCTTGAGGATATTGTTCCATCACACACACTGTGTCCTCTCCTATGCGAGCCTGTCATTGTTGTCTTGCCCTTACTCTTTACCAGTTTAGCGATGGAGATCATTGGTTCACCTAAATCGACTTGCTTTGATACTAGATCCACTAGTGGGCGCAGGAAACTAGGTTAGGCTGAATGGAGGAGTCTTGGGCTTGAAGAAAGAGGTTTAGAAGGAAAAATTAGAAGGGAAGAAGAGGAGAAGATGAAAAGAATAGAGATAGGCAGAGAAAGGAGTTAAAGAGGATAGAATTTAGAGTAATTTCATTCAAATTCTTCATGATACTGGCTATTACAATTTTGGTTACTACATAGCAGTACCAACCTACAGATGGAATAAAAAGTAACAAACTTAGTACTATGTACAAATGACAGCTGGAGTAACAGTGTCTTTTTTGTCCAGAACTCCTTGGCTAATTATTCTTCTAACGGTTCATTATTCTAACAAGGGAAAAATTAATAAAAATGACATCCTAGCCTCTTACAGTGTCATTTCAGGTCCTAAACAAAGTTATATGTATTTCGTTCACAAAACTATAAAAGTTAGTTAATAGTGAAATTACAATAGTAAAAATGATGATAGAATTAAGAAATTTTAAAATGTTATTTTTAATGTTTTTGAGTCATTTATGCTTTAATTATTTCACAAATATGCAACTCACTTCTAGTAAACTATTTCATTCTGCTTTGATTATTCCTCCAACAATTCATATTTAGTTGAAAATAAAATTAAAAAACTACTTTTCATGTACCAAATGAAGCTGAAGTTTTTTAATTGGGAAAAAAGAAAAAATACAACAGGGCCGGGCTAAGAAAGAGAGAAGATATAATTATTATCTGCTAGTGAGTTGGGAAATAAACTGAACCTTGAAGTTGTTTTTCTTCACATCAAAACCCAAAGGGGCTGCAGCCTCCTCAATTTTTGAGATAATCTCATTAGCAGAGTGTTTGGAGGTAAATCTTGTTTCCCGTTTAACAAGACCCTGCCCACAAAAGATACAAGTCAACGTAAAATCCTGATTTGGAATCAGACTGCAAATGGATCATCCAACTAGATAGATATGCTTGATAAGAATGTAGCGTAAGATGATATGGATAGACAAGAAACACAAAGGAAATATGAGATTGGAGATGGAACACAAGATTACAGAGGAAACCAAGGTACCAGGTGAAGAAATTATCAGGGATAAGGGAGATAAGCAAAGAATATAGGGAACAAATGAAAAAAAATAATTCTCAAATTTTTTCAACCCTCTCTGCCATTCTCTAGGTTAAATAACTTTTGCTTACGCTCTACGTACAACCAAATAGAAACTATCACAAAATAAAGATAAAAATCAAGAGTTTACAAATCCTAGAGAAGTTCAAAATTTTCTAAAAGACTAGAATTTCCAAAATTGCCAAAAGAATCTTAAAGTACTAAATTATCGAAACAGTTATAAAAATGTTGCCTGCAAGTAAAAACTAGCACGTTAACCACACTTTCCTGTTTGTGGGTTTAATTCTTTTAAATATATCAAATAATATATAAAATAAAATAATTTATTACATAAAATTAAAGAAAAGATTATGAGAATAAAAAGATGAGATAAAATTTAAAATAGGAACCAGAAACTAGAGAAAAACTAAAAATGAATCAGAAAAATTAAGATCCTGAAAATGGAGTAAAGAAAACATTTAAAAAAATCAAAACTAAGAAGCATAAATGAAAAACTGAAGAAAAACCAAAACAGGAAAAACAACAGCAGGCTCATCCTCTGACCATGTGGGTCCCACTGACTATTCTCACACTTATGGGAGGATATTGCTACTCTCACTAATACTACAGATTTTAAGCTAATTGCTACTCATTCTTCATGACAAATCCAGAGAAATTAACTGGATGTTTACAAGAAAAATTTACAAGCATCTGAAATAGTTAATAATGTGCAACTCTATAAGATCAATTGCCTTGAAGTATCTGAAAAGTTACAAATATGAATTATTAATTTTTCCATACCACTTGCTTTTCAAAGAGGCTACTGAGATTGAGGCCCTGGGATGTGGAGATGAGCTCAAATGCATTCATAGTCACTGGTGCCACAGGTCCTTCTTCTCTTCTCTCCACAACAAGGTTTCTAGAATCCTTTTTAAAGAGATAAAACCAATGACAAAATATTTAAATTAACACACTAAGACCCAAATATCAAATCCACAAGCTTATCACAGAAATCTTACCACCGATTCATCAAAGATAGCATGAACATCGTCAAGACTGATGTTAGCTTCTTCAAAGCTCGGTTGTTTATATCCCTTCTTAAACCACTCATTCTCAATAAGCTCAGCGATTGTTATCCGCTGTTTTATAACATTAGAAACACAACTAAAATATAATAACAACGGATGAAAATTAAACAGAACTTTAAGGTACATGAACATTTGTATAAGGCAATCTTGGACAGGGAAAAATAGAATAAACATTTATTTGAGAAGAAACAAAACACAAGGACGTACTGTCAAAGGATTGGGATCCAGTATTCTTGTAATTAGTTTCTTTGCACTTGATGAGAACCATGGTGGACATGAGAAGTCAGCCTTGAATATCTGCAGCAAACAGATACTTCATCCAGCCTACTGCTTTCAAATAGATATGAAAAGAACAGATGGTAGGCAAATTCCAAAAAGAAGCTAGTGCATCGACAAAAGGAATAAATGCATGACTGAATTAATGATGACAAGTTGCTTGCTTAATTAGGAAGTCATCCCAAAGAAAACCCCTTGCAAAGGGTAGAAGCTTCCAATAAGACTCCAGCAATCAAATGAAACATGCATCACTTCCTCAAATTATCACATAATTCACCATTAAAATTGGCATGCTTGCTGCATAAATTTCACTCCACAGTTACAGAAATGAAAGAAGAATAGGTTATACTTCACCAAAGATATTTTCATAGAGAGAGAGTTTAAAGTAAGTTTACCTTTTTATATAGAGCCATGAGATTGGAATCTTCAAAAGGTAAATAACCAGCCATTAAGACAAAAAGAATCACACCACATGACCACAGATCTGCCTTGGCTCCATCATAGCCTTTGTTGTTGATAACCTAGGAAAAAACCACAAAAGAATCAATCCTACAAGGGAAATGATACATAATACGTCAATCATAAAAAAGTAAAGCAGTTCGTAAAGTAGTTCGATTTGAAAATGAATATACCTCAGGGGCAACATAATTTGGAGTTCCACAAGTAGTATGAAGTAAGCCATCTTCCTAAATGAGAAGAGAAATTACTAATATCCTGTTTATTTGTATGTATGCCTTGTTTACTTATAAAGTTATATAACAAAAGAAATGCAAAGGATATCAAGTCAGCATAAACTCACACGAACTTGCTGAGGCAGAGCACTTAGTCCAAAATCTGAAACTTTAAGAGTCCCGTTTGCATCCAGTAGTAAATTCTCCGGCTGTAATTGGCAAAAGAAGTAATTGCCAATTTGCTAACGCATCCCCAGTGATTGAGATGTCAGACAGATAATGACAATAGAAACCATAAACTCACACCTTTAGGTCTCTATGGCAAACTCCTCTACTATGGCAGTAATCTACAGCGTTAATAAGCTGCTGAAAGTACTTCCTAGCTTCATCTTCCTTCAACCTTCCTTTACTTGCCTGTCCCAAAAAAAAATATAAGAGAAGCCGAAGAAGCATTATAGAATTAGAAATAAAAGGCCGAACCAAAATTGAAGCATTATCTTACAATTTTATCGAAAAGTTCGCCACCAGTCACAAATTCCAAAACAATGTATATTTTTGTCTTGCTAGCCATCACCTAGAAAAAGATATTGTCGAAAGTCAGTAAAGAAGTACACAGGCAAGCATGGAATATATGTTGCAAGATTTCTATAGAAATAAGGTGCCCCCAGTGTCAATTGAGAAATATATAATCCCAGAATAAACATATAAGGAAGTTCAAAAAGTAATCGTAAGGTGTTTCGCCAATTTGTAGGAAGGAAACAGAAGCTGCCATCTAACCTCATACATTCGGATGACATTTGGGTGCCTGATTAGTTTCATCGTTGAAATTTCACGTTTAATCTGCAAGAAAAGAAAAAGAAGAAGAAAGTTTGAATAAACATTTACTTAAAATCATGGCACTTCTTCACAAGTTCCAAATTAGAATGCTAAGATTCAAGTTAGGAACTCTTGCTTCAAGGGTTTCAAACCTTCCACTGAGGCATTTTAAGAATTTTAAGAGGTATTTGAATGGAATAACCCTCCTGTTTTTTGGAAGTTATGGAGTAAGTTATGCATTTTGATCCTATTTAGGTTGACTGGGTGAGACTTTAAATACTCCAAGGCAGCCATTTGTTGTCTGTCTACAAGTTTTCTGATTATTCCCAGAGATATATGGGCCCTCTAAATGCCAAAGTTTCTAACAAGATTGATCAAAATTCTTGGCACTTTTCCCTGCTAGACTGCATGCACATATGGACATTCAAAACCGATTGAGCGTTCTTTATGCAAATGGAAATTCAAAATCCATTTCCAGTTTTGTTACACATTGACTCCTTGTTACGGTCCTGATTATAGGATCTAGTTATGGATCGGCTTACATAGAAATCCGCAGAATCTTTTGAGCGTTTTTGTGTCTTTCTTCTTCCTTTACCTATCTTTGCAAATTCTTAAGGCCTCATTAGAAGAAAAATCTACAACTTCTTGAATAAGAAAATACTAAAACTTGACAAAGTTTTTCATGCATATCCATTTCAGAGGCAGCAAGTGGTTTTTTACACAAGGATGAGGAGCAGCTATGCTGGTGATTATTTCCAGAACAGTTTACTTCTGCATTTTCTCTCTATTTTTCTCCCACTATCCTGCCACAGTTTTATATAAATATCCACTTTAATATCCTATTAAGTACACATAAAACCCAGCATATAAAAACATATAAAATACATCACACACCATAAAAATACAACACATAGACACTACCAATTATGCAACTATATATCTGATAATTTTTACTTCCTCCTTTAATACACCTTATCAAAAGGTGTTATCTTCCCCCTTGGGTTCCTAACATCACTTTTCCCCTTGACATGGCACTTGTCTCAAGTGCAAAGAACGGATAGCGGAGGGATATGTGCTTAGCCAATTTCAAGAAGCATCTTCCACTGATGCCAATGAATGAGGACCTCATGCAGACCTTTATTAGTTCGAGAAGCCAAGCTAACCAAACAAGCACCAATAACAACCAAGCACTTTGATTAAACCAGTTATTGCCTAAAGTCTAGTTGGCAAACTTATTCTGTATGTTAAGTCATAACCTTCTTGGTGTAGCCTATATCGGTCGTTATGTTTGGTTAGCCAAGTCTTCAGTTTCCTTCCCAGGTTTTGTCATGTCAAAGAATTGCATTGTTTTATAACATGCAATCTCTCTTTTGCTTCTTCGTTGAAAAGAATTAATTTATTCACCAAAAGAAAAGAAAAAGTAAATAAATAAAGTATGGCATTAGAGGTAAGCAACATTAAATTCAATAATAAAGAGAGCAGAAAAAACAAATGCAAATGAATTTCATTACTGGAGGATATACTTTCTATAAAAGAAGTAGAGTTCTTCACTAAAATACCATAACACTTTTGTTCGAGTTTATGTGTGTGTCATCTTTCCAAACTTAGATATTAGTCAAAAATTGTAATAGTCATTCATCACGGTTTTTCTAGCTTACAGACGAAGAAGACTTCATTTCAGTCTTCCACTGTTCATTTCTTGACATCACGAGGTTTGACTTTTCCTTTTCTTCCAAAACGAGGCAAGAAAAAATGGACATACAGAAATTATTATAACATTTCTCATTTGTTATGGGCACCAAACACCGACCATTGAAAAATCAATCAGTTGAGAATTCCTTCACGTTCAGCAAACTAAGCACACGAATCATCGAGAGAAGAAAAATATTTTTTAAAAGAAAAAGAAGAAGATCATTGCGATGAATCAAGTACCTGACCGATCATCTTATGCTTCAAAATCTTCTCCTTATCCAGAATCTTAATGGCCACATTCTCTCCAGTATCGACGTTTCTGGCGAACTTCACCTTTGCGAACGTCCCTTCTCCCAATGTCCTACCTAGCTCATACTTGCCTACCCGTGTCCGGCTCCCACTGCTCGCTCGGGACGACATTTTTCCTTACTCGCTATCTGTCGATCTCTGCAATTCCCTACCCTTGTCTCTCTATCTTTCTCAGAATATCTTCTTCTCAGCCCTATGATTCAACCACAATTTTCTCTTCTCTTCAAGTTAATCTCTTAGAGATTTAAACTTTGATTATCAAAACCTCTTCTTCTTGCACGGCTGCCATACCTGAGACTTTGTCACCCTCATCTTTCCAAAACCGAAACCTAAATGGAGATCAAATTTCGCTGCCTAAATAGAAAATTGAAATTAACGGCGAAAAAATTTAAAGCTCGTTGATTAACAAAAGCTTAATCACGGTAGAAGGAGGAACAACATTAACCGCTGGATCAATTACATGCTCCATGAAATCTGATAAATCAGCGGATGAGAAATCGGTGAGAACAAAAAAAAAAATTGAAAAGATCAAGAAACTGATATATGTTTTTCCTAACAAAATTTACAAGAATGAGAGAAATCCGGGACGATGAACAATAAAAATACCTTCCTTTTTCCTTTTTGATTTGTTAATTTTACTTTCTGGTTGTCGTTGGAAGTATCTAGCACGGATCTCGATGAGTTTAAGATTCAGAGTTGGATCAGGAAAGGCGTAGATATGCAGACCAGTAGCAGACTCAAGATTCAGAAGAGCTGAATTGAATGCTGTATGATTTCTGTAAACTATGATTGGGATTAAATGGAATTAAAATATTCATGAATTATTGATTATTTTTTATATATTTCTTTTTGGATTCCACTCTTTTTATTCAATTTATTTTAAAATTAAATTTTTATTGTTTGAATGTATAAAAAAACCCTCCCACAATAAATTTTACAAATTATATAAATATCTTTTTAATATTTTAAACGAGGATAAACGTGACGAGAAAAATGCATACTATATCAAGTAAGAAATAAGTGTCACAGAACATTGATACAGGTGGTAAGAAAAAATCAACACTTTTATGGAGAGCATTCAAGATTCCTTACAAGAATTTCAACATAAACGTAAAATATTTTCATGACTATATCTAAAATAATTGCAAAAATTAAAAAAAAAAAAGAACATGAAGTTATGCCGTTTAGAGAGGGCTAGAAACTAGTTTAAGAAAAAGAACCGATAGTAATAGGTGACCCAAGAAACAAGCCTATAGAAAATAATGATGTATCGATTAACCTAACTAGAGAACTGATTATTGTCTAATATTTTTTTCATTTGTTACGTGTGATATCGGTAATTATAACACTTAATATAATTACAGTGATCATAAATTTTAGTACATCGCATGATTTTTTTAGAAAAAATAAAGAAAATCTTTCAACACATGGTTAGATAAATAGTCATATATTTCATCACATACAAACAATTTAACACATAATATGATGCAATTAAATGATAATATATTTTAACAGATCACTTGTAAATAATTCTAAAATGATATTTTTTCAGCACATCTCATTAGATGATTCACGAAATACATCATTTAATATATCATTCAAGTAAATCGTACGTTTCTAAATATATTTTAATTATAGATAATATATCTTCACTAAGTGATTACTAAAAATGGTAGCGAAATCAAGTTTGGTGGAGAATAAATTCAGGTACGTAATTTGCTAGCAAAGATTAAATTTTAAATAATTTGTTAACCTAACAAATATTCGAGTCTTAAGAAATTAATATCCAATTGACTTTAATAATATTAAACAATTTAAAAAGTTATAACAACTGACAAATGTAAGAGAGAGAGAGAGAGTACAAGTTTGATTTACATAAGTCAACCATAATTTTTTCGACATCATCTCATTAAATCACCAACTAGAGATTTATATTATTGTTCAATAAATTTTTATAAGATGCGTATATATCAGAGTGTTAAGCTCATATTTTCATACGTACTTGTATATCAAAGTATTTTTTATAACATTCAACTTATAAAATAAATATTCAGTTCTCTCTTACAATATAAACAAAAAGATGAGACAAAATATATACATATAAATATATTTTTCTCAACAAATGATTTTACAATATAAGCTCGCTTAGAACTCAATCGAGATTAGGAAAAAAATAACGAAGATTTTGGTTTAATTATTTTCATTACTAAGCCGAGCCAAGGGTCCACAGCCCAAAGTAAAGAAGACATAAGGCTTTTTAGCATTAAGGGACGCTTGAAACGACGTTGTTTCATTAATTTAAGAAACTACGTCGTTTCATTGAAAGGCCAAACGGAAACTCTAGGGTTTATGGGGGCGGGAAAAGAAGAAGAGTGAAGCATGGCAGGGGTAGAAGAAGAAAGCGAACCAGAGAAAATAGCAAGAGCTAACGCAGAGGATAGGGAGAAAAAGGAAATTAGCGAGATGAGGATGATTGATCAAGGATTTTCGGTGTGCGAATGATGGATTTTCAGTTTTAAAAGAAGGCTAGGCCGAGGGAAGAGAAGAAGAAAGAGGAGGTTCGAGAGTGAGAAGCAGAAAATCCAGGAGGAGCTGAATACTACGCCCTGCCGTGATAATACCAGAGGGGTGAAAGTGAAGAAGAAGGAGAGAAAACGAAAAAAATAAAAATAAATAGTGTTGAGCACATATAACTATATGCATTTTCTATATAACAGTATATAAATAGTGTTGCGCACCCCGAATTCACTAGGGTTTTTTGACGGTTTTAAACCGTTTTAGGGTTTTAAACTTAGTGAGATCAAATTCAAACGTGAATTTTGATCTGTAAGTATTTGTTCCGGTGGATAAGTTTACAGCTGAAACTCGTGAGTTGAGAGTTAGAGAGAAGGAGATGGAGGAACCGAAGAAAAGAAGTGTGCCTGTGCTGCCATGGATGAGAACTCCTGTTGATATCAGCCTTATACAACAATGTCCTCTTGAAATCCTCCCTTGTCTTGACCCCAGGTACTTTTCTTAATCCACATGCTTTTTGTGTTTGATGAACTTTGGTTTATGGAATTTACTGCGAATCAGGTTGAAGGTGGCTTTGCAGAAAATTGGAGTTTCTTCTCTCTTCCCAGTCCAAGTTGCAGTTTGGCAAGAGACAATAGGGCCTGGTGGGTTTGAAAGGGATCTCTGCGTGAATTCACCTACTGGAACTGGGAAAACATTGGCTTATGCTTTGCCTATAGTACAGATGTTGTCTACTCGTGCTGTTAAATGTCTTCGTGCTTTAGTGGTTTTGCCCACTCGTGATTTAGCCTTGCAGGTAAATTTCTTCAAACTCTAAGACATGTAACTATGTGATTGTTGCAAATATATTCTATTTCTATTTAATTACTAGATTTGATAGTCATAATTTATATATTTAATGCATAATTAAATCAATTTCATTGGCATTTTTGGGTTCACTTCCATGGATTTTGAATTCTCCATGGGTAAAAAGAACCACAAAATTGCTTAGCTTATTGTGCATGAAAATTAATTGAAGTTAGAACCTTTTTTTCTTTTGCTTTTCAAATTTGTATCTCATGAAAATATAATTTATATATTTATCCATTACCATAAATGCGTAAATGAACAAATAGGGATGTGAGGAAGGTAATGCATTACTAGAGAATATCTGTCCTTTGAAGGATCTCCTACGATATTTGGGTTCTAATTATGGTTGACTTGCTTAAGTTTAGAGGATATTTCTATATGTTTGCTTTTCTTTCTTGTATCCAGGTTAGGGAAGTTTTTGCTGCAATTGCACCTGCTGTGGGCTTATCTGTTGGTTTGGCTGTAGGCCAATCATCAATTGCTGATGAAATTTCAGAATTGATTAGAAGGCCTCAGCTTGAGGCAGGCATCTGTTATGACCCAGAGTATGTTTCACAAGGCCTTCAGTGTTCAGTTGATATATTAGTAGCAACCCCAGGAAGGCTTGTGGATCATATAAATAACACCAAGGGATTTACACTAGAGCATCTATGTTATCTTGTAAGCAACACATTTTAATTCCAAAATTGCTCTCTTATTTAAAAAAAAAAAATTCCAAAATTGCCATCCTTTATTCTGGGCAGTTATTAAAAAAAACCCCTGATGATGCCTTTGATTATTTTGGTTTGATAATTCAGTGTATTCTTGTACTTATCTATTTCCTTACTGCCGATTATTGTTTACATTAAACAATGTTTTCAGGACAGAACTTGCATTGTAAGGGATAGATCTCTTTTCTTCCACCTCATGGTTAATGTTCCTGGCTATTAGGCTAGAGTTCCTATCCCTGATTACAGAATTCTGTTTTCAATTTGATGAATACTTTTTAGTGGAGGACGAAGAGCTCTTCTTTCCATTTTGTTAATTCCTTCATGCTAAAACATTACTGATAAAGTTGACTGTTTAGGTGGTTGATGAGACAGATCGAATGCTTAGGGAGGCATATCAGGCCTGGCTACCAACCGTGCTTCAACTGACTCAGTCTGATTATGGGATAAACTTTCCTCCTTCTAACACGTCTCTTCCTTCCGTATTTGGTTTTGGTCCTTTAAGAACAATAAGGAAATGGTGAGTTCCATGTTTGTTGCCTTCCTTTTTAAGTCCATTCCTTAAATATGGCTAACAAGTCTGTCCCAAGGCATGATGCTATAATTACATGGATAGTGGAGGTACCAAGAAATCTCAATGATTTGGAGATTAATGAGTATGAAATGCTCTTCCAGGTCCTATCCAAGTGCATTCCTGATTATGGATGTTCCAGTTTGGAGCATAGACTCTAAAAGGACTTTCTTTTATGGATATTCCCGTTACCTGTTGTTGCTTTCTAAAAATAAGTGAATTGGATACTTTCAGCATATTTAGAACACTTTGAAACAGTCTCTTTAAATCTTTGCAGTGGGGTTGAAAGAGGTTTCAAGGGTAAATCTTGCCCAAGGCTTGTGAAGATGGTTCTATCAGCAACTTTGACTCAAGATCCAAGTAAGCTAGCTCAGCTTGACCTACATCACCCCTTATTCTTGACGACTGGACAAAGGCGATACCAACTTCCGGAAAAATTGGAATCTTACAAACTGGTATGTCATCATAAAAGTTTAGTATTCTGGATAATTTAATATATGCTACTTGTTTTGCTCCAAAGGCTGTAATGTAACAGTAATTTCAACCTTATTCTCAGCCTGGATTTTGAAGTATTGCCTTCAAAAATTAAACAAAATTTCTATGTTGCTTTTCAACTGAAATCAAAGGTTTTGCAGCTTGGCATTCTAGCTATAAGCAAATGATAAGATCTTACATCGAGTTGAAACAACATTGACGACCTTGAATTTTTTTTTCAAGTTTTATAGATATGGATTGGGGAATGCATTTGAATTAGCAGAGAAAAATTAATGGTGCTCAAAGTCTGAGGTATAGATGGTTGATTGTCTAAATCATTTTGTGTTAATCATTGAATGGGAAACTTAATCAATATAAACAAAAGCTAATCCTTTCGTTTCTATCAACAAAAACTAAAAGATTATTGTCCAATACCAATTATGATTTTACAATATTTATTGTTTGTTCCATCATCTGTCATGTGACAACAATTTCAAGCTAACATTCAACATGGCTTCTGGCAGTTATTTTCAAGAATACTTGAGTTCATTAAATTATTCTGTGTACGGATTTCTGCTGAAAGCAAAGTCTCTCCCGTCTGGCACTGGAGCTATAAGGATATTTGTGAAATTTCTAGTTTTAGAGTTCTGATAAGAAATTGTATTTGAATTATTAGAAGCAAATTCTTCCAAATTGAGGCTTTAAAATAAGATGGTTGATTAGTTAAATTCTTTTTGTCCTAATCTTCAAAAGAAAATGTACTAAGACTGTTTAGGAACTAATCTTTCAAGACCAACTTTGAAACTAAAGAGAGTCTCTAATCAAAGTAAATTTTTTCCCTTGGTCTATAGGTTTTAATTAAGATTTTAGTTTTCTCTATGAAATTCCAAGTTACCTTGTTGAGTTTGTCAAGGCTGAAATTGAAGTACACAAAAATTGGTAACTTAAAAGCCCTGGTTTTTCATTTTCTACATGGACTTTTTATTAACGGATACACTGCCTACAAGATTCTGAGATGCTGAATCTGGAAGTTTAAATTTATATCAAGAAGAAGAATGTATCCAGCCCTGTGGAGTTTTTAGTAGGAAACTTTTACCTTCGTATTTCTCTTCTTTTAACATCCTCGAGTTTCTGTTTCCTTTTACAGATATGTGAATCAAAGTTGAAGCCTGCATATCTGGTTGCCCTTTTACAAAGTTTAGGAGGTGAGAAGTGCATTGTCTTCACATCTTCGGTGGAGTCAACTCATCGGCTTTGTACCTTACTAAATTTTTTTGGTGATCTGGACATAAGCATCAAGGAGTATTCAGGTCTTCAACGGCAATCTGCAAGAAGGTGATTCCTGGATTAGATTGGAGAACATCTATGTTGAACTAATTATCCTATGATCTCTAAACGTGTGGGAATCTGGATTACCAGTGAATATTCTTGTATCTAAAACTGCTCTTGCTGACTGAATGAACTTTCCAGTGTAGTGTGATTCTGGAATTATATTGTTTAATAAACACGTTGCTTGTCTGCCTTTGGTCTTTCTTACGAGATCAGGAACCACTGCCGCTGATTGTGGTTTTTGTGTTAAATTTTTGTGATTCTACTGTAAATTTGACAGTGAGTTGATTTGCATATCACCAAGTGTTTCTCCTAACTTGCTCTCTTCTATTCCTTTTCCCTTGTGTCAATTTCCTGTTTCTTGTCCTTGTTGGAACATTGAAAACCTATCACAGGATGGTCTTCATTTACATTAACAAACTGAAACACATTATTGATCCTGAATTTTTTTGTTTGTTTTGACTTGATAAGCATATTTTTTTAAATACAAGTTTATAAATAGGCTGTTTAAAATAATTTAAAGATGTTGATTGGTAATAAAATGGGTTTTGCAACTGCAGCAAGACATTGAAGGCATTCCGGGAAGGGGAGATACAAGTGCTTGTTTCCTCTGATGCGATGACTCGTGGAATGGATGTTGAAGGAGTTAAAAATGTTGTGAACTATGATATGCCACTATACATAAAGACTTACATTCATCGAGCTGGTCGAACAGCTAGAGCAGGGGAGACTGGTCGTTGCTTCACATTGCTCCATAAGGGTGAGGTATGTTGATATCATAATTGCTCGCTATATTTGCTGGAAAATGTTCTTCATCCCAGTTTTTGAATAAATGATAAAAGATAATTGATTAGTTCAAGTTCCATGCTGACTGCTTTCAGTTAAATTCTCTAAGAAGTTATTTGAAGTGCAGCAAATTAAATAAGATGAGATCCTTGCTGATTCCATCATTTGATGTATATTGAAGACAATGCTTTATGGTTAGAATTTTTAAAGAAAAAAAAAAGTAAAGATGATGCATGAAGAAAAGTACAAGATAAAAGAGATCACCAAGGTCCTCTCCGAAAGAAGAGGATCCCATTAAACAAAATACTCTCCTATTCCTCTCATGCCAAATAGTCCAAAGAATGACATGAAAAAATTGGTCCAATAACCTCTTTGTAGTCTAGTCTGCGAATACCACCCAGGCAAAAAGCTACTTTTTAATAGACTGACTCATTGTCCAATCGATAGCCAGAGGATAAAGTTTCAGGTATTGCATCCACAACAGGCGTCGACGTGTGATAGGACTCCTCAATTCCCACTCGTAAAGGTTACAGGGAAAGATAAAGTTCTAAGTGACTCTATTCTCAACCTGAACGTAGCATTTCCCAAATTGAAAGTTCAAAGCAAGACAATTGGAATTTTCTTTTCCTTAACTCATATTTGACGCTTATGGTAGGTCTAACACCTCAAGGAAAGTTTTAGTTGTCTAACTGGTTGCACGATTACTCTATATCATTATTTGATTTGTATTAAATAAAACAGATATAGATGAAACCAGCTATTGTTATATTACATAAAACAGGTATAGATAAAACCAACTATTTTTCATGCTAAGCCATGATCTCTCTCTGCCTGAAAGTAAATTGTCGATGCCGGCCAGTAGGCTGAGTACGTCCTGTTTGTCTCTTTTTACAGCTCAACCTGGCTCCAAATTCACTCCGATTTAATGTGTCTTTTATAGCATAACGTTGTTAATTGTGTTGATACAAAATATTTCAATGTCAATTAATGCTGTAGGTCATGGTTGAACTAGTGTAATCTGTTCTGCCGACTTCTCAATATTCATATATGATACTCAATTTCTAATGTGTATACTTTTGCTTGTCTCAGGTAAAACGTTTCAAGAAAATCTTACGGAAAGCTGAAAATGATTCTTGTCCAGTTTACTCCATTCCTGCCAGTTCAATTGAGTCTCTTCGCAGTGTTTATGTCTCCGGTAATTTCTATGGCTCTCCTGGATGATTTAGCTAGTAACCAGGGTAAACAAAATAACATCCTCTTCATCCCCATGGTCTTTGCCTTTTTGGAGATTTCGGCTTGAGGCCTGAATGTTAGTTTTGATAAACCAAATGCTTTTAGCTTGATCCTTGACATCTGAGTTTTTTGCTGCATGCTTTGAAGGAGGATTCTCCTTTACATTGTAGTTCTGGTTGCTGCTGAATAGTATGTGGATTGAGTTCATCAGATTAGTGGTCATTTAGCTTTTGATCACACAGTGGGTTGGAGAACCTGAATGGGCTTCAATGATTAGGCTCATTTGCTAAAAACAGTCTCTAATGTAATGGGATCCTTTTAGAAGCTACTGGAGGGACTACTTGCATTTTGGATGTATCATTCGTTTACAATCTATTTAACTTTGGTTCCATGCAACCTTTGAATGGGTTGGTTTTTTAGTAGAGATTTGCCTTGTAAATAATGAATTTGCTGCAGCACCATTATTCTAATTCCTGTTAGATGGATTGATGGTTGAATTGAGGATAGAGATAAACAACATAAAAATTTATTTTCTTTCTCACTGAAAACATTTTGTAATGGGTTTCATTTTAATGTTTCAGCGCTTGAAAAACTGAAAGAAACAGTTGAATCAGAAGCATCCAGAAAGCGGAAACTTGGTTTCAAGTCTTCAAAGATGGGAAAGGGCAAGGAGAAACAAAAACTGAGCACATAGGGACTATCAAGCCTACTGAAGAAATGTTTTCCCAACTACGTTGTGCGAGTGTGTTAATACCAGATGTTCAATCTACACACTTTCCCAATCAAGCGGTGGCAGTTGCAAATTGTCAATTAACGTGCAAGCTTGAATCATTCATTGTCTGCTTTTGTGCAAACAAAGCGGACGCATAACATTATTCCAATGACCCTGTGGTTACTGACGTACAGCAGGTGACGACCTTGCCATGTTGAAAGCGAGGAAGAGTGTCCAGAAACATTAATTGTTTTCAAAGTTTATTGACAGAAAGTTACTATGAGATTAAAAGAAAGATTTTGATGCTTCTTGAGAGCTGGAGAAATTTTATGCTGTAGACAAAATTTGCTTTTGTAAATGCCATTTTCTGATAAACATAATGGAATACGAGATTATACTTTGATTTCCACTATTGCAATCTTCAAGTTACTGCAATAAATCCGAAGTATGTTTGATAAAAGTTATCGATGTGCATGTTCTTGGGAAAATCGTTTACAATTTTCGTAGGTCACTGGTTGATTTCTTGGTTACTCATGGAAACTACATGATATTCTTGAAAAAGTTTTATGATTTTCGTAGTTTCCTGGTTTGATTTCTTGGTTTCTTAGTGGAAGCTACATGAAAAGCCATAGCCATATGTGAATTTTGCAATAGTGGAACCAACTTGATGAAATTATTAACCGTTATACGATGAATCATTAATTTAGGTCAATAATAAGAAAGTGAAACCAGCAATTTTACATTGTAATAGTTTATGAAATTCTTTAACTCTGTACAACGTGGAAGAACAGTTCAACACAACTTCCTGATACAGACTCACCTACCTTAAGTCTCAACAGGCCATGTTCAACCAACCAGACCAGTGGACTCTTAAGAAAGAAAACCAAAAGAAAACTCAGGAAACAATAACTCCACCTCTAATAAATCGAAAACTACGCCTCATAATTACGAAAGATCGACAATGATCTCTGAACTTCTCTCAGAGGATTTTTGCAATTCACAGCTGCGACTCCGGCTGCAGCTCCGGCTGTGGCAGCTGCTGTAGCTGCAGCGCAATTAGATGGCGGAATTCTGGAAGAAGGGACAGAATCATTTCCGGAAAATTCTCTTTCCTCTTCATTAATGGTATCTAAGAGCTTTGCAGTTCTGTGCCTCATGACAGTCACAAACTGAGGAGGAGCAACCTCCATGACAAACCTTGCTAGACGTGCATTAGCCATGGTTTAACTTTGACTTGAAATCTCTCAAGTGATGAGCAAAAGGGTTGGTTTGATTGTGGATGAGCTGCAAAGAAGTGGTTTATAAAGGCATGGTTTAGGCCTAAAATGATTCTCTAGTCCTAATCAAACTTTGACATCTACTGCCGCCACCCACTTTTTCTATTAATTGCTTGAGAAGAAATTAAGCTTTGATGTCTCAAATGCAATCACAATAATAAGCTAAAGAAAGAAATTGAAAATCAATGGTGGGTCAATTGGGTTTGGTTATGTGTCATTGTTTGAGTGGAAAATCAGATGATCTCCAAAGATAAGCTTTTTGTTGGCTTCTATTAGCTTCCAAATAAGCACTTTTATGGTCTTGACTGGAAGCAGCCGGTTGCCTGCGACCTGTAACCTGATCTTTTTCATTCTTTCATTCACATTTGAGAAAAGAACCAAAAAAAGAAAAGACCCAAAAACTTTTTGTTACATGGGTTTGTCTTGAATTTGCGAAATTATCTCGTGAAGAAAGAGAGGAGTAGTAAGTAATTTCGGTAGGGATTTTAAAATAGACTAAATATGAATTTACAACATACTTATATTGGATCGTTGGTATTAGATCTAAAAACGAAAGCGTGCCTGAATCCACAACGAAAGAAATCTGCACGTCTTGCAGTATATTTTTCAAATCAACATCCAGTCATTTAAAATCTTCACACTCTCCATTTCTGATGATGGAATAATATAATAAAAAAAAATTCAGACGTGTAATTTGAGGACCATAACCGCATATTTTATTCTTAATTTTTTGTTATTTCTAATTTTATCAATAACAAAATTAGAAATTACGTTTTTTGTCTTTGTACGTAAAATAAAATCGACACTTTAATTTGATGCACAAGATCTGAAATGCTCTTAACCGTATCAGATCACTTTAAACAAACCTAATTAAATTTGATAGTTTTTTATACACGATAAACTCACATATAAACTCACAATTCAATAATTTCAAAAGGGTGATTGAAAAACTTATTATAAAAAATTTTTACTCACATTTAAGATATAAATTAACTATATGTGTGATAGATATGTATATATTAGTTTATAAAGTATTACATAATTTTATTCCTCAGAAAAAAAAAAACTATTGTGACTGGTTAGGAATGTCATCACTGAATATATAGGCTTTAAATATATGTGTTAAATAATATATATTTTGAGAAATTTTCTTATAGTTTCATTATTTGCCAGCCCCACAAGATATATACATATAGTGAAGATTAACTCAAAATTGGAATCAAGTTCATATGGAAGCCAAAGTTGGATGGAAGACTTTCTGGAGTCCTTTGCACACAAGTGTCCAAAGGCAGTCCTGATAGTTTGAAGTTTGAATTGCTGACACTGTGCTGACAGAAGATTTTTTTTTAATGACATAATATATAAAAATTTTGTATAAAATAAAAATTAAAATTAACTATTTATACGCAACGTAAATAATTATTGAATTAAACTTCGTAAATTATGAACTAAATTTCTTTAACTGTGCTACAAAAAAGAGATCAAAACAAGTCGTTTTGTTAAACTCGTATTGAAACAATGATAAGATGCGAATATAGTGTATATGTGTACTATTTGTTCGAGATATAAATGACTCACATTTTTTTAAAAGTTTATTTTGAGCAGCTGACTGTAAAATTCTAAATAAAGTTTTCTCTTTATTGTACTATGATAAATATTGTGCTACAAAAGAGATCAAAATACGGCGTTTTATTAAACTCGTACTGAAATAATAACGAGGTGTGAATATGATGTATATGTACCATATTTGTTCGAGATACGTATACTTTACATTTTTTTTATGGTTTATTTTGAGTGGATGAATACAAAATCTCAAAAGAGATTTTCTCTTTGTTACACAATGGTAAATACTGTGTTACAAAAGAAATCAAAATACAACGTTTTATTAAACTCGTACCGGGACAATGATGAGGTACGAATATGATGTACATGTACCTTATTTATCCGATATATGAATACTCACATTATTTTGAAGGTTTATTTTGAGCGGCTGAATATAAAAATCTAAATAGAGTTTTTTCTTTGTTACATTATGGTAAATACCGTGTTACATAACATATTAAAATACGGTATTTCATTAAACTCGTACTGGGACAATGATGAGATGAGAATATCGTGTATGTGTATCATATCTGTTCGAGATATGAATACCTCATATTTTTTCAAAAATTTATTTTGAGTGGCTAAATACAAAATCCTAAATATGGGTTTTCTCTCTAACACACTATGGTAAACATCCTTATCAATTTATTCGGAGTTTTCTCTCTGTTAAATATATTTGTAGATAGTTTTTTTAAAGAAATTAATAAAATATATAAATATATTTCAACTTTTACAAAAATAGAGATTTTCATTCTTGAAATAAATAAATTAAAGAAAAATTCAGTCCAATCAAGTTTCAATCTTATCTCCAGCATACACAAATTGCTTTCAGATTTGGAAATCCTATGGAAGTATGTCTTGAGGCCATGTGAAGAAATTAAAAGGTCCCCAGCTCCAAAATTCAAATGGGTTTCTCTAGAAATTCATTTTTCTTTATTTAATATTTGTAGTTTCATCAATTGAAGCACCAAATGTGGACCTTAAAAATGTTTGTGTTGAATGTTCTTGCCCTGGATAAGAGGTTAAACAGCCAGCACTAGACAGATGAGCTTGTTCCCCATCAAGACAGAATAAAATATATGTGTATATACATATATATCTAGATATATGTAGAGGCTTCAGTAGGTAATTAATTGGTTCTTCAATAATAATTTTTAAATTGGTCCATTTTATATTTTTGTGTTGAAATATTAATCCTATACTTTTTAGAAAATTATTTAAATAAGACTTACTTTTGATATTTTGTAGTGCCTTTTATATATATTCCACGTGGCAACATAAGAAAATGGCGGAACGAAAAAATTATTTATTCGAATCCATTCACGTGATTGTCGCACTGGTATTTTTTAACGAAATTTTTTATTTGAAAATATTAACGTGACACTATCACGTTAATGTTTTTAACTAAATACCTTATTTAATGTAGAAAATAAAAGAAATAAAAGTAGACAAACATAAAAAATGTCGAGTGTTTAAGTCCGGTATGCCACTAGTACAAAAACACATGAATAGCAACAAATATCATTAGTGTTTGAATAACTTATTTAATACAGAAGATAAAAGTAATAAGCATGAAAGATGTCGAATGTCCAAATCGGGTATGCCACTAGTCTAAGGACACACAAGTAGCAACAAATATCTTTTGTGTTTCGATGGGGGAGGATCGACAAATGTAGCCTGATCATTAATAAGAAAGAAGTGAAGATGAAATTCCGAAAGGTAATTTTTAGTTAAATTGGACTTGGTACTTTAGAAGGGTTTTTAAGTGATGTTTGCCAGCATAGGTTCATATGGAGATTTTAATCGAATTTAATGGGCTAGATATTAACCATATTACTCATGAAAATACATCGGAGTAAGGCGAAGATTAAGGAACTTATCAACGAATGATAGTCTGAGCCAATATTAGAAACTATTAGTGCATTAAATTCAGCAATGAAATAGGTTTGCGTACTGTGACCAAACAATCTGATATAAGTTTAGCTTCCTAAACAATTCTACTATTAGTTCATCATTTTTTCTGAAGATTTTAAGAGTCATGTGGAGTTGAAGTTGCATGGTTTGTGAGACTGATTGAAATACATTATCAAGGCCTTTCCAGGCCTTGGAGGAGTTATCGATCCCAACAACATATTGCAATAATTATTCTTTCAAGGAAGAAAGAGTTCATGTTAGTAGCATCTGGTCTCTTCGAAACCAAACAATGTATTCTGAATTGGCGATTTCGAGTGGGTTTGTGATTGAAGACATAATTTTTGGTGGAGGTAATGTGGCTATCAACAAAGCCATGAAGGTTTTGATAATTAAGAATGTGTAGGAACTGAATTTTTCACCAAACATAATTTCTGGGTATAAGCTTTATTAAGAGACTATGACGAGTAGAAGAGTTTAGCATGGATAGATTCTGACAAGGAAGAAGCTAAACTGGAAGTAATTTAAAAAATTTAGAATTTTTCATGATAATTCTGATACCATGTAAAAATGAATATCTCAAATGTTCACCAATGCTTAATTTCAGCAACAGAGGTATGCATTTATGTTGTGTGATATTACACTTTAATTAAACTGCATAATCCTTTCCAAAGAAAATAGAAAAGAAAGATTCAGACCTAGTTTTGAGTTAGCAGCTTCGTCATTTGATATGTTTTCGGATTAGGATTCCATATCCTGGCAATTTAGACTGCCAGGATGAAGTAAAGCTTGAGACGGGTAAATCAATAGCAGCTCCGGACAAAACATTGGGCATTTACGCGTTTGCGCATGCTAAATATTCTTTTTGACAATAGTTTGTTGGCATTCTCGATATGTTTATCATCTGCATTTATGGCTTAGCATATTCATAAGATAGTTCGACAAGAATTTCAATTGGATCCTTAGTAATTTCTTTAATAAACACTTGAATGTCTTTATTTATTTGGGATTACGGAAGTCTTAATATTATTTTCTTTGGAAATTGGGGAGCAAACAGTATTTGGAATAGAGGGTAGAGCAAAGTTTCTTCATTTCATTTGGGAGCTTCAAACTTACTCATCAAGTAATTTATTTCTTCATCTGTTTTCTAGAGGTACTTGGTGAGTTCTTCCAATATTTTTGCAATGTTAGTGACTTGTTCCTCAAGAAATACATTTCTTATATTCATAATCTCGAAAATGTTTTAGGAATTCTTCCATTTTCTGACAATAAAATTGATTAAATACTTGGCGGACTTGGACTTGAATTGTAACTTTCTTCCACAAAATTCAAACTTGCACTTTTTGAAGAGATTTGTCGAGATGCATCGTCAAGTGGGCGGCTTCATTTTCGTTAGTTGATTAAATACTTGGTGGACTTGGACTTGAATTGTAACTTTCTTCCACAAAATTCAAACTTTCACTTTTTGCAGAGATTTGTCGAGATGCATCGTCAAGTGGGCGTCTTCATTTTCGTTAGTTAGGTTCTGGATCGATAAAACCTTTTCTCAGTAATGCCAATAGTAGATTCGGCGAATGGTTTCACGAGGACAATCCTCGGTGGCTAAGGACTTGAGCTTATTATTACATCCTTTACTGATTCGATGATGACATGCTTCTTCGGAGCCATCTGAATTTGATTGTTGTTACTCGATGCTTGAGGAGAAGAAAATAGATGAAAGTTAATAGACTTTCACATTAGCATGCTAAAGATCTATAAAGACAAATAATGTGTAACAAAAACACATAATTATACTGTCACAAAATTATAGATTTGGAGTTTAAATGTAGATCTTGATATATAGGAATCCTTTGATTCTATGGAAAAACACAATTTAAGCATTTCAGTAGCTTATTTTGGATTGAAGACAGATAAATCTAAAGAGTAAGATTTTAGATGTTTGGTGGATTGAGATCTGGATTGAAGTCCGAGTTTAAACGAACATGTTCTTGAGCTTGAATTGAAGATATATAAGAGTAATGGGAGATGGGAAAGCAATGATCATATCAGTTGGTACAAAATTTTCTTATCTTGAGGAATATATAAACATAAATACAGTATAAACTTGAATTTAAACAATATTTTAACCACCATATATCAACTAATATCAATAAATACTAAATTATTTATAATTTAAATTTTAAGACACTGCAGCCAGCGAATATTACTATTTTCTGCTTGGATTACTTTACTGTTGAAGTTAAATCACCACTGCATGGCAACACAGCCATCGCTATTCATGATCCAGATAAGAATTTTTTCGCCTATAGATATACCGTGTCTGCTAGGGCAGACAATATAAGCTGTATTCCTAATGAGTTTAAAGTTCAGACTTTTGATACAAAATAATTTGAAGCTAAAAGCCGACCTTATAATTAATATTGACAGAAAGACAATGCAAGTGGATAGAGAAACCCAAAATCCATTTACTTACAATGCCTCCGAAGTTAACGTTTAAGTCGTAAAGTATTCATTTGTTTGTTAGTTCGTCTTTTTAGAACTTGGTTATTTAGGGTCCCATGAGAGATGTCACATTTTTAATTATCTAACGAACGATAGTTTATAATTTATTCCAAAAAGGCGAAATGTATTTTATTGGCGAAATTTTTCTCTTATCCATAAATGCTAACTATTGGTTCTAGAAACTTAAAAGTGAATAATCTCTTACCAGTAATTGTCAGATAATACTTAAAAATAAATAGCGAATCCTATCCAATAGGATCTCGAAAAATAGTTTCGCAATAAATATTGTAAAAATCGATAGGATTATATTATTTAATTTTTTTAAAGAGAAAAAATTTAGACACGAAAACCAATCTTTATCTTAGAAGAAAACCCAAAGAGTGTTGGTGTTGTCGTGTCTTAGAAGTTTCTATAAAAGAATGTTTGGATCCCGTTTGAGTCTAGTGGCTTGAGAGGTCCTTAGCTTTAATGGCTACATTCAACTCATCGGATTTAACATCCATAATTAGGATAACTTCAATATTTTGGGATATAGAGGGACGATCAATCTTAGGTCTTGTATAAAGATTAACAAAAGTAGTTATAGACAAAGTATTAAAATAAGTGGTGACGTACTCTTTTAGATTTGCTATTACCAAAGCATCCTTCGTTATTGTCCAGCTTTAACCTTAGGATGTATTTTTTGGACCTTTTCACCGTAGCCGCAAAATGGTAAAATTCAATGTTTTTGGTCCTCATCTTGAAGCCATTATACTCGGGCATTTATGAACCAATGGACTTTTTCTTAAATGAAGATTTTTTGATATTCTTACATTAAATTCTTAATACTTGTATTATATTGTGTACTATGTACAGATAGCGAGATGACATTAGGTATTACTTGGTATGATACTTGGCAGTCAGATAGCATATGGTGCTACCTATTATAGTACCTTATAGCCAGATGGCAATAGGTAATATCTACCACGGTGCCCAACAGACAACTAGAATTAGTTATTACCTGGTATGATTCTTGATAGACATTATTACCTAACGTGATGCTCGATAAATATTAGCTACTACGTAGTCAATAATTAAGTAATGTTAAGCACTCCTTACTCCGTAACCTTATAGTATTAAGTATCAACAACTACATGAGAATTTGAGTAACTTAATGTTATTTGTTATCTTAACAATATAATATCACAATATATTATTTGAGTGGAGAAATTATATGACTTCCCGATAAGAAACCTACTTAACCAAATGATTACGTAAGTAATCTAGACAACGAATTTAGTTACCTCATCTTTCTATGAAAACACAAAATGGAGGCTATAATTTGATTGAGTACAAAGACTAGGAGTCATAAAAGTAAATTCCATGAAAAAGGAAGTAAATAACATAATACAATAAAGATTGAGTAATTGAGTGCCTAGAGAAAGAAACCACCTTCTGTCTATGGGTGCTGAATAGTATTATGGGAGTCAACATGCAAAGTAAAAGACAAACCAAGACCCAATAATTTAAAAGGCAATATCTAGACACATACCGGCATATATGCATATATATGTAATATATATATATATATATATATATATATATATATATAAAGGAGTCCTTGGCATTGGCAAGCCTTAACCTTCTCTAATTGGCTTCTTCTTTCGTTGTTATAAATCTAGTTTTAAACCACTAAATGGCTGCAAATTACACTCTCCAAATAGCTATCCACCCAGTCATGAAACCCTTAACTCCATTTTCAGCTGTTGCACCCCCTCGATTTCTTGATGTATGGAAGCTTCATGTACATGTAATCACCAGCTTGGAGACAATATACGAAGATGAAACTGAAGAAGAATGCGAAGACACGACTGTATCCTCATCGCTACCATTTGTATCTTTCTGTTTTTCTCAACCTTTATCCATGTCGCGCAGTTACAGGTTCCAGTATGCTAGTGATTAGCAGGACCTATTTAGTACTGTTGCCATATATATATATATATATATATATATATAATTCATCTCCCATGAAATAATCTCATGATTATGCTGATTAACACGGTTTATGTTCAGTTGAATTTTTCTCATCATTATGTCTTGTAATTAATCAACTTTTTCTCTCCAACTAGTTGAAATATCATGCTTCTGTTGCAATATATATATATGTGTGTGTGTGTGTGTGTTATAATGAAATTTATTTCACTTAAAATAATATATAATGTGTAAATGTTCACTTTGGGAGCATACATGTGCTTACATTTTCCAATGCATCAAACCATTAAAAGAAAGAGAAAGAATATATATATGATTAGCTTAAATTATCATTATCATTTATTATATCTATATATATATATACTAAAATACATAAAAATTTATAGACATACCATATACATAAGAAAACCATCAGAAAATAAAGATGAAAAACTATTTACAAATATATACATACATGTGATGAAGGAGATAACTATTTTCGAAAAATGTACTTATATTGTTACACAAACTTTTATTTATTCCGTACTTATTTATTATACATTTCCTTACAAATAAAAGAAATGAAAAACTGTAGAGATGATTGAAAGATACAATATTGATAATATTTAAAGCAATAAATACGGACGTAAAATAATTTAATTAGTTGTTTATAGATTTTAACTTCTGTTGGTAAATTAATAATACTTTCGATTAACAGAATTTAACAGACAATTTTCTAAAATGAGTCGAGACTTTTTCAAAGATCTTATCACATTTAAGATGACTTCTCGTCTACCGCATATTCGACCATATAGCCAACCAAGTTCAAAGATTACTATTCCTTTTACCATCACCAATATTCCCCTATATAAGCAATATCATCTTTAACCAATTCAAAGCATATTCTTTAACAAGAAGTAAACAGAAAAAAATCAATTAGAATTTCTACCTTATAAACTTTTTACTCAGAGATCATCTTCTTTCTTGTGGAGGAAAATTGTAATGGTGAAGGAGGTGAGGTACATGAAAACTTTGTGCGAGGTTGCACCTGCCCTTTTGATATCTCACCAGAAATGTTCTTGCATTCCTAACTTGGAGACTATAGTTGAAGAAGGAAACAATAACCTTGAACTATTTGTTCCATCTAAAGGAGCTTTGATTCTTCTTCCAATAGTAGTTTCTCTTATATCATATGGATTATTTTCTCGTCGTACGTGAATGTATTTTTATTGTTTTAACATTATGATTCAAAGTGAATTCTTCTGTAAACGTACGTTATGTTTGATTTAGGATTTACAAGTTATACGTTTGGTACAATGATCAACATTTTAAAACACAACTCTGTCTCTTTTTCTCTCTCTCTATCTCTTTGTTCTCTCTCTATATTAGGAACATGTTACCTGGATTTTCATCTCTTGCGTGTTAACTCATATCTCTCTCTTATGGGCTAGTTATGCATCAATATAAAAATTAAAACTATTCATGCCTATTTATATCCTTCATTTGCTAACAATGTATGGAACTCCTTAAGTCAATATTCATAATAACCTTTATGTACCATGCATTCCCAAGCTAATTCAAAATTTAAAATTTAATTAATCTACCTTTATGCATCACCATTCCCAAGCTAATATTAAAATCAAAGATTAATTTCTAACACTTTTCTTAATTTGTATTGTATAGATATTTTCAGTACTCTCAAAAAAAAATTTCTTCTCTATGACTTTAAAACCTTGTAATTACTTTTTCTTGGTTAAGTGCTTTCTACCAAATGCACAAATTTCTTTTGTTGCCCAATCAAAATTTTGTTAAAATTTAGACCCTTCTTGGAGGCATTTTAGTCTTAAATAGAAATTTAAGATTAAGTAAACTTTGATTTTTTCGATTACAGTAAACCCTAAAAATATATTTTTTGTTCATTCATGAAAGTTTCCTCCTTATTATAAAAGAATACGAAAAGATATAATGTGAGAAAAAATTTAGAAAAGAATTCACGCGTCGTTTCGATTAATACTATTTTAATATCGAAATTCTTCTTTTAAATTAATTTAGTTAGTAATTAGTTTAGAATATTGACTATAGTATTTAATGTTTTTAAACTTTTTGGAGATTTTTTTTTTAAATTTTGTCATTTTTATACTTTATAAATCTATTATGTCAACTTTGAATTATATCGTATTTTAAGTGGTCATTTTATTAATTTTTTTTCTTAAAATTATTTGAAATTAATTTGACGTCAATTCTCTTAGATATAATAATATATTTGCAAAGGGTTTAAGTGTAACACCCTAATTTTTTTTATTATTATTAGTATTATTTTTTTTTAATTTTTTAATTTTTTTATATGAATATAATAATTTATTATGTAATAATATATGTTTATAAATTAGTTTAATTTAATTAAATAGAAATAAAAATAATAATAATAATAAAAAGGAATAAAATTATTTTTGAGATTTAATTGAAAATAATTTTGGAAAAAAGGGGTGAAAATTTGGGTTTTGAGAGTATTTTTGAAAAGAAAATTGAAAACCGGGGGTCAAAATGCAATTTAAAAAAATTACGCCACGTCAACAGTCCCGGCCAACTAGAACACGCCGCGTGGTAGAGACGCTGACGCGGGAGGCCACGCGGAAGGGACCCACGTGGGCGATCTGCGTGCGCGTGATCGAACGGCCGAGATCCGTTCCTTCGCGCACGGACGACCCAGATCGAAGGCGCGTGCGGACGGCCTAGATTGTCACGTACGAATAGTCCAGATTGAATCGCGCACGGATGGCTTAGATCGCATCGCGATGAACGGTCCAGATTCATTTCCTATTTAATCGCGATCGGACGACCTATATTAAATCGCGATGGACGGCTCAGATTAAAAGCGGAAGGTTATAAATAATCTCATCCACACCCAAACCCTAACCCTAGCCGCCAGAGCTCTCGCCGGAGAAGACAACCCAGTCACCGGGGAACCGATCGCCGCCACCCGCCGTCGCACCGGAGCACTTTCCAGCCGTCAAACGAGGTAAAAATTCTCCCCTTGGCTCGGATTTCGATTCTAAACCCACCTGTGGCCAAATTAGAGCCAAAACACCGGCCAATTGACCAAAAAATGCCGCTGAAGCCCAACGGCGCCGCCGCGAGTTTTCTCAATTTTTGTCTCTGATGAGACCCTTCCCGATTCCCGTTTAATGTAATTTTTACACCATTGTGACCACCGTTCCTTCCTCTACAGGTTGATCGGAGCAAAACACCAAATCGCGACTCGAGTCGGAGGAGCCGCCGCACCAGAGAGCCCCGCCGCCAGTAAGTTTCGGTTTTTGGTGTTTTTTTTGGCCCACCAAAGGTCCTAGGGGTGTTTTATCACAGGAACCAATGTAAGTTTTGCCGAATTCGGCCAAAAACGGCCAACTCGAGGCAAATCGTCATCGCTGGAGCACGGCGAAGCCGCCGTGCTGGAATTCCGAAATTGGTCGAGTAGGCCCTGGGTCTAATTTTGAGTTATTTGGGAACATGTGCAGGTACCGTAAGTGTGTTTCAGTTCCCGAAAAAAAAATTCAGGGAATCTAGGGACTGCCCGTAGGCGTAGTGAAAAACTGATTTTAGACTTCGAATCAAATAAGGATCCCTCACCCTATTTCCTATCGCGGAATTAAAGTTCAATTGAATGGAAATATCATATTTTTGCAATTAATAGATATGTATAATTAATTAAGGTTGCTAATGGAGCCCGAATATAATATATTTTTCGGTTAGTTCCTGTTTTATTTATTCTACAGTTTTAAATGCGTTACGGTATGTGACTTATTTATTCTATGGTTTCGGATGCATGAATCACTGTTTACTTCACTGCTGCTTGGTTTTATGGATTTAATGTATGCTTGCCTCGTTGAATGCACGTTACTTATTTAAGTGTTAATGTTTATGTGAGAAACAGAAAACTAAGAAAAGAATAGAAAATAGTATGTGAATTGATAAATGGATAAGTTGACAGCCTCATTAGATATTCTGGGAGATGGTGGACGGACTGGGTCCATAGGGAACCCTACCGGGAACGTTGTCTCATACCGGACGGGGTATAGAGACTTTAAATATTTTGACGCACATACCGAACGGGGTATGGGGACGACTCTAGAATTAAGTTGTTAAAGTGAATGGTTCACTTGTAGTGGGGACCCCTATGGATCCCCATGGATACTGATAGGTTGATAAAAGAGGAAAATTGTTGTTTGATGATTGAAATATAAAAGTATGACATGTGCTATGTTACAGAATGTGTATGATTACATGATATCTATGATCTTATTATTTTCTAAGGGTCGTTTTCATGAATATTATCGAGGTAAGTGGACAGTAAAAGATTTTATTATTGATAAATAAATTTGTTAAAAATTGTGCTCAATTGATTGTTTTTGTTTTCTATCAACCTTTACTTCTGTGACAGTGATATAGTGTGACGTTTTTACTGGGCTAGTGTAACTCATTCCTTACTTAACCATTTCAGATCAGGAGGACTTGGTTCCCGAGCTCATTCCGCAGGAAGACGGCAAGTAGATGCCTAAATATTTTATAGTTTTCCTTATAGTATTCATTTCTAATATTTCCTTTAGCTAACTTATTCTTTCATATGTTTAGTACGTTTTGGCTATTGTGTAAGAGATGTTAACCAAAATCTTTTATTTCGCTTCCGCACTTAGAATTTTTATATATATATTTATTTTTTAATTTCCAGGGTCGTTACATTAAGTATCAAATACAATTTGGAGAATTATTTATTGTATTATATGATCTTTTTTAATATAAGTATAGACTTGCTATATATAAATTCCAAAATACAATCTCGAAATATAAAAAACAAAATCCTCTTAGATATAGTAATATCTTTGTGAAGGATTTGAGTATCAAAGACAATTTGTATAATTATTTATTATATTATATGATTTTCTTAATATAACTATAGACTTGCTATATATAAATTTCGAAATACAATCTTCAAATATAAAAGACAAAATCGTCTTAGATATATATAATAATACTTTTATGAAGGTTTTGAATATCATATAGAGATACATTGCCAAACATTCCACTCCACCTTAGATTTATCAAAATAATCTTGTATCTATATATTCCTATTAAAGCTTGTTCATCTGCACCTATATCCACGCGAACACACACACACACACAGGGAGTAGCCATATGTTTATCAAGCATATCAATCCTTAATGTAACACTCAAATAAAAATAAAAATTTTATTTATTTATTTAATTTTTTATTTAATTTAATTTAATAAAAATAAAAATAATAATAATGATAAAATTGGGTAAAAATATTATTTGGATTTAATTGAAATTGATTTTGGGAAAAAGTGGTAGAAATTTGGATTCTGGGGTGTTTTTGAAAAGAAAATCGGAAACCGGGGATCAAAACGCAATTTAGAAAAGTTGTGCCACGTCAGCACCACGTCAGCAGCCCCGGCCAACCAGAACGCGCCGCGTGGTAAGACAACGCTGACCAGGGAACGGGCCACGTGGATGATCCGCGTGCGCGCAATCGGACGGCCCAGATCCGTTCCCGCGCACACAGACGGACCAGATTGCATCGCGACGAACGGATCAGATTTAATCCCAATTAAATCGCGATTGAACTGCCCATATTTAATCTTAATGGACGATTGAGATTAAAAGGCAAAGGGTATAAATAACCCCACCCACACCTGACCAAAGAAACCCTAGCCGCTAGTGCTCGCTGTCGCGCCCCTCCTCAGTTTTTGCCTCTGATGAGGCCCTTCTCGGCCTCCGTTTGATGCAAATTTTATACCACTGTGATCACCGTTCTTTTCTCTACAGGTTGATTGGAGCCAAACATTAAAACGCGACTCACGCCGGAGGAGCCGCCGCACCCGAGAGCACCGCCACCAGTAAGTTTTAGTTTTTCGTGATTTTTCGGCCCACCGAGGGTCCTAGGGTTGTTCTATCGCAGGGACCGATGCAAGCGTGGCCGAATTCGGCTGAAAACGGCCAACCCGAGGTGAATCACCGCCTCAAGCGGCGGCGCCGTCGCCGGAGCACGGCGGAGCCGCTGTGCCGGAATTGCGATATTGGCCGAAAGGGGGCCCTAGGTCTAATTTAGGATTTTTTGGGACACGTGCAGGTACCAGTAGTGCGTTTCAGTTTCCCGAAAAAAATTCAGAAAAAATTAGGGACAACCTGTAGGCGCACTGTAGAGCCATATTCAGACCCCGAAACAAGTAAGGACCCCTCACCCTATTTCCTATCACGGTATTAAAGCTAAATAAATAATTAAACTGTACTGTGTGACTCTATAGATGTATAATTGATTAAGGTTGCTAATGGAGCCCAAGTCTGATACTGGGTTTGTCTGTTATTGTTTGATTTAATTTCCAATATTAAACGTAGCATGATGTTTAATGTAATTATATTATGGTCCCGTATGCATGAATCATGGTTTCTTTATTATGGTCGGTATTATGCTTAACCCGATACTGTGTTGTCTTGTTTGGTGTCCATTACTGGTTTACATGTTGTGTGTGTTTGGATGATTGAAACCAAGAAAAAGGGCAAAAAGATTATGTGCATTGATAAGTGGATAATGTGGACAGCCTGACTAGATATCCTGGGAGATGATGGACGGACCGGGTCCGTAGAGAACCCTACCGGGAACGTGGTCTCTCATACCGGACGGGGTATGGAGACCTTATGTATTTTGGCGCCCATACCGGATGGGGTATGGGGATGGCCCGTTTCACCCTCATACCGGACGGGATATTGAAGTTTATGGTTTTGGCGCCCATATCGGATGGAGTATGGGGACGACCATGGAATCGGATTATAAATGTTAAGGGTTCACGGGTAGCGGGACCCCTATGAATCCCCATGGATACTAGTAGACTGGTAAATGAGGAAAATGTGTTGTTTAACGATTGAAATGTAAAGGCGTGGTAAGTATTATGTTATACAGTTCATATGATTTCATGATGATGATAATGTTATTGCTTTAATATGTTGTTTTAGGGATCTCACCGAGGTAAGTGGACAGTAAAAGATTTTATTATTGATAAAAGAATTTGTTATAAATTATGCTCCATTGGTATTTTTGTGTTTTCTACCCATCTTTACCTCCGTGGCGGTGAGATAGTGTGATGTCTTTACTAGGCTGGTGTAGCTCATTCTTTATTTAACAATTTTAGATCAGGAAGACATTGTTCTCGAGCCCGTTCCGCAGGAAGACGGCGAAGGGGACGCCTAAATACTCCGTAGTTACCTTTATAGTTCTTATTTTCGAGTATCTCTTTTAGTTAGTTAGTTTTTTTATATTTTGAGCACGTTTTTGGTTTTTGTGTAAGGGATGTTAATCAAAATTTTTATTACACTTCCACATTTGACATTTTTAATACACATATTTCATTCTAAATTTTCGGGGCCGTTACACTTAAAAACTAGCATTAACCAAGATCACCAAAGAACTATGGAGGGAGCTACTTTAGTAATCAAATATGTAAGTAGATGTTAAGACTATATGTTGTTGGATGGTGTGTATATATTTATATAAATATATATATATAACTAGTGTAATAACTTAAGTTATGTACTTTCTCATTATATAATATGTATCAAAGTAATTCATTGTGAAATTTTTAGGCATTTCAACACTCAGAGTAGAAAGAGGCAGTAGACCATGTAATTGTGAAGGTGGTAAACGTAACGGTCCCGGAAATTAAAAGGAAATATATATATTTATTCTAAATGCAGAAGCGAAATAAAATAGATTATGATTAACATCTCTTACACAATAACCAAAACGAATTAAAGTATTAAAGAATAAACTAACTTAAAGGAAATACTATGAATGAATGCTGTAAGGAAAACTAATAAATTCTTTGACTTCTACTCGTCGTCTTTCTGCAGAACGGGCTCGGGAACCAAGTCCTCCTGATCTGAAATGGTTAAGTAAGTAATGAGCTACACTAACCCAGTAAAGACATCACACTATCTCACTGTCACAAAAGTAAAGGTTGGTAGAAAACAAAAACGACCAATGAAGCATAATTTATAACAAACTCATTTATTAATAATAAAACTCTTTACTGTCTACCTACCTCGGTGAGATTCATGAAAATAATTATAAAAACAGTTACATCATAAATATTATAAGATCACGCACACTGTACAACATAACACATATTATACTTTTGTATCTCAATCATCAGGCAACAATTTTCCTCTTTATCAGCCTACTAGTATCGATGGAGATCCATAGGGGGTCCTCGCTACACGTGAACCATTCACATTAATAACTTAATTCTAGGGTCGTTCCCATACCCTGTCCGGTATGGGCGCCAAAACCATAAACCTCAATACCCCGTCCGGTATGAGGGTGAAACGAGCCGTCCCCATACCCCATCCGGTATGGGTGCCAAAACACATAAAGTCTTCATACCCCGTCCGATATGAAAGACCACGTTCCCAGTAGGGTTCTCTATGGACTCAGTCCGTCCACCATCTCCCAGGATATCTAGTCAGGCTGTCGACATTATCCATTATCAATTCACATACCTTTTTTTATTTTTGTTAATCTTAATTATCCAATCAAACACAAACACGTAAACCAGTAATGGATACCAAACAAGACAACACAACATCGGGTTCACAATAATTTAAAGCATAATAAATGAAACCGTGATTCATGCATACGAAACCATAGAATAAACACATCAGACACCATACTGCATTCAAAACTGTAAAATAAATCAAACAACACCTTACCGAAAATATATCAGATTCAGGTTCCATTAGCAACCTTAATCAATTATACATATCTATTAATTCATAAAATACCGTTTTATCATTTATTAAGCTTTAATACCGTGATAGGAAATAGGGTGATGGATCCTTACTTATTTCGGAGTCTGAAATCGGGTTCTCATTGCGCCTACGGACAGTCCCTAGATTCCCTGAATTTTTTTCCGAAAACTGAAACACACTTCCGGTACCTGTACATGTCCCCAAAAAATCTCAAATCAGAACCAGGGTCCTTTCGGCCAATTTCAGAATTTTGGCACGGCGGCTCCGTCGTGCTCCGGCGTCGGCGCCGCCGCCCGCGGCCGTGATCCGCTTCGGGTTGGCCATTTTTGGCCTTTTTCGACCGAATTCGGTCAAACTTGCATTGGTTCCTGTGATAAAACACCCCTAGGGCCCTCGGTGGGCCAAACAATTACAGAAAATCGAGGCTTACCGGCGGCGGAGCTCTCGGGTGCGACGGCTCCTCCAGCGCGAGTTGCAGTTTGGTGTTTGCTCCGGTCAACCTGTAGAGAAAAGGACGGTGGTCACGGTGGTATAAAAATTACATCGAACGAGAACCGGAAAGGGCCTCATCGGAGGTAAAAACTGAGAAAACCCGCAGCGGTGCCGTTGGGCTTCGGTGGTGTTTTTCGGCCAATTAGCCGGTGGTTTGGCTATGATTTGGCCACAAGGAGGTTCAGCATCGAAAAACGAGCCAAGGAGAGAAATTTTACCTCGTTTGGCGGCCGAAAAATCCTCCGGTGCGGCGGTGGCCGGTTCCTCTGGTGGCTGGGTCGTCTTCTCCGGCGAGGGTTCTGGCGGCTAGGGTTTGGGGTTGGGTGTGGATGCGATTATTTATAACTCTCCCCTTTTAATCTGAGCCGTCCATCATGATTTAATTTGGGTCGTCCGATCGCGATTAAATTAGAAATTAATCTGAGCCGTCCATCGCGATGCGATCTGAGCCGTCCGTGCGTGATCAAATCTGGACCGTTTGCACGCGTGAGATCTAGGCTGTCCGCGCGCGCCTTTGATCTGGGCCGTCCGTGCGCGCGGAAATAGATCTAGACCATCCGATCGCGCGCACACGGATCGCCCACGTGTCTCCGTCCCGAATGGCTTCCCGCGTCAGCGTCCCTGCCACGCGGCGTGTCCTGGTTGGCCGGGGCTGCTGACGTGACACTATTTTTCTAAATTACGTTTTGACCCCCGATTTTCGATTTTCTTTTCTAGAACACAATCAGAATCCAAATTTTCATCCATTTTTTCCAAAATCAATTTTAATTAAATCCCAAAAATAATTTTACCATATTTTATTATTATTATTATTTTTATTTCTATTAAATTAAAACCTTATAAATTAAATATTAAAATAGAATAAAATTAAACTAAATTTCAATAAAAATTAAAATAAAATAAAAATAAATATAAAATAAAATAAAATAAAATTTTGAGTGTCCCAATAAATGTTTATGTCCTCCGCCATCGTCGACTTTCCAGACTGATGGGTCTTGCAATGGAGATGATGACTGCAAGATCTAATTCTTGCAATTAGGGTATTATACTGATGTATATAAACTTATTTCAAAAGCCACACCAGATGAAACTATTGGACAAATTATACTTTTCTTTTTCTAACCACTATATATAAATATATCATATATATATATATATATATATATTTTTTATGTTTATTATGTATTCTGGTTTTATGTTATATTTATTCATATAGTTTTTTTACTACTGTAAAAGTGAAAGAATATTATATTACTTTATTATATAAACATGTTTTTTTTTTAAAATTACTTAAAATTTTAAAAGTAGAATAGCAAATACACATAAAATTTAAATATATATTTTACATATATTTGCTATATTTTTTAAAATATCGATGGCTCGAATTGTAAAAATATTCAATTAATAAACAAATTATGAACGGCTTATTAATACTTAAGTTAAAGGTAATTTAAGTAGGTCAAGTTAGTCGGTTTTGTTAATTAAATGGATATTCGAGTTTAAAGTTCGATAGTAGAAAGCGAAATCAAGAGAAAAAAGAGAGAAAATGATACAACGAGCTTGAATCAATATCTAAAAATCCTTGTACTTTGTGCTAGCAACCATTCATCCCTCAACATTTATAACCCTATGAAACCTATAGATTACAACCCGAAAATAATCGAGTTTTGTTTAGGGTATTTCGAAAGAATGTATATGTTATTTTGACTTTTATATTTATGTCTCGTAACATCAAAATGACACATATTTATACAAGAAGAAATACAAGACCATCGAGAGGAGCAAAGGAAGAAAAATGACCACCCTCTTGGGAGCAACCACGCGCATCAACTCTTCACATCCTTCCTCTCGAATTGGCTCAAGTTTTGGAAAATTCGAGGATGACTTTTGATGATGATGAGATATAAGAAGGGATGGTGCCACATCTCCCCAATTCCGAATGTATCTCACCTCCTTTACCATTTTCTCTCGTCCTTATTTAGTTTCAAACTTGTCTATGAAGGAAAAAGAAATGGATACGGGTATAAATTTTATGCTCGAGGGAGGAGAAATAAGCTTGTCTTTGATGAAAGGTTGCCAATGAAATACAAATGGATTTTAAGAGATTCCGATATGAAAATATACCTAATATATACGTCTTTAGTTTGCTATAAATGAATCAAATGCACAATTAGACGCGAGTCCTCACCAACCCATGTGCGAAATTAAAGCATACCGCGCCTTTTTTTAGTGTTTGGTTATGTACTAATGTTTCTAAAAAAATTATTCTTATTCTTTTTATATATTTATTTGAGAAAAACTAGAGATAGTTAAGATTAAATAAAACTATAAAATGCTAATTTTAGTTGTAAAAAAACAAAATAATACCATTTTGTATATTAATTGATGTTAATATTCTAAGTATAACTTTTAAAGATGATCATCAAATTACATAAAATATAACTTTATATATATATATGTACTTTCAACCGCTTATATCGCCCAATCATTAATATTTAATAGTTATTCGGTTGAACTTATTTTAAATTTTTTTTAATACGATGTTTTTTTAAGTTGCCTTAAGAACTCTTATAAAATTTTTAATCGATGATCTTAAACTCTAAAAGTAAAAAAAAAATATTTGATGCTCGAGTTATACAACTTTTACGCATCGTTAATTTTTATCACACAATATTATCACAAGTTTGAGGAAGAGATTTAAGGAGAGATTTAAATGTCCAAGAACAAGTTAGATTATCGAATTGTTAAACATGTATTTATAGGATATGATGTTATTAAACGATTAACTTCACCTCCTTCACTATTTTTCCGTTATTAATATTCAAAAAATTAATGTTATTTAAAATTTCCTAATTATATATATATATATATATACCTATAGTTTATAAATTTCAAATGGAATAAAATGAAAAGAAAGAGAGAGTCAACCTAAACAGCCTAACAGCCGGAAATGGAAGTTTCAATGCTTCCTAACACACATCCATAAACAGAGAGCTTCCTCAAATGCTCTGACCTGTAAATTTACAAGGGAGGAGATGTACATTGGATGAAGTTTCCGAGGTATTGTTCTTTGCTGTCCATAAATGGTGAAATCAAAGATATCTCAATCAAGAATCTTGGTAAAGAAATCGAGCATCGATCTGTCCTTCAATTTCGTACATACTTCGACTCATAGCAAACGAAGAGTACAACCATCGAAAATGAAGCAAAAAGGTAAAACGAAAAACGGCATTAACTTTATTAGGTTTTGTAGTAAATGTACAGTATAGACTATGATTTGAACACTATCAAGTACCAATGTAACACTTTCTTCTTCTCTTGTTTCACCTAAGAATTCACAGAAGATAATGCCTTCTTCTATCTCCTTTAATATCTCAAATCTCACAGCAATCTGAAAAGCGACATGACTACTTGATAGGGAAGAAGAAAAATAATAGTATAAATACAGTACGTGAGCGTCAAATCTTGGAGCTACTATGAACCTTTGAACAATTGACATCAACCCTTTTAACTAGAACCGCTTTTCTGAATCCAGCATGCATTCACGCCAGGGCTGCAAGCAGAAAGAATCGCAGAGTAGTAACCTTTGGGTTTCTAGAACTTGTTCACGAGAGTTGCATTCTAGTAATAGACCCAAAAAAAAAAATCGATGAATATATTTCCATGTTACTTGACAACTCAAGTCAATCATTGATGGCAAACATATGTAGTGCATATAAAAACATCTATCAAATAACTGGCAGAAAAACTCGGATAATGTTTAACATTTTCTTTTTACATTGGATTAAAATGTCTATGACAAGATCTTTATAAAACAAATTTGGATAAAAAATAAGCAAAAATACATTTCAATCATGTAAGATTTCATGATCTGTTGGAAAAGCCCAATGCATTTCCTTATGCATGATTTTGTATGCACAGAAGATGCCATGTAAATAGTGGGAGGAAGATCGCATTCGTTATAGTATGTGATTGATACAAGAATATCTGATTATGTGAGAAGAAAACCATTAAAGTCCATAAAGGAATCTTTCTTAAATTTAAATCATAATTAAACATGTATGTTCTCCTTTTTGCTGCCATCACTACCGGGAATTTGATGTTGGTTTTGGAGAAAGATATCTGGAGTGAATAAAAGAAAGTGACAATTTGACACGTGAAAAGTCAAAGACAAGATAACATGTCAAGTGATTTTTGAGGTTATGATTACAGAAAGGTTCCTGCTAGATAGAGCCACTGATATTCTAAATTATAGAACCGCACAGTTAATCAAGTTTGAGTCTCTGAACAGGAAAACAAATGTAAAGTCATGAAATGGATGCATTTTGGTCCAAACTTTGGATGCAAATGTTCCTAAATAATTACTGAGAATTCAAAGCAATCTAGGACTTTTACCTCGGATTTTTTATGTGAAGAAACGTGAAGACAATGGAGATGATTATAGAAGTAGAACCAACAAAGACATAAGCAAAACCAAGAAAGTCATTCTTTCCTCCCAACCAACTTGATGTTGAAAGAACAAGCTTTTTCTTCCCACCAAAACTGTATGTGTTGTAGTTGTTCATAATTTGGATCCTTAAAATGTCATCTTCATCCAAATCCTCTTCAATTCTTCCATACAACTTTCGGAAGCTCGGTAAAGCAGCAGTGCGCATCCACACAATCAAATCCTCTTGGTCACTTAACTAAGTGTATAGACGCAACCAACACCAGAAGAAAAAAGCAATAGCATGGTGAGAGACAAGTTTTAAAGAAGGACGAAACCTAAAAGGAAAATTACATCAGTTGTAGAGAAGATACTTTCTCTATCGGTAGAAAACAGCAGACGTCAAAAAACATTGGATATAATCACAACAACCTTTTAGAAGTTTTCTATGGTATTACAAACTTGTGTAGAATAATGATGGAAAAATTGTCACTGAAAAAACAGGCTTCTATTTTCTTTTTAATGATTAAAGAAGATCTGCATAGCTTTCAGTTCTTGGCTAGTAAGATTAAACATTATACATATAACAAATGATGTTATCTCAAAAAATTATATATAACAAACGAAGATAATGTGACATATACAAGTCAGGTTGTGTGAAAATAGCATCATAAAATATAAACCATATTCAAAATGAAAGAATGCAGAAGTGACTGAACTGAGAGAATACTCACAGGAATCCTTGGATCTAGCTTCCCACCACCAACAAAAGTTCCATTCTGGAAATTGAAAGGATATACATTCTTTCCAAATTTATAATCGCGATCACTCTTCCATGAAATGTTCTTCCGGCTGACCTTCAATTCTTTGCTTTCATGGATAAATGTAAAAGTATCATTAAACAAACTCCATGCTATCAATCCGCAGGGGACAATGGGCAGACCATTATTGAACTCTGCAGGTTGACAGGAACTTGTGGCAACATAATCAAGTCCCTTTAAGAGTTGTTGATCGCTTCTACTTTTAACATACCTGAAAATATTTGAAAATCAGAGATACAAAGTTAAGAGAATAATTATGGGATGGTAACCAAGGATAATTGACTTTTTGGGTCCCCATGAATACAAAATATAGAGTTTTTAGGAAGCGCATGTTCAAAGACGGTGAAAGATTATTATCAGTGAAATGAGACTAGTTTTGTTACTAATCAGAATCTTCAAACAAATTAGTGGGACCACCAGTCTCATTTAAGGTTGATAAGACAGAAAATAGCTATTTAACATATTGGACAAAGAAAGCTCCTTACCGCCGGTGGTTTTGATAGTAATTATCAAGATGATAGTAGACATAAATTGGAGCTTTCATATGCTTGTGCACCTATAAAGCAAGGTTGTATAGAAAAAGAACAATGTGAACAGAGAGAAACAATATAAAGACTTTTTTTTTTTGAGAAAAAGGAAAACACTTCAAAAAGCACCAATAGTGGATGCATATTTGGCACAAGATCAGTAATAACAATATCTATCAAGAGGAAGAGATGGCATTTAGTTTATAGAAGAACAAAGAGTGTCTGAGATTACAGAAGGAAATTGCTTAAAATGATGAGATGCCTTTAAGTTACTTAAAAGCAGGTTCTTTTTTTTATTTAAAAATTAAAAAATTATGAGTTTGGATAAAATGTTTGTTGCAAAAAATCAAGTGTTGTTTTAGTAAATTTATTACAACTATTTTATGATTTTATTTGTTATATATATTCTTAATTTTAAAAAGATAAAAAAAAAAAAGTAATCAAATAAATTAGTTAGATAAAAAGTAAAAACCTAAAAATTTGAGAATAGAATATTTAGAGGGTGTTTGGGATTCCTAAAAAATTTGATCTAAGGAGGTTACCCGCCTACTTTTTGCAAACGAAAATATACTATTTGTAAGCCTGAACGACACTTCTTACTATGTATTAGATATGTGTTCCTTTGTTTTCAAGTGTTTTCTAAATTCAAGATAAACATGAAAGTCAGAACTGTTTCGGACTAGAAAGATTCTGATAACTTGGCTAGAGCATTCTAGCGACGTAGAATGGTGATCTTCCTATGAAGTACTTGGGTCTAACCTTGCGTTTTGAATTCAACGACATTCCATTTAGGATCCCATTTGTCAATAGTTTGATGCCAAATTAGTGAGTCGTGTCAAAAGGGGAAGATTGACTCTTATCAAGAGTGCATTTGTCAACTTATCAATTTACTTTTTATTGATACTGACTATTCAAGTGAGTATGACAAAGAAGTGGGAAGCCATTCAATCTAGATTCTTATGGAGTGACTTAATTGAGAAGAGGAGTTTCTATCTATTCGCTTGGAAATCGGTCAAAGATTCATAATATATGGGAGGCCTTAGTATCAAATTAAATGATTGAGTTGACAAAGTCTTAGAAGGAAAGTGACTCTGGAAATTAATGAAAGAAAAAGATAACTTTTGATGGAGGGTTATCAAAGCTAGGTTTGACATTGACAGAATGGGGTGGTACCCCAAGAACTCAAGAAACCCATATGGTGTTGGCCTATGGAAGAAAATTGGTATAAGAAAATAGGAGTTTCAGGCAATTATAGCATGGAAGGTTGGATTTGATCGAAAAATGAGATTCTGGTCAAACGGATGGATGGAAGGTGGAAAACTTTGTTTCCCCTTCCTTGGCCGCAACAAGGAGGCAACAGTTGCATAATCCTTCTCAAATTCAGAGGGTAATGGAATTTGGGTAGTGAATTTGGTAAGGAATCTTAATTATTGGGAGGTGAAAGAATATGCAAACTTATTTCAGTGTTTGTCTCAATGGGAATGCCTTCAAACACCTTGGATGAACCAATTTTGTGACTTAGATAGAAATGGTTATTCTCTATAAAATCTTTTTTTATATAAGGAGTATCAAGATGAGAAAGATATAATTCCAAGTATGGAGAATAAGAGATGCCCCCAAAATGTTAGAAAAGAAAAGGAAAATAAAAGAATGAATAGAGCATGAAACCACACACAAATCAAGCACACATGCAAATACACTATTGTTCAAAACTTATAGCAGCCCGAGTTTTTCTTTAATACAGGGATTGCAAATTCATAAAAATGCCATGAGCCTTGACTCATAAGGACGCTCATATGCTTCCACATTCTATACTTAGTCCAAAATTTACTTTCAAAACTCTATGGTTTCTGTCTGGCCAAATTAACCACAATCCCCTGCAAATATAGCTCCTTGCTAAAGAGGTTGCACTATCTTCCTCACTCCAAACCACCGGATAGTATAACCCAGGAAGCATTCCACGAAAGGTAAAGTAACCCAAGTCAATCCAAATGTAACAAACAACCTTGTAGACAATCAGCACACCCATATTACACTGCTTTGGCACATAATACAAACACTGGGCCAAACAGCAAAATTTGGTGTCCGCATTTACAGGAAGCCATTAGTTTGATCCTGTTAAGAGACGCATCCAAATTTCAAATGGATGTGGCATATAGCGTATAGCCATAAGGTTAGAGAATGCATAACAAGGAGGATAAAACTGCGGTCTTCCTATCAGAAAGGCTTCTAAAAGTAAAAAGAAGTCCCATTTGGCCGTAAGTGGAGGACCGATGAAGATTTTCCATGAAAATTTATCTAAAGGGTCAATGCATCTCCTAAAATAGCTTTTTCTTCCTGGGAAGAGAGAAAGGGTGTATGCTTACCAAAAATAATCTGAGCAAGAAAGGGAAAGTCATTGTGAATGGATGTTATTTATACAAGTGGGCAGCAGAATTGTTAGCCATCTCCTCCTAAGATCTACTTTCTCTTATCGGTTTTTGTGTTTGGCTTATTAGTCTTATAGGGGTGAATTGCGAGGCAGGATCAATAAATGAGAAGATTTGGGCTTGGAAAAGCATCCAAGAGGATAAAAGCTATAACGAGAATCTAAATTTTATCCTCTTGGCTACTGTATCGGTTATACAGAAAGATGGAAATAGAAAAGCTTTTGAGTGCATAAAATGGTCTTTGATAGGATGAAAATGCTTGGTTTCAGATCCTTTTTTTTAATTGAAGGCCATCCTCTTTAAATTAGTCAAGATTTAGGGGAATCGATTAACGTGTTGATAGACTTGTAAAGTTATTGTATACAGGTTGCACTTCTTGATGGTTTTTCAATACTATATTTTTTGTTTCAAAAAAAAAAAAGAAGTGCCCCTTATATCTTTTTATTTCCCAAAACATCCAGTGTCATACATGTAGATTAAAAGCTTAAAACCAAATGGTACAAGAATTGAGTGACAGTCTTACAATGGAAGTCCGAACAAGGCATCATATTTAGGTTTACTTTTTATTAATGGTTAATTCTTATTTTCATTTGATAACCAATCGTGACACTTTTTTTCCTCTGAGTATGGCTGTTCATTGGATTAAAACAAAGGTTTTTCTTTTAGATAATTGATAATCAATTATTTCGTAAGGAAAGATCTCTAATTCTGTCACTACACTATTAAAGACGAAAAGAAAATAATTGGCTTTTGCAATGTCAGAAATGTTGAGTGTTTAACTAAGAAAAAGCATCAAATAAAAGAATAATCACCTTCAAGAATCGAGTACAGTTTTTTGGAATGGAGGAATCGCTGATATATGACACCTTATTGCCACTGAATTCATCAGGTACGCATTCAGCATCATATCGGTCCACAATTTCAATAACCTACCGATTAAGCATCAAAACAACATTATTCACAGACATTTCTAAATAGTCACCAGACTGCTAGATCGGTTAAATCGACTAAAAGGGGGATTTACATTATGAGATGCACGAAGACTGACTAGTCCAATGGGAATGAAAATCATACCCAGAAGTAGAAAGGAAGTGATTACCTGAGATGTAACAGTCATCATCAAAAATGTGAAAAATAGTTTAAGAAAAAAGGAATTTTCACAAATGATAAGAATGCTTTGTTCTCACCCATCTTGGTGTCAGGACAGGCTTACAAGCAGGTAGGTTCTGCTGTGTAAATTGATAGAAAGCTGCAAGAACCATGCCATATTGATGAGAGAAAGTTTTAAATATCAACATGGTGTCTATGAAGGATGCAAGAACATAAAATAAGTGATGCAGAACAAGACAGCAAACACAATCTCTTGCATGTCCCGATTCAGAATAATTATATAATTTTCATATATTTAGGCATTTTTAGTTTAGTAAATGTAGGAATCAAAATAGTTTTATTTAGGCTTGGAACTTTAGAATGCTTGTGTGCTATTTGTGTTTTTTGCTTGCTATACTTTTCTGCTTTCTCAGTGGTCCAATGATGACGTTTTTGATATGTTGCTATTGTTGGATAGCCATTTTGAACCAGCCAAATCTCTAAAGTTCCTTTTACAGTTACTCCCATATTCTCGTTCTCTACTTCCTCCTTTGTTTCTCTCTCTTCTCCCTTCTCCTCAGCTCAAGTCAATTCCCCTCCCTCCATGTAATCCTCTCTCTTAATCTACTTTCCTGGCCTGGTTGTGGAACAATCATATTATTTTCCAGTTGTGTGTTGGATTGTCTTCAACTCATATAAGGGGGAACAGCAGGGTAGTAAAAACATTACGTCAGAATGTCGAAAGAAGCAAAATATTCCTCCAGTACAAACTAACTCTTTGTCAAACCAACTACGTACTTCATATCATTTTTTCACATTCCTAATTTCAGTTGCTAACTTTATAGAAAACTTGTTGACTTTTTAAGCCTTTGAATTATTAAAGAGAGAGCCTGCTAAGAAATTTGCCATCAGATCGATCACATAGGTACATGAAGAAAATAGACATGTAACAATAGAATTGCAACAGGTTGGGTTCGAGGTTGGTTTTGGAAAACCTGAACCCAACCTGGACATATATTGTAGAAACCTGAACCTGCTTCGGATCCAGGATAGATTTGTAAAATTTGCATTTATTTGCAATACTGTAGGTTTTGGGTTAAACTCGCCCATTGTGCTCCAGAATGCTAGAAGAACTGCACCAATTTGTAATTTCTTTCCTCTCTTGAATTCAAGGCTACTCTCTCTCTCTCTCTCTCTCTCTCTCTCTCTCTCTTTCTCTCTCTCTCTCTCTCTCTCTCTCTTCCCCCCTCTCCCCTTCCTTTTCTTCTTTTTGTAATTTTCTATATCTCAAAATTGCCTTCCACAGTTCCACACCATGCATGCAACAACATAAAGAAAAGCAGAAGACAGAGGAGATAGACATGAATGGAAAAAGGAATAAAAGAAGAAAGAAAAGAACCTCTGTGAATAAGATGGGAACCTTGGATGATAACAGTGTGACTTAAAGAAGATGGGAGGATAATGGTGGAGAGGTGGCTTGAAGAAGAGGAAGCTTGTGGATCTGAGATGTAGTCAGTTAGGGTAGGGAATGGGTAGTGACTAAAGGGTTAGAAATTAGGGGATTTTAAGTATATATGTCCTTTGTTGTTAATTGAAAATTTAAAATATAGTACTTTATTTATATATACAGTACCGAATTGCTTTTTGAGTGAGTTCTTCATCACCAAAACCCAACATGAGCTTCCCTGTATAACATACAAAAAAGGAAAAGAACCGACCCGATCCCTTCCAATTCAGTTTCAGTAAAAACCAGAATGAGTTTGAATTGGTTAGTTCGAATTTAGAGAGTCATGGATTGTCATACCACCCCTGTACAATATCGCATAAGTTTATGCATCTACCCTTTCTTTTATGGAAGCAATTATGCATTTTTCTTATCTATCACATATCCTTTTCATAAGTTTTACAGGTTTCTAATCTCTGCAAATTCTAGGAAGACAATAATTTTGTTCTAGCTATATTGTTCCATATTCGTTGCATGAATGCTTATTCATAACACTCTTTCACTCATCCTAGAGGAATATGGAATGAGAATAGGGCCGTCCAACTCATGATAAAGTTGTTTACTGTTATGAAAACTTATATTCACTGTGTGTGCATATGGGTCCATGATCGTATGTGTAGATTCAACTTGAAAGTGGTCATTGAGCATCAACTTTCCTTCACAACTTTCTAAAGTGAATTTGTTTTACAAATATTAGAGTACCAAACTCCTGACTAGAAGCTGCAAAGACACCAAAATAGAAATCACCTTCTTCCCACCAAGAAGAATGCATGCGACCTGATTGACCTCTAGGTGCAATTGATGAGCTGTTCCCTCCATCAACGTCCATCACTCTCATATTCACAGTATGCCACCGATAAATTCTCCAATTCTCCAAAGAAATGGTAATAACATAACAATGTAAAACACTTATTTATACCACCTGCACTGGGAAAAGAAAATCTTCTGTTATATGTTCCACAGAAATGCTAAATTCAGACTGCACAGATTAAGATATGGTAAGTTTTCAACTATTGCATCCATATCTATATTTGTTAGAAGAAAAAGAATCCACAAAATTTCAAATTTCATACATAATCATATTTCAATTCTCAAACTAAAATAAACTAGAAAAATAAAAATCTAGCACATTTTCTTGCTAAAATCAGTTCAACTTTTTTTTTTTGAAATATAAGAAAAGTATTATTATGCACAAAAGTACCAAGGAGGTACCCCCCATATATAAAGTATAGTTACAAGTCAATCAAGTGGTTCATGACAATCCAAAATCATCCCAATCTTTGATGTCATAACCTAACAAAATATAAATAAAAGTGTGAATCTATCTATCTCTAATATTTATAAAATTAGTCTCAATACTCTAAAAAATTTTCGCATATCTTTCTTTCTACCCAAAAATAGTTAGTGGAATAAAGAACAAATGTCTTTTCTTTTTGCAAAAACCCGTCCACGCCCACAGCTCTCTACTTACTTTATCAACCATCACCCAATTTAACCCCAGCAAGCCCAAAACAGTAGTCCAGATGCTGTAAGTCGTCGGACACGTCAGAAGTAAGTGGTTGCACGTTTCCTCATCAGATTTGCAAAGGTAGCATCTGTTAGCATGGTGTTACCTCTCCTTTTTAAGCATATCGATTGCTAAATTCAGTTCAACATTTCTTTGGAATTGGATTTATTATGTAAACAACATATTATGTTCTCCTTTCCCCATCCTACCTTGATAGCGTCGAATGGTTCCAACAAAATTAGCATGGAAACAATCCTCAATACATCTTGATCGTGCATATTCTGTTAGGTTTTTAAAGAATAAACATATTAATTAGAGAATGGAAACATGTTACCTCTCCTTGGCCAAATATCTTTAGCTCTCTTAGATGAGATGTCATTTTATCAGTATAGAGAAGAGGGATAAAATTTTTTTTGCACTATGACAACTAGGTTTGAGCAAAACCGAAAAGGATCAAGCCCCATAAGCATAACTGTGATTGCTACATGAACAATTACCACAAATACAATGCATTCTGTGGACACTCGAGACAAGCCAAGCCACCAAAGTGATTACCAGACTACTGTAATATAAAAATGATAGGTATTTAATATAAAAATAAAATTAAGAGATCAGTCACTGCAATAAAATAACTTTGACAACCATTTTCCACTCCATCCATTCTTCTCCAAATTGGAGAAAGAATAAATTGAGAGGAAATACACCCTCAGTTCCGTTCCCTTTGCATTAAAAACGTGGAAATTTCACCCTCATTCCTCTCCCTTTGCATTAAGAACCTCTCTCCCAAACAGGATAAAAATTTTTAGTACACTAATTTTCCATCCCTTTCCATTCTCTCCTCGTCTCCCAAACATTCTTAGAATGTAAGTTCCATATCAGTGATAAGTTCTTGAAATCTAAGATTCAGTTACATGTTCTTCCCTTCCTAGCAGTTCTCATGAACCGAGTAGAGCACAAAATTTTGAGAATCTCACTCTAATAAACCTTATTGACCCATAAAGATATTCACCGGCGAGACATAACTACCAAATAATTAAATCATGAAAAAGAAAAGTGTACTAAAATGCAGAACCACTCAAAAAACTCATGGATTTTACGCGAGCGTTAGCGTTTTCTAAAGAATCAAACATATAGAGTAGATACATACATACCGAAGCAGCCAAGCTGAAAATATCTTTGATGATCCAACTAGCTTTCACCAGCTGCATCAATCAATCAAAGCCAAAATTTGAAGAATAAAGAAGATCGCAGCGTAGATAGCAAACAATTACAAGGAATGTAAACGATTAAATATAAGAATCTTCCTTGTGGATTGAAGAGAAAGTGAGAGATTGCTTCTGCTACGATAATTCGAATCTGTCTTATATATATATATATATATATATGAATTCTCTGCAACTTTAGGAAGAGAATTATCGCTCCCATAGAAGTTTATTTTTCACTTCCTTTTGCCCTTTTCTTTTTTAATTTATTTTAAAATTAAAATATGCTTATAAGTTTTTCTATTTTTTTTTATTTTTAAATATAATTATTATACTAGATTAATCCTCACTCTATCTTTAAATATTGGAATTAGTACATAGATTAATTATTTATTGTTGTAATCAATGTATTTCTAAAAAAAAAATGTATATTAGTTATTATAAATTAAATGTTAGAAATACCGAAGTTGGTGAATTTACTTCGTGATTGATTATGAGTCAAATACTTATATATTTTTAGTTGAATAAATTTTCGTGTCGATAACTAAAAAATATTTTAATTTATCTAATGCAGAAACAAAAATATCCTCAGCTTCTTTATTCCTGCAACTACAACCGTCGCCGTAGATCATCTATATCAACATGTTTACGGGGAAGGGAACTATTGCGGATTTCTTGGCCAATATTGCTTTCTCGGATCCTCCAAGTTTCTCCTTCTATCTTCAACCATTTGCGGACCTTATTATCCTCACGAGAGATGACCTTGTAAGAGTTTCTTGACCTAAAATGTGTAACATATAAGGCATTTAGGTATTATTTTCTCCTCTCGTATAAAAAAAAAAAAAAGGCAAACAACTATTGAAGATCGTCAAAATGGCAGCGTAGCCAATGTTGGAGACAAGGTGTAGGGATTTAATTCATTGAAGGTTGTTTTAAAGACTTTTCAACTAGTGGTGCCACAATATAAAGGTTAAAGAAGAAAGTTTTTTTGTGTTAAGAGATATTATAGATGATATTTTGCAATTAAACTCGTTTAATTTAACTCATTCGAACATGATATAGCTGTTTTTTTGTCTCAAAATGCGGGTCGAGCAAGATTTGAATTTCGTCTTCTAAAACCTGTCCAAACCTAACTCATCATATATATATATATATATTAAATTTTTTATTATGAATATTTTATTTTAATAAATATATTTATATTTATATTAGTAAACATAATATATTATATTAAGAAATATAGTTATATTTACATTGATAAATATAACTATTACATATTATTATATATTAATAATATTACAAATACAACTATGTTTGTATTAATATAATAAAATGATCTAATCTTATTTGAGTAAGATAACCCATAAACTATATGCGGTCTAAAAAATAAAATAATTTCATACATGCATTAAACCTATCATGTCTTCATCCCTAAGAGACACTCTGAAAGTATGACAACTTTTTCATTTTTTTCTTTTGAGTTGTAGTATGACAACTTTTTCATTTTCTTCTTTTGAGTTGTTTATCATTCACTTGGAAGATTCATCATTGTTTTGATTTTTTAGAATCAACCAAGTGTATCCATGGATAGAAACGCAGAGAGAGAAGATAAGCGAAATGATGGACTATCAAAAGCTAACCAGGATATTGTTGGAACTCTTTTAACAAGGGAGATGGTACCAAGAGATTTGAGGAGGTCATTATTAATGCAAACACAGATGGAGGAGGATGAGGTAGAAGCAAAAGATGAGGAAGGATCCCTCATGAGGTACAACCCGGACTCCTCTCATGTCTTAGCCCACGAGCCTCTTCCACTCCAGAAGGATCTATCATACGAGTAAGTGTCTGTCGTCATTGTGGATTGAAAGAACAGATTACTCCGCAACCGAAATTTTTTTTTGATAAAGGTCATACGACAGAACCACACACCTAGGGAGGCTACATGTGAGATAGACTCAGACTTTAGAACTTAATATCCCCAACTGTTCGATTGAGAGTAAGAGACAAATTTTAGGGACCAAATTTCTTTTAAGGGAGGAGAGTTGTAACACCCAACATTTATTCTTTATTTTTATTTTTTAAAAAAATATAATTATTGTTTATTTAATTTATTTTAATTTAATGAAAAAAATTAATAAAAGATTTAATTGAAAATAATTTTGGGAAAAAAGGGTTAAAATTTGGGTTCTGGAGTATTTTTGAAAGAAAAATTGAAAATCAGGGGTCAAAACATAATTTAAAAAAATTGCGCCGCATCAGATGCTCGATCAGCAGTCCCGAACAACTAGGACGCGCAAGGTGGCAAAGGCGCTGATGCGGGAGGCCACGCGGGGAGAGCTACGTGGGTGATCCGCATGCGCGCAATCGAACAACTAAGATTCGTTCTCGCGCGCGCGGACGGTCCAGATTTAAATCACGCACGGATGGTTCAAATTGAATCGTGCATGGACGGCTCAGATTGGATCGCGATGAACGACCCAGATTCATTCTATATTTAATCGCGATGAGAAGGTTCATATCAAAAGCGATGGACGGCCTAGATCAAAAGCGGATGGATATAAATAACCTCATCCACACCCAAACCCTAACCCTAGCCGCTAGAACCCCTCGCCGGAGAGCCAACCGCCACCACCCGCCGCCGCACTGGAGCAATTTTCGACTGCCAAATGAGGTAAAAATTTTACTCTTTGCTCATAATTTAATTTTAAACACATCCATGATGAAATCGGAGCAAAAGGACCTGCCACTTGGCCGAAAAATACTGGCAAAACCCGACGGCGCCGCCGCGGGATATTTCGAAAAACACCTCCGATGAGCCCCTTCTTGATTCCCATTTGATGTGATTTTTTCACTGTTGTGATCATCGTTTCCTTCTCTGCAGGTTGACCGGAGCAAAACACTCAACCGCAACGTGAGCCGAAGGAGCCGTCGCATTGGAGAGCCCCACCGCCGATGAATTTTGATTTTCTACATTTTTTCGGCCAACCGAGGCCCTAAGTGTGTTTTCTCACAAGAACTGATGCAAATTATGCTGAATTCGGCCGAAAATAGCCAACTCGAGGCAGATCGCTGTTGTCGTCGTCGGAGCACGGCGGAGCCACCCTGCTAGATTTTTGAAATTGGCCGAGTAGACTCTGGGACTAATTTTTGGATTTATTTGGGACATTTGTAGGTACCATAAGCGCGTTTCAGTTCCCGAAGAAAAATTCAAGGAACCTAGGGACCACCCGTAGGCGCAGTGAACCATTTAGCTTTTCGGCGTCAAATCAAGTAAAGACCCCTCACCCTATTTCCTATGGAATTGAAGTTTGAATAAATAATAATAACTATATTTTATACAAACTAAATATATGTGCATAATTAATTACGGATCGCTAATAGAGCTCGAACCAGATTTTATTCTTTGTTGATGTCTGTTGATTTATTTTATAGTCTAAAAATATGATGATATCTTATTTATCTATTTTAAGATTTGAATGTATGTATTACTATCTTACTTGACCACTGTTTAATTTTGAGATTTGAGACATGATTACATTACCTTATGCATGCTTATTTGTTTATGTGACTATATTTGATTTGGTAACGGAAACTAAGGAAAAACAGGAAATGGGTGTGATCAAATAAACAGATAAAACTACAGCCTCACTAGATATCCTAGGAGATGGTGGACGGACCAGATTCATAGGGAACCCTACCGTGAACGTTATCTCATACCGGACGGAGTATTGAAGTTTAATGTCTTGACACTCATATCGGACGAGTTATGGGGTTGGCTATGTAATTAAGATTGTTAAGGGAAATGGTTAATATGTAGCTGAGTTACCTCTATGGATCCCCATGGATACTAGTAGGCTGGTAAAACGAGAAACGGTTATAATTTAGTTTATTGTTAATAAATGTGAATTTGTGATATATTCTATATTGCTGATCGTGCGTGAAGTTATGATCTGTATGATATTACTGTTTCTATAATTTGTTTTTATAAATTCTCCAATTGTAAGTAAAAGGTAAATGGTTTTATTTTTAATAAATGTATTGGTTTAAATTTAGTGCTCCATTGATTTTTTTTTTATTTTTTACCAACTTTTACTTCTGTGCCAGTGATATAGTGTGATGTCCTTACTGGGCTAGTATAACTCACCCCTTATTTAACCATTTCAGATCAAGATGACCTAGTTCCCGATCCCAATTCGCAAGAAGATTGCGAATAGATGCTAGATACTTTATATTTTCCTATACTTTTCTTATTTCTCGTGTTTCTTTCAGATGATTCATTACGTGATGTTTGTTTAGTTACTTTTAATTTATTGTGTAAGAGATGTAAATCTTAATATTTTATTTCGCTTCTACACTTAATATTTCTTCTTGGATTTCCGGGGGGTGTTACAATGAGGTAGAAGCAAAGGATGAGGAAGGAGGTGCAATAGAGGGGAGAATCAAGTTGTAACACCAAAAATTTATATTTTTTATTATTTAATGTATTTTAATTTTTATTAAAAATTTTGTTTAATTTTATTCTATTTTAATATTTAATTTATAAAATTTTAATTTAACTTAATTTAATAGAAATAATAATAATAATAATAATAATAAAATAGGGTAAAATTATTTTTGGGATTTAATTGAAATTGATTTTGGAAAAAAATGGTGAAAATTTGGATTCTTGGAGTATTTTTGATAAGAAAATCGAAAACCGGGAGTCAAAACGCAATTTAAAAAGTTGTATCACGTCAGCAGCCCAGTCAGCAGCCCCGACCAACCAGAACACGCCGCGCGGCAAGGAAGCTGATGCGGGAGGCCACGCGGGATGGAGCCACGTGGGCGATCCGCGTGCATGCGATCGAACGGTCCAGATCTCATGCGTACGGACGGCCTAGATCTCATGCGCACGGATGGCCCAGATCTCACGCGTGCAGACAGGTCAGATTGAATCACGTACGGATGGCTCAAATCGCATCCTGATGGACGACCTAAATTTATTTCTATTTTAATCGTGAACGGACGACCCAGATTAAATCGTGATGGACGGCTGAGATTAAAAGGGGAATGTTATAAATAACCTCACCCACACCCAACCCCAAACCATAGCCACCAGTACCCTCGCCGGAGAAGAAAAACCAGTCACCAGAGGAGCCAGTTGCCGCCACCAGCCACCACCACCTGCCGCCACACCGGAGGATTTTTCGACAGCCAAACGAGGTAAATTTTCTCTCCTTGGCTCGTTTTTCGATGCTGAATACGCCTATGGCCAAATTGGAGCCAAACCATCGGCCAATCGGCCGAAAAACACCGTCAAAGTCCAGCGGTGTCGCTACGGCTTTCCTCAGTTTTTGCCTCCGATGAGGCCCTTCCCGGTTCCCATTCGATGCAATTTTTACACCACTGTGATCACCGTCCTTTTCTCTACAGGTTGACCGGAGCAAAACATCAAATTGCGACTCACACCGGAGAAGCCACCGCACCCGAGAGCTCTGCCGCCGGTAAGTCTCGATTTTTCATGATTTTTTGGCCCACCAAGGGCCCTAGGGTTGTTTTATCGCAGGAACCAATGCAAGTTTGGTCGAATTCGGCCGAAAACGACCAACCTGAGGTGGATCGCCGTCACGGGCGGCGGTGCCGTCGCTGGAGCACGGCGGAGCCGCCTTGCCGGAATTTCGATATTGGCCGAAAGGGCCCTGGGTCTGATTTGGGGTTTTTTGGGGACACGCACAGGTACCGGAAGCGTGTTTCAGTTCCCAAAAAAAAATTCAGGGAATCTAAGGACTGCCCATAGGTGTAGTATAGAGCCGATTTCAAACTCCGAAACAAGTAAGGATTTCTCACCCTATTTCCTATCACGGTATTAAAGCTTAATAAATAATAAAATGACATTTCATGAATTAATACATGTGTATAATTAATTAAGGTTACTAATGGAGTCCGAATCTAATGTATTTTTCGGTCTGTTGTTGTTTCATATATTTTACAGTTTTAAATGCAGTATGGTATTTGATGTGTTTATTTTATGGTTTCGTATACATGAATCACGGTTTCATTTATTATGCGTTGAATTATTGTGAACCCGATGTTGTGTTGTCTTACTTGGTGTCCATTACTGGTTTACGTGTTTGTATTTGATTGGATAATTGATATTAAGAAAAATGGTAAAAAAGTATGTGAATTAATAATGGATAAGGTCGACAACCTCACTAGATATCTTGAAAGATGGTGGACGGACCGGGTCCGTAGGGAACCCTACCAGAAACGTGGTCTCTCATACCGGACGGGGTATAGAGACTTTGTGATTTGGCGCCCATACTGGACGGGGTATGAGGACGACCCGTTTCACCCTCATACTGGATGGGATATTAAGGTTCATGGTTTTTAGGCACCCATACCGGACGGGGTATGGGGACGACCCTGAAATTAAGTTATTAATGTTAATGGTTCACGTGTAACGGGGACCCCTTATGGATCCCCATGGATACTAGTAGGCTGGTAAAAGAGGAAATTTGTTATCTGATTATTGAAGTATAAAAGTATAACATATGTTACGTTACAAAGTGTATATGATTTTATGATGGTTATAATGTTATTGTTTTCATATATTATTTTTACGAATCTCACCGAGGTAAGTGGACAATAAAAGTTTTTATTATTAATAAATGAGTTTGTTATAAATTATGCTCAATTGGTCGTTTTTGTTTTCTACCAACCTTTACTTCTGTAGCAGTGAAATAGTGTAATGTCTTTACTGAGCTAGTGTAGCTCATTCCTTACTTAACCATTTCAGATTAGGAAGACGGCGAGTTAGACGCCTAAAGATTTTATAGTTCTATTTATAGTTTTCATTTCGAGTATTTCCTTAAATTAGATTATTCTTTCATACGTTGAATACGTTTATGGTTATTGTGTAAGGGATGTAAATCAAAATTTTTATTTCACTTCCGCACACATTTTCCTTTAAAATTCTGGGGCCGTTGCACAAATAGAGGGCAATAGTGAGGGAGAGTCAAATAACTCAAGAGGTAGAATGGGCCTAGTAATAGAGGACCTAGTTTAAAGAAGTCGAGTGGGTTAAAGGAAAAAAGAGTTGAAACTGAATATTTAAAGTAAATAAAAAATGTCATTGGCCAAATTGTGATGAAAAATATTATGGACCAAATTATAACAAGTATCATACTTCAGAGACTAATTTGATAATTTATCAGCTAATTAACATGCAAAATCACGTATATAGATGGGTTAGTATGGCAAAAAAAATTTAACCTTTGATTCTGCTTCTAATAAGATCGATAGAGACTCTTGTTTTAAAATTTTTTATATGTAAAATTTTATCTTATATTACCGTTATAACAGTCAAATAATGAAAAACGTTACAATCTTAATTATTATTCAAATAAAGAAAAAAATCTCTAGTTATGATAAGATTTAATAATTTTCTTCTTATTAGTTTATATATGTCATATATAGTAATTATTTAATATATTACTCATTATATCGTAACGCACCTAAATAAAATTTCCTAAATCAAGAATTCTATATAGAACTCTTGAAAATTGTAAGTATAAATTAGCTTTGAATTCCAAAGAGCATCATCTCCTCTTTAAGCATACCAAGAAATTTTAAGAATCATGCCTCACCGAAATATTCCTACGAAAAAGATCAAGGATAATTCCTCGAGGCACGCTACATTCTCAAAGCACCGAATTGACCTTTTCAAGCAGGCAAAAGAGTTGGTTAGTTTATGTGCAGTGCAAATGGCCATCGTAATATATTCATCAACATGAATTTTTCATTCATATGGCAGTCCAAGTGTTGGTGAAGTTTCTCGACGATTTTTAGGCAAAAAAGAAAATAATATCGATGTCCATGTTGATTCCCAACATGCCGAAAAAATCAAAAACTTTAATCAACAGTTCAATTACTTACTAGATCAGATAGATCAAGAAAAGAAGCGAGGGTTAGTACTTCAACAACAACTTAATAACTTTCAAAAGCATTCTCGACCCATTAATGAGTTAAGTCCATGTGAGCTCTTAGAGATGTGTGCAGCATTAGAGGATATTCGTAATAAGGTTAAAGAGAAGATCAAGGAGAAGGAAGCCTCTCTTACAGCTCCTATCAACAATTAATGAAGTCAAAACTAAGAATAAATGAATAGTAAGAATAAATAAGCATTGTACTCAAACAACCTCATTAGAATGACCATTAATAAATGATAGTTCGAGGAAATAATTGATTATTGCTTTGAGTTAAGTTTTTTTTTTTTTTTTTTTTTTTACTTTCATTAATTTTTTCTCTTATATATTTAATTTTTTTTATATTTCTCTTAATTTTGTATAAAATGAATTCGCTAAGGCTTGTTTAGAAGATTTTAGATATTATATTTCTCAATAATAATGTGGATGAAATATGTTCGGTAATAAGTAAATAAAGGTATATCACTATTGGACCGAAAAAAAATGCCAATAATTTTTCTATTAATCATATGATTGGAAGAATTTATTCGAATTTAATTGAAAAATTATGTTTAGTTTAAGGATAAAAACATAAATTTTTTTAACTTCTTAATTTTGTCCGAGTTAATCTTTATTCATATTGTTGGTATTATTATTATTATTATTATTGTTATTCTCGTCTTCGTTGTCATCATTATCATTATGTAATTAATATTGCTACTTAGTTAATAAAAAAAATATAAAAATAAAAAATAAAGAAAAACACGAGATTAAAATAGAAAAAAAAACACAAAGATAAAAGTGAGAGAAGAGAAGACAAAGGAGAGAGAGAGAGAGAAAAAAAAAATAGAACTAGAATAAAAATTAAAAGATACAAAAATAGAAAAGGAAAAAGAAAAAGAAGAAAAAAAATAAAAAGATAAAGAAAAATGGAAAAGAAGGGAAAAACCCAATTTTAAACCAACCCACACAAACCCAAATACCATTCAAAGAAAACCAAAAATTCCAAGTCATTTCGAAACCAATTCAAAGTTAATATGGTAGTGAGTAGATAATGAAGGTTTGATGGACACTTTTCGAGAGCTTATACTGATAAATTCTAGTAGAGTATTGATAAACTCGATTTAATAGATTTACCTCTCATGTAAGTTAAATGAACTTTGTCTAACCAGAGACTTAACCCAATATGTTCACAAATTAATATGTCCTTAGTATTAATTTTTTGTCAATTACAAACAACGAGTATTTATAGAAGGTTCTATAACATATTATTATATGATAATTTTCCTATCTCTTTTAAGACTGATCGGATCAAGTGGGGACCCTATCCATTCATGTTGAAGGAAAAATAGTTGGAAGATAATGCTTTTTATGATAAGGTTGATGAATGGTGGAGCGGGTCAACAATGACTAGTAAAGCCAGATTTAAAATTTCTCAAAAGCTAAAGAAAACGAAAACTAAAATCAAATTGAGGTGCAAGGAGGATAAGAGGAGAATAGGTACTTATACTCAATATTTATTACAGAATATCAATATAATCGATAGACAATAACAAGTTTGACTTTTGTGGCTAACACGACAATCAAATTTTATTTTTTGAAAAACCAAAAAATAAACATGTTTAAAAATAGTTGATAAGTGATACTAGTACTTTTTTTTTCAATTTTAGAATCCTTAAAATTGACATTTAAAAAATTATAACTATAAAGAGTTTCTTTTTAAATACCAAAGCCCAAAGGATTGATTGTTTTTTTAACTACTTGAATATCCTTGAGCAGTATGTAAGTGTGACTCTTTAGGATCAGCGTGAAAGAAAGTACAAATACACACGTTAAAATGATGTGTGGTCTACTTGTCGTAAAATAGAGGAGAGATCCTATCATGCCTCTATAAAGTCTCTGATCAATTATCTTTCCATTTTCATTTGTATCAAGTTTTTTGGATTTGCTTACAGGAGTTGAACTTTGTTTAATATATTCAGTCGTACTTTTTCAAGAGGTCTTTGATATATTTTCTTTTATTTACGAAAATCTCTTCCTTTGATTTTTTTAATTTATAATCCTACAAAATAGTTGAGTCCTCTCATCATGCTCATTTCTTTACACATACATTTATTTGTTGCACAAAGATTATATAACCCACAAAAATTTAAACAACTACGAAGTTTTTTCCATTAATATTTGTGAATAGGGTATTGTTAATCTTTCCTCTTTCGAAAATTCTTTACTAAGACAAGTTATGAAAACCATGCCTTTAGCTCAAAAAATGATCTTAATTATTTTATTAAATTAATTAAAAAAATATACATTATTTTTTTATTGTGAATTTATTAATGTAATTTATTATCAAAGTAATTCTTTTTTAAAGCATCTAACCATAATCTAATAATTTTAAACTTTTTTTATTAAGAAATAAAGGAAGTTGAATCTTTAAAATAAATAAAAAATATTATAGACCAAATTATGAAAAATAATATTATGGACCAAATTATAACAAATGTCATACTTTAAAGACTAATTTGATAATTTCAACTAACTGTCATATAAAATCACAAGTGTATAAATTGGCTAGTGTAACAAAATTCTTTAATGTCTCATTCTGCTTTCAATAAGATTGATGGAGACTCTTGTTTTAAAATTTTTCTATATGCATAATTGTATCTTATATTACTATTACAACAGTCAAATAATGAAAGACGTTATAATATTAATTACTATTTAAATAAAGAAAAAAATCTTCGGTTATGGTAAGATTTAATATTTTTCTTTTTATTAATTTATAAATATCATATATAGTAATTATTTAATATATTCCTTATTATATCGTAACGCATTTAAATAAAATTTCCTAAATTAAGAATTTTAATTATGAAATTCTTGAAAATTGTAAGCATAAATTAGCTTTCAATTGCAGAAGAGCACCATCTCCTCTCTAAGCATACTAAGAAACTTTAAGAATCATGGCCCGCCGAAAGATTCCTATGAAAAAAATCAAGCATAATTCCTCTCGGCACGCTACATTCTCAAAGCGTCGAATTGATCTTTTCAAGAAAGCAAAAGAGTTGGTTAGCTTATGTGCAGTGCAAATGGTCATCGTAATATATTCACCAACAGGAGTTCTTCATTCATTTGGCAGTCCAGGTGCTACTGAAGTTTTTAAACGATTTTTAAGTAAAAAAGAGAGCAATACCAATGTCCATGTTGATCCCCAGCATGACAACAAAATCAAGAACCTTAATTGACAACTCGATTATTTACTAGACCAGTTAGATCAAGAAAAGAAGCGGGAGTTAGTACTTCAACAGCAACTCGATAACTTTGAAAAATATTTTCGACCCATTAATGAGTTAAGCCCAAGTGAGCTCTTAGAGAGGCATGCAGCATTGCAGGATCTTTATAATAAGGTGGAAGAACATATCAAGGAGAAGGAAGCCTCTCTTACAGCTCCTATCAACAATTAATGAAGTTAACGACAAGAATAGATGAATTGCCAAAAGAGTGAAAATAAATAAGCATTGTACTCTAACATTTTCATTATAAGGTCAATGAATAAATTATAGTTCAAAGAAATACTCATGCTTGCTTTCAGTTAAGTTTTTTTTTTTTTTACTTTCATTTATTTTTTCTCTTACGTATTTAATTCTTTTTATATTTATTTTAGTTTTGTATAAAATAGATTCGCTATGGTTTGATCAGAAATTTCTAGATGTTACATTTGTTAATAAGAAATGTGGATGAAAATATGCTCGGTAATAAGTAAATAAAAGTACTATCACTCTAGGAATGAAGAAAAAAATGTCAATACTTTTTCCATTAATCATATGATTGGAAAAATTTATTAGAATTTAATTGAAAAATTATGTTCACTTTTAAGGATGAAAACATATATCTTTGGAAAAGAAAGGAAAAAAGGCCCAAGTGTTAGAACCCAACCCTTGTTGTTTTTTATTTAAACCAACCCACTAAAGAATTTTCTTTTACCCTTTTGTTGATTGGAAAAACCCAAACTTTAAACCAACCAACCTAAATCCGAAACCCATTCAAAGAAAACGATAAATTCCAATCCATTTTTAAACTAGTAGTCCAAAGTTAAAAGCACGATTCCATTTAACCCAAAAGTGAAGCCTTTCTTTTCAAAAAACACCATTTGTGTTTTTGTCCCTAGGGTTTTCACCTGAAACGCAAAGGTTGGCTTTGTTTTGGTGACGATAGTTCGAAGAGAATAAACGAGAAATACGTTAGGGAGGACCGTGAAACTTATTGATCCTTAGAGTTCAATGGATATTTGTACACTAGAAAAATCTTTGATGTCCTAGAATTTAAAAAATTATGATCGCGTTACAAAAACCAGTACGGGAGAGCAAATCATAGATGAACAAATATACGTATGAGAACAAAATGATTGTATCATTAAAATAAAGGAATAAATAGAGTTATTTATGCATCTAAAAGTTAAATGAAAATGATTGGATGATAGATTTCATTAAGACTACTTCATAGCTAATTTTAGAGAAGCTTATTGCTCCTGCAGTCCAACAATCACCACTAACAACACCAATAACAATTTGTTTAGTCATTGAATATGCACAACAAACAAGGAACAAGGAGGCAAACAAGAGCAAAAATTTAATCCTCTCTATTTCATGATCTAAAAGTTTCTTGCCATTCAAAATTTTAAAAAGGTGGTTTTCCAAACCTTGGGATTTAGACTTGGTCATCTTGAAACCACTACCATGGTGGTAATAATATGTCAAGGCGTCTCCTTTTCAAATTCCCACACTTGCCCACTTCTCAAACAAGGCTTTTCACCACAGTCCCTTCCCTCTTAACTCTCTGCAAGAACCCCAAACATCTTCAACAAATCCATGCCAGGTTCATCCTCCATGGACTGCACCAAAATCAAACACTTTGCTCTGAACTCATCCAATCCTATACGAACTTGGGTCTCCTCCATCACTCACTTCTCGTCTTTAATTCTATCCCCATTGCAAATTCGATTCTTTACCACTCCCTACTACGAAGTTTGGAGAAGTTTGGTGAATACAAGATGACCCTTTTGGTGTACCAAGAAATGTTGCGTAAATTAATATACCCGGATGAAACTACTTACCCTTTTGTTTTCAGAGCATGTTCTTGCTTGTTGGATGTTCAAAATGGGAAAACCATTCATGCCCATGTTGTAAAACTTGGTCTTGATTCATTTTATTTTGTCAGTGTTGCTTTTCAGGAGATGTACAGAGGATGTGGTGGTCAAATGTGGAATGAACACGAGGTGATTGATAAAAGGTCTGTTAAGGATTTTAATTACTGGAATTCTTCAATTTCTGAGGCTTCTAATTATGAAAATGTTGAGGAAAGTTTTCGACTTTTTACGAAGATGAGAATGAAGAATTTTGAACTTGATTCCTGTACTGTTGTTCACTTGTTGAGGATGTTTGTTGATTTGAACTTGTTGAAGACAGGAAAAATCATTCATGGGTTGGTTGTTTTGAATAAATTAACAGAGGATATGTCTGTTAACACTGCATTGTTATCAATGTATTCCAAGTTGGGTAGTCTAGGAGATGCAAGATTATTGTTTGATAAGATGCCTGAAAAAGATGGCGTAGTGTGGAATGTGATGATTTCGGGATATTCACAACATGGGTACCCAGAGAAATCCATGGAGTTGATGAGTTTTATGGTGAAATCTGGAGTGGGGGCTGATTTATTTACTGCAATTCCTGCTGTTTCTTCAATCAAGCAGTTGAAATCCATTGAGTGGGGAAGACAAATGCACGCGTTTGTTCTGAGATGTTGTTTGGATTATCAAGTATCACTTCACAATGCATTGATTGACATGTATTGTGAATGCAATCATTTAAATTATGCAAGAAAAGTTTTTGACTTGGTAAAAAACAAGACTGTGGTTTCATGGAGCACAATGATAAAAGGATGTGTAAGCCACAATCAGTCTCTAGATGCTTTCTCTCTCTTCACCTATATGAAACTAGATGGAACTAAACCTGATTTTGTGACAGTCATCAATATATTGCCTGCCTGTGTAAATATAGGAGCTTTAAAGCAGGTAAAATACCTTCATGGGTACTCGTCGAAATCAGGTCTAACTTCATTTTCTTCTGTTAACACAGCAATTCTGATCAGCTATGCCAAATGTGGAGCTATAGAGATGGCAAGGAAACTTTTTGATGGAGAGAAAGTTGACAGTAAGGATATTATCACATGGAACTCTATGATCAGTGCATATTCCAAGCATGGAGATTGGTCTAAATGTTTTATGCTGTACAACCAAATGAAGCAATCAAACATGAAGCCGGATCAAGTAACCTTTCTTGGATTATTGACAGCTTGTGTTAATTCAGGCCTTGTTGAAGAGGGACGAGGATTATTTAATGCAATGGAGTCCTATGGTTTCCGACCTTGCCAGGAACACTATACTTGCATGGTGGACTTGCTGGGGCGTGCTGGTCATATTAATGAAGCCAGACAACTTATCAAAACCATGCCTATGAAACCTGATGCTCAGGTTTGGGCTGCCTTGTTGAGTGCCTGTAAATTACATTGTGAAACTGAAATTGCAGAGTTTGCTGCAAAGGAGCTTTTAGACATGGAACCAAAAAATGCTGGAAATTACATATTGCTCTCAAACATATATGCTGCAGCAGGGCAATGGGCTGGTGTAGCTAAGATGAGAAGTTTCCTTAGAGATACAGGATTGAAGAAAACACCTGGCTGTAGTTGGCTTGAGATACAGGGACATTTACATGAGTTTCGCGTTGCTGATCGATCTCATCCAAAATCGGGTGAAATATATGCTATATTACAGAACTTAGAGGTGGAAATTATGGAGATTAGAGATAAGGATTTAGGGATACGTGCTTAAATGTCAAGTTCTTTTATTCCTATATACTATGCATGCTTCATATGTTCACTTTTTATACAAGTTTTTCAACTTCTTTCTTGTTTACTCTTTAGATAAGCTTTTGAACTTCTTTTTTCTATTAGTTTTTTTATGTTTGTTTTTTATGAGAAGAATGAAAATTTTGTTTTATAATTAAAAGTTTAGATAGTTTAATAATTTAGTTCCACATGCACATTAATAAAAATATAATTAATAATACCAAAAATTTGTAGTGAGCATACACACAAGATGTAAAGACCCAAGATTTAAGGATATGGAAATATCGAATTATACTAACTATAAACGGAAGTAATTTAAAATTTAGGATTTATATTTTTTACATAATAAATCAAAATACCCAATAGAATTACGGGAATGTTCTTTTATAGAAGTTCAAAGTAATGAAATAAATAATTAAAATAAAACGAAATAAAGGTCTTCTAAGGTTAACTTCTGTTCGGTAACTCTGATGAGGTTCATGAGGTAACATTTATTCGCAACCTTCTTATTGTTCAGGATCTGAATTTTAATTTTTCTAATCTAAAATGGTTAAATAAGTGAATGAATTCAGTAAAAATATCACACTTAACACCAATACGGAAAACTAAAGGTTGATAAAAAATCATAAAACAACCAATGTAGCCATTTGTCTTTCTTAAATAAATTTATTTGATATAAAAATGTAGTTTCATACTTACCTTTAAGTTTCCAAAATCGACATACAAAAACAATAACCCGAATTGTATTTTGATTTCATTTTTAAATTAGTCATAATAATAAACTTACTTGTTTACTAGTGCCCCTTGGGGTCCATAGGGATATCTCCTTACACGTGAATTCAATTTCCAATTTATTAATCAACTGGTCGTCCCTATACCACGTCCGATAATAGACGTTAAATATGTCACCACTTCAATACCCCGTCTGGTATGTAAGTGAACTATACCTCCCAACTCATTTCAGTATGAGACTTCTCAGTCTCGTTCGACTGAGAAAATATCCACGGTAGGGTTTTCTCTATGTACTGGTTCGTCCACTCTTTCCTATGGTACCCAATACACTTTTCCTACATATGTTCACGTCATCAATCAATCACCAATCGCATACCAATATCTCGTTTCATATTTACATATCAATAAAACGACATTTGAGTAAACAATACAAATTTATACTTTAATAATTAAGAAACGAAATTAAAGCATTTATTTCAAATCAATCAATAGATAAAAATAACGGTTAGGTAATCAATAAACTAAAAATCAATTAAAATTAATAATTTAAAGCGCACGATGTAATAGTAAGTAATTTAGGCAACATAGAAAAATAAATAGGCAAGACGAATAAGTTAAGACAATTATACACTGATTAGTTCCACCTCCACTAGCGATCTGTAATTAATTTTAGATTTTTTTTTAATTTTTACAAAACACAATTTTATTGATTATTAATCTTTAATTTACCATAATAGAAAAAAATGTGAGAGATTCTTACTTCGGATCATTGTCTGAAAAACTGCATTTTTCACTATGCTTCCAGAGGTCCCCAGATTTTCTGAATTTTTTTTTTGCAAAAATTAAAAATACCCATAACATATCCAAAAATACCCTAAAGGACCAAAATATATATTTTTAAAATTTTTCGACCAATTTAAGGTTTCGGCACGGCGCCGCCACCATGCTCCGGTGTCGGCTTCGTCGCCCACGGTAGCTTTTCCTTTCGGCCTGGTCATTTTTGGCTAATTTAAGCCAATTTTGGCCGATTTTACATAGAAACCTGCGAAAAACCAAGTTAAGGGACCTCTGTTGGCCAGAAAAAACAAAATCGAAACCCTACTGGCAGAAGGGACTCATGGTGCAGCGACTCTGTTGTTCCTTCGTAGTAGTCAGGGTTTTCCTTCGACAAACCTGCACAGAGAAGGACGAGAAATAAAATAGCCAGAAAACTACGGGGAACGAAAAACAGGAAGGAAGTTATCAGAGGGGTTTCCAAGTTGCGGCCGTGGTGGCTAGGTCGAGCTCCACTCGTATTTTTCGGCTCATCCACTGCCATTTTCTCTCCGATATAGGTGTGGGGAGGCTCGAAATTCAATTCTGAGTGGAAGGAAATTTTTTTTATCTCTTTCGACACCGACAGTGGCTCTGATGCAACGACGACGGTGTCCCTCTGATAGCTAGTCTTTCCTCCAGCTGTTCTCCTTCTTCTTCTCCGATTGGGGTTGTCGGTTAGGGTTTTGGAGCCGACTGAAGAGAGGTTTAAATACCTCTCTTCCCTCAGATCCTGGTCGTTCATCCACATCGACGTAGAGCGAGGAGAGCCATTTGGTTATTGCCTATTTAGGCCGATCACATGTGCGAATTTGGGCCGTCCATCGTAATAAATCTCATACGTCCGATCGTATCTGAAGAAAAAATGAATATGGACCGTCTGTGTGCGCAGGATGCGATCTGGGTCGTCAAATCGCTCAAGCATGTAGATCGCTTGCGTGGCTCCCACGTGGAGCCAGAGTCAGCGTATCTGCCACGCGGCGCATTCTGACTCACCGTGCTACTGATGTGGTCGTCCCACGTGACCTTATTTCCCATTTTTTGCGATTTTACCCCATGTTTTAAGTTTCTCTTTCAAAAATATCTCCCCTTATTCACAGTTTCACCCATTTTCTCAAAATTATTTTTAATATCATTCCTAAATCTATTTTTTCTCAAAACATTTCATAAAAATAAAATAAAATAAAAATTAAATTATTTTAGTATATTATTTTATTAATGTAAAATTATCTCAAACCGAATTTTTAGGCTCGGGTGTTACAACTCTCCATCTCCTAAGAAGAAATTTTGTTCTTGAAATTTATCGCCCTCTCACTAGTCAAACTGTTGGGGGTACTAGGCTTTAAAGTCTGATTATAACTCTCATGTAGCCTCGCTCTCTGCGTGATTCTGCAATAAGACCTTGACGAAGGTATTTCTCTGTTGCGAATCACTCTACTCTTTTGGTCTAAAATACCTACTGGTACATTCTCATAGAATAGATCCTCCCGAAGTAAAAGTGGCTCGTGACACAGGATATGCGATGGATCTGGGTTGTACTTGTGCAGTATAGATATATAGAATACGTTATAAACTCTGGATAGCTCCGGGGGTAATGCTAGTCTGTAAGCGGACATACCAACCATGTCCAAGATCTCAAACACTTCAATGAACCAATGATTTAATTTTTTCTTTTTTTCAAACCTGCTGATACCCTTAAATGGAGTGATATTAAGAAACACTATATCATCTTTCTCAAATTCAAAATCTCTCATCTAGGTGTCCGCATAACTCTTCTACCTACTCTAAGTTGTCTAGATGTTCTTTATGATCTTAACTATCTTAGTCGTGGTCTCCTTTATAAGATCTGGACCAAACAATTTTTTATCACCCACCTTTTCCCAACAAATTGACGATCTACATGGTCAGTCATACAATGCCTCATATGGGGGGGTCATGTCGATACTTGTTTAGTAAATGTTATTGTAAGCAAACTCTATCAGAGACAAGTGATCATCCCAATGTCCTTTGAAAGCCCATAACACAAGCTCTGAGCATATCTTCTAGTGGATGAATTATTCATTCTGATTATCCATCTGTTTGAGGGTAGAATGTTGTGCTGAGGGACAGTCTCGTTCCAGCTACTTGCTGAAAACTAGACCAAAACTGAGAAGTGAATCAAGGGTCTCTGTCGGATACTACTATCACTGGAACTCAATGTAACATGATTATCTCTCGGATATAAATTCTTGCTACCTTGTTTAAGGGGTCGGCCATTTTGAGGACCAAGAAATGAGAGGACTTGGTGAGCCGGTCAATAATTACTCAAATGACATCATATCTCGAGCGTGCCTTAGATAACCATGTTACAAAATTCATGGGGATATGTTCTCATTTCCACTCCAGGATGGTAATGGCTGAAGTAGTCCACCTGGACGTTGATGTTCTGCTTTAACCCGTTGACATACAAGACAGTTCAAAACAAAATCAATAATTTCTTTTTTCATTCCACTCTACCAAAACCGAGGTCGCATACTTTGATATATCTTAATACTTTTGGGATGCATAGTGAACTTTAAGGTATGAGACTCTATCATAATATCACTTTTTAGTTCACTGTCATCTAGGACACATACCATATTCTAGAACCTAAGCAACCTATTGGCAGAGACTCGAAATTCTGAATTGACTCCATATTCTGTATCCTTCCTAAGAGCTATTAGGGAGAAATCAGTCAATTGAACTTTCTCTATCTTTAAATCAGTTCATATTGGACAGTTAGATGGGTCAGACATGTAAATCTCTTCAAATCCTGAAGTTGATCTGTTGCGCAACCCCTATTTTTCTATATTCAGAAACAATTAAGTAGACCAACATATCTGCATTTTTTCTGCTGAGTGCGTCCGCTACCACACTGCCCTTGCCCGAGTAATACAAAATCTTACAATCGTAGTCCTTGAGAAACTTTATCAAATACCTCTGATGCATGTTGAGATTCTTTTGGGTGAATGTATACTTCAAACTCTTATGATCTGTATAAATATCAAAAGTCTCTCGATAAAAATAGTGGCGCAAGGTCTTTAAGGTGTGGATAATGATGGAAAATTTTAAGTCGTTAGTAGGGTAATTCTTTTCATGACCTTTCAACTGTCGGGATCTATAGACTATGATATTTTCATCCTGCATAAGAACACAGTCCAACCTAGATAGGAAACATAATTGAACATTATGTATCTACCTGTTCCACTCAGCAGAGTCAAAATTGGTGCGGTAGTCAACCGCTTCATGATTTCTGTAAAGCTCTTTTCGCAGTTCTCATTCCACTCAAACTTGACATTCTTCTTTGTAAGTTGGGTCAAGGGAGCAGTTAGGATAGAAATTCCTTCCACAAACCTACAATAATAACCTGTCATTCCCAAAAATTTACGAATGTCCTTAACCGAAATCAAATTCTTTCAACTGAGTACTGCCTTAACCTTCTTAGAATTTACTGATACCCCATCCTTAGATTTTATGTGCCTTAAGAAGGTAGTTTGCTCGAGTTATAGCCCACACTTGTTCATATTTGCATATATTTTTTTTTCCTAAGAATATTTAAAACCTGAGTCAGGTACTGAGCATATTCCTTTTTGCCTTTCGAATATACCAGGATATCATCGATAAACACTATGACGAACTGATCCATGAACTGCCCGAAAACCCTATTCATCAAGTCCATAAAAATTATTGGCGCATTGGTTAGCTTAAATGGCATGACCAAGAACTCATAATGTCTATACCTGGTTCTGAAGGCTGTCTTAGAAATGTCCTCTACCCTAATCTTCACCTGATGGTAACCCGAACGCAAGTTTATCTTGGAAAAAATCTGAGCACCCTTTAACTGATCGAAAAGATCATCGATCATGGGGAGGGGATATTTGTTCTTGATTGTGACTATATTCAATTCCCTGTAGTTAATACACAACCTCAGGGACCGATTATCTTTCTTTATAAATGTGATTCCAGCACCCTAAGGAGATATATTGTGTTAGTGATCTCACTATGCTGTAATTCTCGCGTAATGTTAGACACTTTCACATATGCGGTAGGTATTGTTGAGGCGATAGCAGAGTCGATCCTAATGATACTTGCCACAGTCTCGACAAGCCCTGCCGCGTCTTGTTGCTGGAGCTTGAGTAGGAGCTCTAGTCACAGAGCTAGGTCTCTTGTTCTACTGAGTCGATGCAGTAGGTGCTGACCTGTGATGTGAAACCGGTGATATGAAATTTTTCACTATTAGAGAAAAAATGCAAAGGTTCATCTCTATTAGTTGTGCCTTGACCAAAACTGCTGAGTAGGTGTTGAGGTCGAATACATACAACTGTTGTCTGATCTCATGACGGAGGCCACACTCAAACTTCATTGCCTTTCTGCCTTCATCCATCATACTTTCAAGAGAATACCGGCCCAACTCTAAGAATTTCTAGGCATACTCAGACATTGTCATCTCACCCTGGACCAAGTGTGCAAACTCTATTTCCTTCAAATACCGAAGATGCTCTGGTAGATACTATGCATTGAAGGATATCAGAAACTATTTTCAGGTGACTGAAATGAGTAGGGTGGTCTATTTCAGGATCCACCAGTGATCTGCCTCACCCATGAATATGTAGGTGGTAAGTACAATCTTATGTTCGAGAATCACCCCAAGAGTTGCGAAGACCTTCTTTGTCTCGGCTAACTAATACTCAGCCTCTTCAAATGAGGATACCCTTGTAAAGATAGATGGGTTTAATCTCTTATACCTCTCAATGTAGCCTGCATCTACCATGGGTGGAACTAGATCTCCTTGAAGAGGTAGATTATACTAAGGAGGGTTTGGGTGGCCCTATGACGGCACCTGGTTATATAATGTGGGCACTAAATTGTATTGTAGTGGTGCTAGATGATATGGTGGAGGAGCAGGGCTGTATCGGGGTGGCACTAGATTTACTTGTTACAGGGGTGGCTCATAATGTGACAGTGGTGAAGGGTCAGATAGCTCCCTCATCTCTTCCCAGGCCTGCTGAGAGAAGATAAGTCTCTTCAGCATCTCAAAGAATCAATCGACATCCTCTCGAAGTGACCCATCCCGGGCTGCTCGATTTAGTGGGGGTCTTCCTCTCCTCATATTCTTGTACCTGCATTTCATAAGAAATGGTTGAGTGTCGAGTTATATTTAGTGATTTAAATTTTTGTGCAAGGAATGGATCTGAGGAACGCGACTCTGATACCAACTGTAAAGGCCCATGACATAAGGAAATGAAAATATCGAATTATACCAACTATAAACGGAAATAATTTAGAATTTATATTTTATATTTCTTACACAGTAAATTAGGATACCCAATAGGGGTACGGGAATGTCCCTTTATAGAAGTTTAAAGTAACGGAATAAATAATTAAAACAAAACGAAATAAAGTTCCTGTAGGATTAACCTCCCCTGGGCAACTCTGATGGGATTCAGGAGGTAATCTTTATTCGCAATCTTCCTGTTGTTCAAGATCTAAATTTTAGTCTTCCTGATCTCAAATGATTAAATAAGAGAATGAGCTACACTAATTCAGTAAGAATATCACATTAACACCGATATAGAAAACCAAAGGTTGGTAAAAAATCATAAAACAACAAATGGAACCATTTGTTTTTCTTAAATAAATTTGTTTAATATAAAAATGTTGTTCCATACTTGCATTTATGAGTTTTCAAAATCGACCTACGAAAGCAATAACCCGAATCGTATTTTGATTTCATTTTAAAATGAGTCATAATAATAAATTTACTTGTTTACCAGTGCCCCTGAGGGTCCATATGGATATCCCCTTACACGTGAACCTAATATCAAATTTATTTATTAATCAGTCATTCTCATACCCTGTCTGGTAATGGGCGTCAAATATGTCGCCACCTCAATACCCATCTGGTATGAGGATGAACTATATCTCTCAATCCCTTCCGGTATGGGACTTCTTAGTCCCGTTTGACTGAGGTAATATTTACGATAGGATTTTTCCTATGTATCAGGTCCGTTTACCTTTTCCTAGGGTACCCAGTAAGCCTTTCATACATAGATTCATGTTACAACCAATCACCAATCGCATACCAACATCTTCATATTTACAGATCAATAAAACGAAAGCAAATAATGCAAATTTATAGTTTAACAATTAAAAAATATGATTAGTGCATTTATTTCAAATCAGTCAATAGATAAAAATAACAGTTAGGTAATCAATAAATAAGAAAACAATTAAAATTAATAATTTAAAGTGCACGGTGTAATAATAAACAATTTAGGTAGTATAAGAAAATAAATAGGCAATACGAATAAGTTAAGGCAATTATACACTGAATAGTTTCGGCTTCATTGGTGACATGTAATTAGTTTTATTTTTTAATTTTCACAAAAGATAATTTTATTGATTATTAAGGTTCAATTTACCATAGAGGAGAAAATTGTGAGAGATTCTTACCTCATATCAGTGTCCGAAATACTGTACTATTTACTGCACCTCCTAGCGGTCCCAAAATTTTTATGTAGAAATTAAAAATACTCTTTATGTATCTAAAAATACTCTAAAAGGACAAAATAGGTATTTTTAAACTTTTTCGGCCAATTTAAGGTTCTGGCATGGCGGCGGTGCCGTGCTTTAGCACTAGCTCCGTCGCCCACAGGTGGTGGTTTCTCTTGGCATGGTCGTTTTTTGTCGGTTTTGGCCAATTTTGGCCAGTTTTGTATGAAAACTTGCCAAAACCCAAGTTAAGGGGTCTCTATTGGCTGAAAAAGGAAAAAATTGAAACCCTATCGGTAGAAGGGTCTCCAAGTGCGATGACTCTGCCGATCCTCCTTGCCGGTCCGGGTTTTTCTTCTGCTAACCTGCACAAAAAGGGAGGAGAAAAAAAATAATCAGAAAATTGTAGGGAACGGAAAACGGGAAGGGGGTTATCAGAGGGGTTTTCGGGTTGCAATCGCAGTGGCTTGACCTAGATTCGCTCGTATTTTTCAGCTCACTCACTACCTTTTTTGCTTTAATATGGGTGTGGGGAGGCTCAGAATTCAATTCTGAGTGGAAGGGAAATTTTTTTACCTTTTTCGGTGCCGGTGGTGGCGACAGTGTCCCTCTGGCCGCCCTCCTTCTTCTTCTCCAGTCGGGGTTGTTGGCTAGGGTTTTGGGGTCGACTAAAGAGAGGTTTAAATATCTCTCTTCCCTCTGATCCTGGTGGTTCGTCCGCATCGATGTGGAGCAAGGAGAGTCATCCAATCGTTGCCTGTTTAGGCTGATCATATGTGCGAATTTGGGTCGTCCATTGTGATCAATTCCATCCATTCGATCGCGTCTAGAGAGAATACGCATATGGGTTATCCATGTGCGCAAAATTCGATATGGACTGTTGGATCGCCCAGGCACGCTGATCGCCCGCGTGGCTCCCGCGTGGAGTCAGAGTCTATGTGTTCGCCACGCTACGCGTTCTGACTCACCATGCTGTTGATGTGGCCGTCTCATATGACCGTATTTTTTTTTTGTGATTTTACCCCCTGTTTTAATTTTTTCTTTCAAAAGCACTTTCTTTTATTCACAGTTTCACCCATTTTTTCAAAGTTATTTTTAATTTCATATCTAAATCTATTTTTTTCAAAAAAATTCATAAAAAATAAAATAAAATAAAATTTAAATTATTTTAATATATTATTTTATTAATGTAAAATTATCCCGGATCAAATTTATTGGGTTAAGTGTTACATAAGACATATAATCTGATTCGAAACTACATATTAATCGGCATGAATCAAAGTACCAATCATTCAATCAAAGGATAGTTGAGATAGTTGAAGGGTAGTTAATTAACTAGTGAACCAAATTCTTAAGCCTTTGATCCCATTTTCAATCTAAACGAAGTGATTCTTATTTTTAAATTTTTCTTCATATGGAGTTTTTGCCATGTGTTACTGTTGTAATTGTCATATAGTGGAATTGTCGTAAAAATATTAAGTGTTGTTCAAATAAAGAAAAAAAAATCTCTAATTTTAATAAGATTTTATATTTTTATTCTGATTAGTTTATATATGTTAAAAAATACTAATTATTTAATGTGTTATCTGCTATATTAGATACGTATCCAAACAAAATCTCTTTAGTTAAGAACTCAAATTATAATACTTATGTAATCACAAATTCATAAATATGAAATAATTAAATTAAAAGAGATGCTAATAGATGAAATCTTGAGAATTGTTATCGTTGAAATTTCAACTATATATTAGCTTTATATTCCAGAAGAGTACCATCTCCTATCCAAGCATACTAAAAGTTCTAGAAATCATGGGTCGCAAAAAAATTCCTATGAAACTAATTGAGAATAATTCCTCTAGGCGCATTACCTTCTCAAAACGTCGAGTTGGTCTTTTCAAGAAGGCAAGTGCGTTGGTTAGCTTATGTGCGGTGCAAATGGCCATCGCAATATATTCGCCGACAGGGACTCTATACTCATTCGGTAGTCCAAGTGTTGATCAAATTTTTCAACATTTCTCAAGTAAAAAAGAAAACAGTAATGGTGTCCCTATTGATGCCCAACATGCTACTAGGGTTCAAAATCTCAATCAACAACTCGATCATTTGCAGGACCAGTTAGAGAATCAAAGGAAGCGTAAGTTAGTACTTCGTCAACAAATCAAAAACTCAGAATTTGAGAAAAATATCCAACAAATTGATGAGTTAAGCCCAACTGAGGTCTCAGAGATGTATGCGTCATTGCAAGATATGTACAATAAGGTAAAAGAACAGATTAAGAAGAAAGAAACCTCTCCTGTACCTCCTATCAAATGATACATAAAAATGCTTAAAAAGTAGAAGTAAATGAGCATTGTAATGTAACAATCTCGTTATAAAGTTCGTGAATAAATTTTATTTTAACAAAATAATTTATTATTGCTTAAAGTTGAGTATTTTTTTTTTACTTTCACTAATTTTTTCTATTTTTTTAGTTTTATATATAATAAATTTACTATAACTTCATTCAGATTTCTACATATTGTATTTGGTCCATAAGAGTATGGATGGTATATGCTCGATAACAAACAAATAAAGGTATAACTACTGCAGATATAAAAAAAAAAAAATACCATTAACTTTTTTCACCGATCATAACTTTAAAAAAATTTACGAAATTTAATTGAATGTTTATGTTTAGTTCAAGAATAAAAAACATAAATGTCTTGTAATGTTTAATCTTATTCGAGTTAATTCTTATTTAAATTATTATTGTTACTATTATTATTATTATTATCATCATTATCTTCAGTACTATTTTTAATTTCATATATATAATCTCTAAGTATAAAAATAATTTTATGATATGTACAATATATATTTAATTTTTTAAATATAAAAATAGAATTTTAATTAATTATAATTTATAATTATAAAATTAATTTTTAAAATTATAAAAATCTAATAATATAATAATATAAAACAGCGGCAGCGCCTTTCTGTCACCTCTCTCAATTCAAACGGAAGCAACACCTTCAACACCGCCGCCACCTTCGGCCCGACCCGATCCTTAGCTCGAAATCGCCATAGCCACCTGCTCAGCTGCTCATGTGAAGGCTGAAACTCTACAGACTCAGCCGCAATTGCTTGCAAGTTGCAACTTCTAGTCTCCTACCGCTCTCCTTTTCATATAAAGTTTGAATTCTACTCATTTGATTTCTACTTCCCTTGCAATTTTGTGATCAGTTTATAGATTTTCAATATATGTCTATTCAATGATATTTGCAGGTGTAATCAGTCGCGACCGCCATATTTAGTTTCATTACTCATTTGCTTCCTTTCAGATTCTTACACCTCTCTCTCAGTTCATTGCGGAATTTCCTCCCCTCTCCCTTCCAGAACCGAATTTTGCTGTTTCATTTAGAGCTGTCTCCGTTTCACTGCTTGTTCTCTGTCATAGGCAGTTTCAGGAGCACTTAAATATTAAAGCTGGTATCAATTGATGGGTCTTATGCAAGAGGAAGTGTCTTCCAAACAAACTTCAACGTATGTTCTTGTCACTTATACGTTTTTTTTGGCATATATTTAAGTTTTGATTGTCTAAAATTTCGTTTATTGTTCCAAAAACCAGATAGGTTTTTCATTGGTTTTTTAATGGTGTGAAAATCAGGTTGGATGATAATGACCAATTTATTAACAAGCAAAAGCTTGCTGCTCCTGTCAAATCTGCTGTTGATAAGTTTCAACTCCTTCCCGAGTTTTTAAAGGTATGTATAAAAGAGCTTACCTGCTTGGCTTCTTTTTATGCAGATATCCACGGTTACATTGATGTGCTTTGTCTAATGTTAGAATGATATTATTTATGGTTTCAGTTAAGTGGTCTAGAGTGTTGTGGCTTCTGACCCATGGGAGCAATGGGTGGACTGGATGTTGGGGAACCATTTTTTACTTTAGTTGTAGAAGAAAAGAAGCAGGAGATTCTTGTTAGATGTAGAAAACTGCTCCGGGTTCTCATTTTCTAAAATTATTTATGTTTGATAGATAAAAATGTAACTGTTGAAAATAAAACATAAAGTTTGGTAAATGATAGTGAAAATGTTGACATGGTCTGAAACTAGTCATTTATTCTTTTCAAATTCATGGCGCATATTCATTGCTATCTTCGGAACTTTTCTTTTTAAAATAAATTTTCAACAGTTAAATATGTTGTATATAAGTATATGATTTTAGAAACTAAAAATCAAGATAGTTCTATCTGACTCATTGTTCATGATGCGGATCATTGTATTCACAGAATTAGGGATTTTTGGATCTAAAACTTTTGTTTTTTGTGCAAGGGTCATCCCTTGCGTAGCAGGGATTTTGACTCCCTTTACTTGTAAATTCTGCTTACATGGGGTGGCATGAAATACCAAAAAAAAAAAAAAAGAACAATGCTGTGGCGGTTAACATTTCTCTAAGCTTGGAGTATTTAAATTGTAAATCTATTGCAACAAAAAGTGTTAATATTGTGGTAATAATGATGTAATGCAGGTACGAGGGTTAGTAAAGCAACACTTGGATTCATTTAATTACTTTGTAAATACTGGCATAAAGAAAATTGTGCGCGCCAACAATCGCATAGTTTCCAGTGTTGATCCAAGTATTTATCTCAGGTAAATTTTTTTTTTGAAGGATAGAATTAATTGCTTTTGTGAATGTGGTTCTTAAACAAAATAATGGTACCGCATACATACCATGTTATCTCATGGGAGCAGAGGACATGTTGGTGTAGTTTTGACTGTTTTGGAACCGGGTTTATAAATTCACACTTGGTACAGGTTTAAGGATGTCAGAATTGGTGAGCCCTCTATGGCAGTTGATGGTGTTCAAGAACAAGTTACTCCTCACATGTGCCGATTATCAGACATGACGTATGCAAATTTTTTTTTATGTATATATATTTAAAAATTGATCATATTTTAATTCAGAAACTTCGATATTGAATTTATAGGCATGTTTTTTTGCAAGAAGCTTGGAAGAAAATTTATTTTATTTTTTTTGGGGAGAGGAGAATACACTAATCAACTACCTAGATTCCTAAAAAATACCATCCAGAATATACCAAGTACAAATTTCCACATAAGTATTGGACTACATCTGGAAGGTTTCTAAATAATCTCCATCCAAGAGGTGGTGACCTTTTACCAAATGGTACACATTTTGCAACTAGAGAATATATGGAATTCCAAGTACTAAGTTGATCCCTCTAGAGATGACAGTCCTGATTGATCCTTGCCAAAGATGGGAAGGTGTTTAGTGAAGTCCACATATAAATATCTTCATAGCCAAGAGAACAAAGTGGTATTCACATTTCCATGGCTGGTACTTGTTTCCAATGCCAAATGGCATTTCTGTTATTGGCCACTTATTTCTTAATGCCAAGTAAAATTTATATTCTTTTCATTTAGAGATGGAAATTTTTTTTTTCTTCATATTTTTTATCTCATTTGCATAGTGCATGCTTGGATCCCATCAGAAATTCATGCATAAAGCTGATGAAAATTTAAGTTTTGACTTTACTGCTCTTATCTTGTCTGACCTTCACTGTCAATTTAGATATGCTGCACCGATATATGTCAATGTGGAGTATGTTCAGGGAAGTCATGATCAGAAGACCATAGTGGAGAAGGTATTGAAAATTACTATGATACATTTTTGGTCTAAAGAATGGGTGACTGGATATTTTGTGTTTTGATGCAGAACGATGTTATTATTGGAAGAATGCCTATTATGTTACGAAGTTGCTGTTGTGTTCTACATGGGAAAGATGAATCTGAACTCGCAAGATATGGTTTGTGTGCATGACAATTATCTGCATTTTTTTGTTTGGTCCGCGGCGGGGGGGTGAAGGGGGGAGGGGAGTTTATTTCCTGTTTGTTCATTTTTATCCCTTTTTGGACAGAGTGCGTCTTTTATTTTTCAATTTTAGGTTTATTATTGTTTTCTTGTTGAATTTCAGGTGAGTGTCCTCTTGATCCGGGAGGATATTTTGTTATTAAAGGGACAGAGAAGGTGATTCTTTGACTTGTTCCATTCCTTATTAAAATGTTGCGCTTATATATGTAAAAGTTCATATATATATATTTGTCTATAATTTTTTTTTTAAATATTCATGCATGTTAAAAGTGCTTTCGATGGTATCACTAGTTCCTCTCTCTCTCTCTCTCTCTCTCACTTTCTCTCTTTTCTGGTTCTGCTGTGCTTTTCTTCAATCGTTGAAGGTTCCTTGGGTTGAGGCTTATAGTAAGTGAGATACTGATGCGTTAAAAGGTTCAAGAGGGGCCTAAGGTCCATGTTGTTTGTGTATCAGAGATAAATAACAATTGATATGGTTGTTTTGTCGATCAAGTGGTATTATATTCATTGTTTTGATATGTTCTAGGAGTATGGAAGTGTTCATGGGTTTAGAGCTACAAAGGTGTTGACATGGTTAGCGTGATTCTGATTTCCTTGTTAGTGAAGGTGATGAAGAAAGTAGCTTCATGTCTAGATTTTCTTCCTAGAGGAAATTGAGCCAGAGGATGGTGGTGTCTGTTGCTTCTAGTTGGTTAGACAGGTGGTTTTGATGTCCAAAAGAGTCATAAGGAGGTGTTTGTCATTCATGGTCTTTACTGAAACCTCCCTACATTGGAAGCACTATGTTTAGTCGCAACAAAGCATCACCTTTGGCCATGATCTTGAAGAAAGTCATTGCCCCTACTGTAGGGTGAAGCTTGTAATTTCTCATGTCATAGAGGTTGCTAGAGGCTAGGTTGTAGTTACATTTTTGGTGGACGGTTCAGGGAAATTTCCTTTTCTTTTTTTCTGGATAAGAAAAGTATTATTAATGACTAAAGAATGATGAGGTACAAAGTTGAGGGTAAGGCATCCTCTAAACAAGCTCCTTCAATATCAGAGGAGAGAAGGACAAGAAACACACATTACTAAATTTCCTCTCAATTCCTTTGCAATATAGGTAAAAGAATATCCCTAAAAATGCCACATGCCTTGACCCTAAAAGAGGCTAGAAGAAGTATTCTATCAAAAAAAGTTGAGGCACATAGCGATCTGAAAATTCTCATTGTGCGCCAACCATTTTTTTTAATTAAAAAAGTATTATTAAGATAAAAAGGAAAATGAATACTTTTTTTTTTTGAAATAAAGAGGAAAAGGAATACTTACACGGAATAAATCATCCCCCATAAAGAATTATGGACAAGAAGGCATCATTTACAGTAAAACATGAACCCAAAAACCATATAGGGAAGCAAAATATATCCTGCCTATTACGATGATGGTCAGTAATAGGTAGATCAGAAAAGTTCCCATGAGCTTCGGCCCATAAAGAGGCCAAGAATTCTAGCCTCTCCCACAATTCCAAAAGTAATGAGTTATGGTCCTCAAATATCCTTCTGTTCCTCTCTAGCCATATGCACAGTGAACTCGTGAACACGGCCTTTTTCCACAAGGGTCTCGCAATCTTCGTGATGTCTTTCCCAAGAATGCTTATAGTCATCAGACTCTCAACTGTTGGAGGAAGAACCCAGCACAGATAGAAAAGGTCAAGTATCTTGTTGTGTTTCACAATGAATAAATAAATAGACGTGTCTCCGCTCCTTTGTAACATGTTATACAGATATCTGGAAACACAGCTTGGCTAGGCCTTCATAATTTGTAATATCTCATTTGTATTAAGACTTTGATGAATGACCGTCCAAATCACCCCTATATTTGATGGAGCTGGAACTTCCGAAATTGGTTTGACACTATGGGAAGGTTAGTGGTTGCGTGTATGGGAACGTTAGCGGTTGTGTGTTTAGAAAGATGATCAAGGAAAGACTTATAAATGTCATTATGCTCCAACTATAACACCCATACTCTGGCAAAATGGCACCTCTCTAAAGAATCCTCGTTTCCTTGCTCAACCCATCTCATTCTAATGATGATCTCAAGACAATCATTTTTTTTTCTTTTGGGGTGGGGGGATACTCACATTAGGTAAAAACTACCAGAAAGCTTTGTTCATAGGTTTCAAGCCATTTTGGGTGAAGGAAGTGTCTGTGGATTCATTTGACTTAAAAACATCACATTGTTAGTAACAGCTGTCTAGACAAAAATCTTTACCTTAGAAGAGAATTTTCACCTCCCAAATGTGGAGCAAATGTGTTGTATTCAACTTGGTATATTTGCTTGGATATAGTATATTTTGGTTGACAAAATATTTAGAGATATAGAAATTAGAGGCATTCGTTGCTAACCATTTCTTTTTATTCTTGCAGTTATATTTGCATTTTTTTAATACTTCTATTCATGAGAATATATATTTTAATAAAAAATTATTGTCATGTTTCTTCTGTCAGAAAAAATTATGATACTGCAATCTCTTTCAGGTCATGCTCATCCAAGAACAACTTTCAAAGAATAGAATAATTATTGATACTGACAAGAAGGGGAAGTAAGTAACTCTTGCATTATTGTTTTTTTTTTAAATTCATGTACTATTGGATTGTCCTTTATCTTTCTCCTTTCCCTTAGGACCATTTGTCACCGTCTTTGTTTGGGATCCGATGATTTTTTAGCTTGTCTTTAGGTTAAGGCACACGGCCTCTATAAGAATATTTCTTTGTTTATTTGCAGGAAAATTGACCTGTTGTTTTTTATTGAGTTCATTTTTCTGCCTCAGTTTCTCTATTTTTCATTTTTGAAGTACAATTAGTCCTCTTTGTACTTTTTTAAGAAGTTTGCTCGTGGACCCTTTTGTATGATCTATTTTCTCAATGCTTGAAGTAACATCCTAAGATGTTCCTAGTCGTATGTTTGTAATGAAAGAATAGTATGCTTTAAAGCTACTGGAGCATTGGGGATGAGTAGAGTGTTGACTTGGTTAATTATAATTCTGCAAGGAACTTGGAAAGAACATTTAGTTTAAATGACATGATGCTCTTATTGGTGATTTGATTTTTAGTTCTATTCTCTATCCCATCTGAAAAAAAAGAACTTCAGAACTCTTTTGATCTTTTAGTGCATGCTAATTGTGGAGCTCCTCAGAAGAAAGAAGTAAAGCCCTCAAGAGAAAAGAGAGAACCATTTAAAGTACCCACTGTGCTTTAAATTACAAAATACCTATGCAGCTTATTTCCTTTTGTTTTTTTTGAAATATTATAGATCTTATTTCCTTATTTATGTTCTTGGCCACCTTATAGGTCAAAGCTCATAGGAAGTATTCCAGTTTACCGATCTCTAAGCTTCATTGGAATTGGAAAGCTGTTACTTTTTTACCATAGGCTGCTATAGCTGTTGTGTCCTATATACATTTGATGGTTCTATTTATATTTTTTGAAAGGATGTCTTATTCTCCCCATATTTACTTGTTTCTCTTGATTCTTAATAATATTCCTTTTTCTATAAAAAAAAACTTACTTTTTCTTATAATACAATTTCCCAATCTACTTTTAATAAAAAAATTTTTTAATAGAAAAGAAGTTACATGTTTGTTTGGATTGGATAATTAGTTTGGCTGTTTGCTTGAATTGGATCACAATGCTTTGAAAATGTGAAAAAACAAGTTATTTTGTGTCTGTTTAGGGTGAGTGAGTGGTCTCGTGGCTGTCTGTCTTTTGATGTCTGGTGGTTTTCAACTCCTGACTTTATTCTTTTGTTTTTTGTTTGAGCTTTTAGTTTTCTGTGGTCACTTGTAAATATGGTGCCTATATCTATGTAATGAGCTTTTCATGGCTATTCTAAGATGAGATCTAAAGGAATGGAAGTGTAGAAAGAACTTTAGTGATATTTAGAGGTTGTATAAGTTTATATACAAGTTGAGTTTATATACAAGTTGAAGAGTAACAAACCTTTAGTTATGGGTATTAGTGGTGGAAAGAAACATGTGGCTCTCATTCCCTCTTGATATTTTTTGGGTTGTGTAGAAAGAAAGAAACAAGAGATTTTTTGAGGGAATGGAGGAGGCTAAGACAGGATTAGAAACGTGTGTTTTCAGACCCTGGGTTTTTTAGTTATGGATTATCCTCTATATTCTTTAGAGAATTTCGGGGATCTCATTGACATTTTAATTGACATATAAATAATTTGATATGTGGGTTGACAACCTCTTGATGCTTGTATTTAGTGACACATACTTTTTTATTTGAAAAAAAAGAAGAGTAACAAACTTTTGGTAGTAGTGATCTGGTTAAAGGCTTTTGAGTCACTATCTAACTTGTACGTCTTGGCTTAAATGTGTTAGCTGCTAACCTGTCGATCCATTTTCACCTATAGCATTACACTTTCTGATGTCTTGATCTTTTTTCTGTCTGTTTGCTTGTTTTTAGTATAAATGCATCTGTTACAAGCAGCACGGAGGCAACAAAAAGCAAAACAGTTATTCAGATGGAGAAGGAGAAGCTGTATTTATCTCTCAATCAATTTGTGAAAAAGGTTTTTTGTTTTTTTGTTTTTTTGTCTTTTGGTTCGAATCCTCCTCTTCCCTTGCTAGGTTTGATCTTGTATCGTGGACTTCATTTTCCTCTATTTTTTGCTTGGCTATAGATTCCTATCATAGTGGTTATAAAAGCTATGGGAATGGAGAGTGATCAAGAGGTTGTGATGATGGTTGGTAGGGATCCTCGATTTAGTGCTTTACTTTTGCCTTCTATCGAGGTAATATATTTGATTGAATTCTACATATCTTGTTGCTCAAGCTTATTTTCTTTAGTGGTTTGTTTTTAGGTTGCTCAATTTCTTTGGGGATAAATGGTCTTTTTGGCCTCATTATGGTGCAAGGTGCATGGTGTTTGTAAAGGGTTTTTTTTTTTTTTTTGTCTCTCGTGATTGAGTTTGGTCAACTCTTTCATGTTGATATTTTTCTAGTTTCTTTGTTTCCTTATCATAAATATAGTTGTTAACAAAGATCCAAATCATGAATTGAAATCTGAATTTTTTGAAGCAAGAAATTTAGGATCAAAATATAGTTTTTAGCAAGTTAGACAGGACATATGTATGTTATAATTGGTTTAGGTATGAATAGGATAGAATGTACAAGTACTCCCTCTTTTGTCTAGCAAATCTTGAAACAAATTTGAGGTTTTTTTTCATCTCTAAGATAAACTGGCTTTGGAGTTATGTTCAGAACAGTGTATTTATTGGTTATATCATATATATCAAATCTAGAAGGCGAATGCTCCTTCAGGAGTTGCTTTATATGCTTGGGAGGTAGGGTGTGGATGTATTTTCACTATTGACAAGTTAATGAGAAGGAGAAAAATTATAGTGAACTACTGTTTTCTATGTAGGAGGGCGGATGAATGTTGTATTCGTATCTTGCTTTGGTGCCCACTTGCATACAAGTTATGAACCATGACATATGGGCTCTTGGGGACTAGTTGAGTAATGACCGGGACAGTAAGGGATGAGATTTGGGACTGGAAGGGTGTTAGCGGCAGGAAGAAACATGTGGGTCTCATTTCTCTCACTAACCTGGGTACTATTTGGGTAATGACAGGTGCAGTAAGAGATAAGATTTGAGTCTGGAAGGGTGTTAGTGACGGGAAGAAACATGTGGGTTTCATTCCCCTTGGTATATTTTGGGTGGTGTAGAAAGAAAAAAACAGGAGAGCTTTTGAGGGGGTGGAAGATTATTTTGATAGGGTTTAGAGATAGATGATTTCAAACATTGGATTTTTGGTTGTCATCCATTGTATTCTATGAGGGATTTTGGGAACCTTTATTTACGTCTATGTATATGAGTGTTTAAAATTAATACTTTTATATATGGGTGGCACCACCTTGGTGTTTAAAATTAATGATACATATCATACTTTTTATTTCAAACAAAAAAAGCATATCTATGTATTCTATATCATATATTGATATAACGAATATTTTGAATTTTATAGTTTGTTATTTTCCCTATTAAAGTATGTCTTCATATCTGCTCAAAACATTGTTGTGGTTGCAGGAATGTATGAGTAATAATATATATACAAGACAACAAGCCTTGGATTACCTGGAAACAAAGGTGCATTTGTTTATGTGCTATGATTTGAGATAATCATAACCAATGCTTTTATGTTTTTTGTTCTTGCATTTAATTGAGCCATGCAGCAAGCTGTACCTGTGCAAGAAGATATCTATATCCAATATGCCTAATGCATATTAAATAAAACATTTAATTATTATGATGATATTTCAAGGATATGGCATGAAATCTGAATGATTCGGTTAATTGATTGAATGTTGAAACCATACAGCAGATCGATTGATAATAAACAAGAAAAGAAATCAAAGGAGCTGTGGTTTTCTAACTAGCTTTGATTGATTGGTGTTGACTACTGAGATTGTTAACTGCCAAGTGGATCCTTATTATTTCATGAATATTTCCTATTCAATGTAAAGCCCTAAGTTCAATGATATTTATCAATGTTTCCTTTTAAGAAACAACTTAATCATGTTTAATTATGTGAAGGGGTAAAACAGTAATACACGCTGAAAAAATCATGTTCTTCTCTCTGATTTGTTTCTCAACCTCTTGGATTTTGTTAGGGTCCTTACATATGGATCTTGTTATGGGTCTATGGACATAGAAATCAGTAGGAGATGGATAATTTTTGTGAGGTTTCTTCCTTTGCCTATCTTGAATTTAGTTTAAGGGTTTGTTAGGAGAGAACTCTACAATCTCTTGAATAAGAAAGCGGTCAACACTTCTCATAAATTCCTTCGTAGATAATTTGTCAAAAGATACAGTCTATAATATCTAGATTGCTTATTTAAAAAACAAAAATATCTAGAGTCCCACAATTCCTAAACAGGTAATCTCAGATTGCCGACTCCCAAAAGTGAACTCAGATTGGTATGGATGCAATTTAAGAAATGAGGCCCATGTGACCAAACAAGGAGAAATACTGTGATAGATAAGATTTCCATGTAATTTGTCTCGATAATGCCTCAAACTTGCTGAAATTGATTGAAAAGGAAGAGCATATGATTTTCTTGCTTGTTTAAATGTAGAGTATGACACAATCCAAGTCCAGGTTCTTTTGTTAAAGACGATGAGAGTTATAGGAGTATAGTTGCCAGGACCACTCATCCTTTATTCCCTCTTCCCCCCCTCCCAAGCTGAACTTTATCCTAGTATTTTTGAAACTTGTTAATCAGAGTGGTTGAAACTTGTAAGGCCAACTAGACTATCTGGTGATGAAAGCTCTCTTATTCATTCAATTTTAGAATTCAAATGATATAACCAAATTATTATAGTGCAGTAGTTAATAAAGGTGACAAATCATTTATAACCAGACAATGACATGGTTTGAGTAGGTTCCCATACATCAGATAAAATAGTTATACAAGGAATAGACTTTATTATTCATCAAAGGAGAATAACAATAAGAATTAGGGGAAAAGAGATGATACAGGGGAGGGGTTTAGAAAATAGAAGAGAAGAGAATGAGAGGGAGTTGATGATAATTCTTGTTCAATACCCTGTAAGGTGTGCAGCCATTCACATATAAAGCTGATCCCTTTAGCAGGCTTCTCCTAAAGTCTATAACTGATATGGAGATAGTTATCATCCATATGCATTTGGCCTATCCTATTAATTGAAGGCAAAAAATTTTAATTACCATTATTCTTTTCTTCATTTCCTGCTAGTTATTGACATATATCTTTCCTGCCAGAATGAATCAGTGTTGACTCCAAGGTGACTAAGAGAGAAACCTACTAATCAACCTCCTAGTCATTCAAGGTTCGAGAATGAGAATAGACCACTAGGTTCCACCACCATACCCACAAAAAAGTCTTGAACTTTGGCTTCCTTAAACCCGATAGAGGAGCAAACAGAGAAAAAAAGGTGTAGACCCCAAAACCTATAACCAAATCTATTAACATGCCTTTGCCACTTCTGAAAATCAAAATTTCTACAAATAAACTATTTGGATCGGAACTGATATTTTTCTCAAATGTTAAGCCACTGTACCATGCATGCCAAGACTATCCTTATCCACCTTAGAGCATCAAGCATTTGGGCCCATATCAAATTTTGCTCTAATGAAATTCCACCATAACAAGCCCCTGCAAGTGAATAAGCTTGATTGGCACTGAGCCAATAAGGCTTTGTTGCAATAAATAGGGGACCTAATTCCTAACCATTCTAAATGGTTGTCCACCATTATTCCATGTGATAAATGAAATTTCCATTGACCATCACCCTACAGAGTCCAAAATTGGACTGTGGATAGAGTGTATCTATTTCAAATTTTATCAGTGAACTTCTTTTCGATGAAATTCATAAATAAAATTTGTAATATTAGAAGATAGAAGCTTGCTACTATTTGCTTATCAATATTTTGATATCAGAAACTTTTTCTATGAATTTCAGATATTACGATCTTGCATATTATGGATTCTACTTCATATGTTGTCTAGGGAGTGTAATTTATTTCACTACTTCATATGTTTTCTAGGTAGTGTAAATTTCATTTCCCAGCACTTATATGTTTCTTCTTGTGATAGGTGAAAAGGACTTCATATGGTACTCCCCCATCTGAAAAGGTTTTCCTCCCACCGAATATTTATTCTTTTTCACCTGTGACATGATAAATAGTTCCTTTTCTATTTCAACTCCCTTGAAAAAGAGGGGGTGACTGATGGCTTGTCTTGGTGACAATTAAGCTTATTCTTCTCATCCTCTTAGGAAGGGAGAGCTTTCGCTATTCTGCGAGATGTGTTTCTTGCTCATGTACCAGTAAGTTAATTTTCTCTTCATAAAAAGGTTCCACATCTTGTTAATTTTTTTATTTGTTTTTTCTTATAACATTACAAATCATGCAATTTTTGTTCTTCCCTTTTTATGTTTGAAACTCCTCTAGCTACAATTTTTGTCTTCTATTTTAGGTGCGTGGGAGTAATTTTCGCCAGAAATGTTTGTATGTTGGGGTAATGTTAAGACGAATGCTTGAAGCCATGTTGAATAAGGATGCAATGGATGACAAGGTAAGTGATGATTTCTGTCTATGGAGTATTTTTTTACTTTTTGATCATTGGTTGAGATGACCGATATTCAATCTGTATCTATTTATGGCAGTCACATATTTAAGAGAGTATTGAACTTGCAACTTTTGGTTGATATTTTAGTTGGTTACATAGCTCGGTTTGAGAAGGCCATGCTCAGATGTAACCTTGAGTGAGACTCTTTTACCCTTATGAGCCTTTAGAAGAAACTTCTAAAATATCATAGTACTCAATGAGTATTAGGAAATTAATAAATATACTCATTTAAAGTACTATTCACTTACTATAGAACAAGTCATATTTTAGAAGTATTTTTTTTAGTTTTTTTATTTTCATCTTTATTGAAGCCCAAAGTAGATTATACTAAGTTCTTTTTGTTTTCATTAAAAGCATTTGACTAGACATTGATTTATCATAGCAAAAATAGAAGCAAAGGCCTAATTAAACAGGCACCTGGAGACTTCAAAAATTTTGGTTCTTCATGATCTATGTATGACATAAACTTTGATAAGAAATGCTCAAGAATCAAGCAATACCACCAAATGGTGTAAAGTTGTTATGACTGCTTAACTCTCTTTTTCATGAGTTGAATAACAAGTTTTTTATTCTTTCCAATTTCTCACTAAGAATGCAAAACCTTTTCTTTTTTTTTTTTGAAATAAAAACTATGGTATGATATTTCACAAGCAGCAAATGAGTCCCAACCCATATAAAATAAATATTTACATGTTAATCAGAATATTAATGAGGTCTCCAAAATCCTCCACGGTATATAGAGGATGACTCGTAATAAAAAAAATCTAGGGTCTGGAGCTATCTATCTTTAACTCTATTAGATTCCTTTTCCACCATTTCAAAAGTTTTCATGTTCTTCTCTTTTGGCACCCCATATAATAGCAAGGGGAATTGGACCCAAATCTCTTCCCCTTACAGACCTAGCCATCGCCCAATTGATTCCTCGTAACTTGTAAGCCATGGTACGTAACTCATATGCAAGCGAACACCAAAGAATGATATGATTACAAGACTCCGTCTCCCTCCTATAAAGAATAAAACTGTTCACCAAAATCTTTCTCCTCTTCATCAGCTTGTCAATAGTAAGAATACACTCATGACACTAAGAATACAAACCTTCATGTTAGTCATCACGCAATAGCTTTTCAAGTTAACCATCTGAAGTTATAATTCCTTTTTATGACTGCTGGATGTTGTAGACAATCATTCAGGTTAAGTAAATAATAGAATGTCTAGTTGATTTTCAAGGTCTTGTGGGTGGCTTTTTTATTGGTTGAGGGGAAAAACAAGAACAATTGTTGGGTTTTACAACATTCTTTTCTTTATGTTTTAGTTTTTTAAAGGGAAAATTGGCTGAATGGTTATATTTAAAGTGCATGGATGAGAGAAATTTTTCTGCATCTAAAATTACAGTTAATAACACTAATTCTGATGCTTGTAAATTTTATAGGATTATGTTGGCAACAAGCGTCTGGAGTTATCGGGTCAATTAATTTCTTTGCTATTTGAGGTATTGTTCTAATTAGTTATTTATTATCATTTTCTCTGTGGTGGGGGTGTGGTAGGGGATAATATCTCTTTTGGCTAATGGGTATTCATTTTTCACTTTTTCTTGGCTGTCCCCACTCCTTGGTATTGTAGGATTTATTCAAGACAATGGTCAGTGAGGTGAAAAAGACTGTTGATACTACCTTACAAAGGCCTAGTAGGTCCAGTCGTTTTGACATTTTACAGGTAAGAGTGGAAATTGCCACTTGCAGAAGCATCTAAACTTTTCAAATTTAAATATGATCAAGATAATTATTCTCTGTGATTGACTTCTAATTTATTCTCTTTATAAGTGGTCAGCTATGAAGGTAGATGGTGATGGTGGTGGTTGGTTATTAGGGTTGGTCTCGTTGTATAGGGTTTTTGTGTTTTGTTTTTTTATTTTGTAAATGAAGGCTATTTAGGGTTTCTAAAAGAGATAGAATATTTTTTCTAATACTCGGATACCATGTCAAGAATGATATGTTGTATATTTTATTGAATAATATGACTCTATATATACTATGAACATGTGAGTTTTCATGCTTATAAGGATGAGTTTCAGGGAGAAATACAATTGTTAGATAAAGACATGCATCACAACCACGTTCTTTGTGGTTATTGTTAATGGAGGACCATCATCTTTTTTTCAAGCTTCCAGAAGGTTATACCAGGGTGACCCATATCTCTTTGTTTTTCATTGTGGTTATGGAGACCTTGAATAGAATCTAGTAAGAGTCAGAGAATATAATTTATTCAAAGGCCTGAAAGTGGGTATGAGCAACCAAGTCAAGGAAGTTATACACTTATTTTTTGCAGATGATGCTATACTTTTCTACAAACTAGACAAGAGAGCTATGCTTAATCTTCAATGTGTCTTAATGGGTTTCAAAGCGGTTTTTGAGCTTACAACCTTGCCAAATCAGAGTTGGTTAGATTGGGGATAGAGAGGGAGTTAGAAGGCTTTGCGAGGCTTTGGGTTGTAGACTTCTCAAGTTGCCGATTAGATATTTGGGGTTACCTTTAGGTGCTGACTTGAAAATACAAGGACATGAGATTTGGTGGTGGACAGATTCGAATAGAGACTTGTTGGGTGGAAGCGAGCTTTCCTCTTCAATGGAGGAAGACTGACACTCATTAAAAGGACACTTATTAACCTACCCATCTACTATTGTCGCTTTTGACTATTCCGATGAAGGTGACCGGAAAACTGAAATATATTTAGAGTAGGTTCCTTTGGGGTGACACAGAAGGCAGAAGAAGATATCATTTGGTGGCTTGGAACTAGATAAAAAGCGACTACTCAAAGGTTGGTTGGGTATGAGATCTTTGGTAGAAATGAACAAGACTATGCAAGACAAGTGATTGTGGAGGTTTATGAGAGAGGATGAAGCACTGTGGAGAAGGTTAATAGCAATTAAGTTTGGGAGAGATGAGAGAAGGTGGTTCACCAGAGGGCGGAGGAGACCTCATGGAAAGAGTATGTGGAAAAAGATTAGTGCAGACTGAGATATGTTTCAGGAGTGTATCAAATGGAAAGTAGGTAAGGAAAATAGAGTAAGACTTTGGGAGGATCAGTGGTTGGAAAGTGGTACCCTCGGGGGTCAGTACTCTCAAATCTTTGCTATTGCCCAGAAAAAAGATGCAAAGATCTATGATTTCATTATGGATGTGGAGGGAGATGAGAGGGTTTGGCAGGTTTTTGTTTCGAGAAATTTAAATAGCTGGGAGATTTGGAGAGATAAGAGACTGTTAAGCACTCTCTCCCTTGTAAATCCGAATGAAAGCAATGACAATCCCTAGTAGTGCCTTGCTAAGGGTGGGTCTTTAACAAGTATCTGTTCATATATGAAGAAAATGATACAAGATTCCCGGTCCGACAAATTTGGAAGGCTCCTGTCCCACCCTGTGTTGCATTTTTTGCATGGGAGGCTGATAGGAGATGCATTTTGACTATTGATATTATGAGGAAAAGGTATAAGATCTTGGTTAATGCTTGTTATCTATATGAGAGAGCAGAGGAGGCATGCAACCATGTTTTTCTCCATACAAGCTTCGGACTATAGTTTATGGGTACGCATAAATTGGGTGATGGTAGTTTCAATGCAAGATGAAATTTGGGCATGGAAGGGTGTTAGAAGAAGAAAAAAGAAGTGGACTTGATTCTACTTACAACATTTTGGGTTGTGTGGAAGGTGAAGAATAAAAAGGCTTTGATGCGGTTGATGATGTGGATGGTTTTGATATACTTAAAAATAGATGATCTAGACCTTTGGTTTTTCATTAATGGGTCATTCTCCTCATTCGATGGAGGAGTTAGAGAACCTTATTGATACGTTGGTAGATAATTAAATTCTTGATATGAGTTTGACACCCCCTTGGTGCCATTATTACTATTATGCTTTATACTTTCTATTTCAAAAAAATTATGGCCCTATGTATATAAATTCTTGAGAGTAAGAAAAGAAATTGACATCACATCAAATTAATAGTGGGTAATGCAAAACATTTGTCTATAATGATAAGTTCTCTTTTCTCTCTAATCCTTCTTCCCATATCGTACCCTCATCAGCCATCTTGGCCAACCATAACCCAAACCTTTCCATGAGCTCGTACGGACGAAGATTTCTTTCTATCAAGGACAAATCCTACGATTTCTATTGTAAAGGAAAGAAAGTTGACGGGCCTACGAATTACCAAAAATGGATGTGGGTTCCAAAAATCGATTTACTTAGACAAAGAGAAATATAAATGGTTCCTTGATGCAAGAGATGAATTTTAGTGGAGGAGACAAGGTAGGTGGGCTAAACACTTGGTAAAAAAGAACTACGAGTTATTGTTGCCTTTTGGTTCTAATAGAAGAGGGGAGTACTTGGTGTTAATGGTATAAGGAGATCGTCGAGCAAAGAGAATCTTCTTTCCAGGGGGAATGCAGGGGAGAGGATGGTGGAAATTGATGGTGGCAGCCTTTGAACTAGCGGATAAACCAGTTAAATGTCCTAATAGTGTACCTGAACGCGAAAGGAACAATGGGGAGCTACCCAAGAAGAATTTGATTAAGAAGAATCGCCTGTGAAAAGCTTCTTTTCACTGCCCACATTGCAATACCCCAATCAATGTTTCGACGGAATTCGATGGTGCTAGGACTTATGTGGCAGCGCTGCAAAATGTGGAAGAAAGTGTGTTGCGGGTATGGCAGAAAAAATCCGCTGGAGTTTTGAAGCAGGTCAACCCAAAAAAATAATATAAGCGGGGCAAGAGGCTTGTTAGAAACAACATGAAACCTCGGCGTTTTGGAAATATGGTTGAAAGTAATTTGAATTGTTTGGGCTGAAATCAAGACCACAAAATGAACGGGCCAAAAGAGAAGAAACGCTACACTTGGAGAGAAGAAATGGAAAATAATCGCAGACACCTCTGAATTTAATGAATTTAACCCAAATCTAGGCCTAGTCCCACACTCAACCTGAGGTGAGTCTTTGGGAGCAAAAGACGAAGAGCTATTTTTGCCCGACCCTAGGGTAGAAAATAGGGAAAAAGAATAAGGAAAAGAAGAGTTAGGGTTCGTCGCCGATGAAAAAGAAAATGAAGTGGATGGGAGAGGAACGGATGTTGTAACTGGGATTATGGAACCTGGAGATCAAGAAGAAGAAAATATGTGTTCTGTTTTCTCCACAATGGAGGACTTTGAAGGAGAAGGGAAGAATATGGTCGAATACCCAAGGGATGAAATTCCGATATGAAATCATGAACTAGTGGTGGTTGAGGAAGAAGCTCTGGCTTTAAATGCTGTTCACGGACCGGAGATAGAAGAATTAATTCAGCTGAGCTTGGGGGATGTCAATGTCTCGGCTCAGGTAGAGGATTACTGCTCACAGTGGGTGATCAACGATGTTAATAAATTTGGCAAGACAATGGATGTTTCACTTGAAGGTATGAAAAATTTATCCTATTTCTTTTTCTCTGAAATTGAAAAAAGAAAGCCACTAAAAAAGAATACCGGACATGCACTTAAAGGGAAGAAGAAAACAAGTCATGGCATCTATAGGGGGTTAAAAAGTCTGGAATCTTCCATAAATTATGAAGGTAGAAAAGAAGCTAGAAAGGCAGCAAGTGGGGCTAGGATAGTTTGTAAATGATAGGAAAGATAGTCTCCCGGAATGTCCGTGGAATTAACTGTAGGGGAAAAAGACTGATTATAAGAGGTTGTTTGAAGAAATAAAAGCCTTCAATTGTATGCTTGCAAGAAACGAAAGTGGCTGACTTCTCAACAGAAATGATCAACAGTCTATGGTGGGATAACAGTAGGGACTGACATGCAATTCCTTCTAATGGGTCAGCTAGAGGGATGGTTATTCTTTGGAGGAAGGATTGAGTGAGCTGCATAGATGTGATTAAAGGTGAATGCACCTTATTGTGTGTTTTCAAAAACGGTGGAGGTAATGTTGAGTGGATGTTTACCGGGGTTTATTGTAGGAGTAATCATGTAGATAAAATGAAATTATGGGAAGAATTAACAGCATGTAGATCCAAATGGGGTGGCAAGTGGGTTATTGGAGGTGATTTTAACATGATCTTGAGAAGGGAGGAAAGAAGTGACAATAATTTCTCAAGGACTGAAGCTGATGAATTTAGAGTTACCATGGAGAATCTGGGAGTTGATGATTTACCGATCTCAAATGGCCAATGGACTTGGTCCAACCAAAATAGCTTATCCAGAATTGACAGATTCTTTATCTCTTCTGACTTTCTGCCAGATTTGACGAATGTTTGCCACAAAATTTTACCCCGTCCCACCTCTGATCATTACTCTATATGTTTGGAGGCTGAGGGAATCCAATGGGGTCCTATTCCTTTTCGACTGGAGAATATTTGACTGAGGAAAGAGGAATTCCGATCACTGGTTGAAGGTTGTTGGAGGAATTGTGGGATCCAGGGGTGCGCCAGCTACAGATTTGCTTGCAAACTCAAAGTCTTGATGAATGCGATTAAGAGCTGGACTAAAGAGGAGAGATTGAAAGAGAAATGCAGATTTGAGACTGTTATGTCCGAGATCAATGCTTTGAATTCTAAAGAGGAGGACTTTGGTCTTGATGAGGATGAAAGAAACAAGTGGGGTATCCTGAAATTACAGCTGGCGTCTATTTTGAAGGATGAGGAATTGTTGTGGAAACAAAAATTTAGGGAGAAGTGGTTGGGGGGGGGGGGGACAAAAACACTAAGTATTTCCATGCTTTAGCTTCCCATCGGTGCAAGATTAATTATATTGAGGAAATTCTGGTGGACAAGAGGAAAATTTTGGGAAATTCTGAATTGAGAGAGGCTGCCAGGAGACACTTTGAGAACGTGTACAGGGAAGAACATATCTTTAGACCCAAATTGGATGTTATTCTATTTGGCAGAATATCTTATACGTGCAGACAGTCTCTGGAAGAAGATTTTACTGCTGAAGAGGTCCTTAATGGTTTGAAATCTTGTGATGGCAATAAAGCGTTGGGTCCTGATGGTTTTGGTATGAATTTTTTATTGAGTTTCTGGCCGCTACTGAAGGAAGACATCATGGCTGTTTTCAAGGAGTTGCATTCCAATGGAAAATTCGTTAAATCCTAAAACACCACTTTTATCACTCTTATCTCCAAAACGAGTGGTATAAAGGAATTTAAGGATTTTAGACCTATTAGCTTAGTCGGTTGTATGTATAAGTTTATTGCTAAGGTGCTGGTTAGGAGACTTGCAAAGGTGTTAGGGGTGGTTATTGGCGATTGTCAACATACTTTTGTGGGTGGTAGACAGATTCTTGATGCTATAATGGCTATTAATGAAACGTTGATGACCTTATGACTAGCAAAAAGGATGGGTTGGTTTGTGAACTTTACATGGAAAAAGCCTACAACCACGTTAATTGGGATTTTGTTGATTATATGCTTTTTAGGATGAGTTTTGGTTTAAAGGGGAGAATATGGATGAAGAATTGCATCTCAACCACTTCTTTTGCCATTCTTGTGAATGGAGGCCCCTCAACATTTTTCAAATCGACTAAAGCCTTAAGACAAGGTGACCCTCTATCTCCCTTACTCTTCATTATTGTATTGGAGGCTCTAAATGGTCTTTTGAATAGGGCAAGAGATCTTCATTTGATCAGAGGTGTTTCGGTTGTAAAAAATAAAAACACTATCGAAGTATCTCACTTATTCTTGGCAGATGACACCCTGGTTTTCTGTCAACCAGATATAAAGAATCTACTACATCTAAAATGCACACTTATGTGTTTCTATGCTGTTTCTGGACTCAAAATAAACCTATTTAAATCTGAAATGGCTAGAATTGGTGGCAGCGGGAATGCTGGGCTCTTTGCTACTGTTTTGGGATGTAAGGTGGTAAATCTTCCTTTTAAATATCTTGGAATTCTACTTGGTGCTAAATACAAAGATCTCATGTCTTGGGAGCTGGTGATTATATTGTTTGAAAGAAAACTTTCTGGGTGGAAGAGAAAGTTTCTCTTTAAAGGTGGGAGATGCACATTAACCAAGAGCACTTTATCTAATCTCCCAATATATTATTTATCAACAATTACCATCCCTTCCAATGTGACGAAAACATTAGAAACAATACAATGTAGATTCCTTTGAGGTGATGTTGATGATGTTAGGAAATACCATTTAGTAAAATGGGACAATATCAAAGAGCCTCCCAAAAAAGAGGGGGGTGGGGGGTTAGGAATTGTTCATTCAAGATGGGGTAATTTCATGATGAGCAGGATTGACTTAGAATTAATATCCCTCATGGGAGAGAACTGTGGAGGAAAATTATGATGCAATGGACTAATTTTCAACAATGTTTTTCATGGAAACTGAGCAGAGGCAACAAGATTTACTTCTGGGATTATGATTGGTGCGGGATGAGTTGTCTTAGAAATTTATTTCCCAGTATTTTCAGCATTGCTCAACCAAGAACTTGCGAGTGGAGAATGCTGTCCAGTTTGTGAATGATAGAGCTGTGTGGGACATCGAAGTTTCCCGGAATTTGAATGATTGGGAGGTGAGTGAGTTTGTAGAATTGATGCAGATTCTTGATAAGCAGAAGGTATCTACGTGTGAGAACCAAATCTGGTGGAAATTTGAGAATAACGGAGTTTTCTTGGTCCAATCATACTACAAATTCCTACGTAGAAAGAATGGTGAGGTAGGGTTATCTTCCCGGCAAAACAAATCTGGAAAACGAAAGCTCCTACCCCTATTGCTTTCTTTGCTTGGGAAGCTTGTTGGGAATGAATCTTGACAATTGATAAACTGAAAATAAGAGGAAGGATCCTGGTTAATGGCTGCATCTGTTGTCTTCAAGTTGAAGAAAATTGCAATCATCTTCTGTTGTGGTGTCTGGTTGTGCGCAGTTTGTTGTGTATGATTTATAGTTTGTTGGGTATTGAGTGGGTAATTGCTGGGTCTGTTAGAGAGGAAATTTGGGCGTGAGATGGGCTATCTGTAAAAAATAAATCTGTAAACTTGATTCCATTGACAGTTTTTTGGAATGTATGGAAGGAGAGGAATGGTAGGATTTTCGACAATGTTGAAAGTAGTATCAACAGATTGAACGATAGGTGGTTACATTATTTTGGGTCAATATCGTTAGGTCATGACATTATCAATGATGTGGATTTTGGGGATGTCATTGATATAATAACACGGTTGTAAATCCTCTTTGTAAATGGGTGGTACTCCCTCTATTGGTACCTTGTTCATACTTACTTTCTATTTAAAAAAAAAAAGAAAAGAAACTGACAATTAATTACATAAAACATATTGCACCACTATACCCTGTAACCAAATTCAATTCTAATTACACAATATATTCTTATATAATGTCTGGTGTAGTTAAAGCGAAAGGACTAAGAGAAGGTCATGATTGAAAGAAAAGAATTAAATGATGTATTTCAGAGCTGAGGGAGTCAGTTCTTTATAATCATCATGGAAGGACCCAGAGGCAGAGGTTAGTATAGCTGGGTTTGCTTCTGCTTTCTTATCGAATGTGCATGAACCGGTGGTTGAAATGGAATAATAGTTGGAGAGGGCAGGGAGGCAGAAAGCTGTTAGAAGGATGAACAAAAAGAAGATAGCCAACTCATGAGCAGACTGTTAAGAACAAAGGTGGCCAGGAGAAACGATTCAATGTCTGGGAAAGGAAAACACTAAAGGCAAGGATACAATTCAACCACAATCTTAGGGACTGTTAAGAGTTGTAATTTGAATTTCAGCAGGACTGTTTATAATTATCGGGAAAATAGACATAGGGTATGCAGCAATTAAGCAAGAGAGAAAGCAAAAGGAGCATCAAAAACAAAACCAGGGTAGAAGACTGTTTTAGTACGTGATTCCTTGGCTAAATTGTCAGGCCAAAATGAAATACTTTCCAAGATTGGGGCCTCTACCTACTCAACAACCATAAAACATTCTGCAAAGAGAGTGAATTTAAAAAAGGTCAATCACAATATTCAGCAATCCTAGATACTCTGGCTGCAGAAATCATCGCATCCTATTTGTAAGTCAAAACATATCTGTGGCCAAAGCTCCATTTGGTTGTGTCGATAGAAACATTTGTTAGAAAAGGCTTGCTTTTAGTTGTAGTTAGAAGCACTTAGTTGCCTTCTATGAAGTGGTATGAAAGGATGTTTCTGTCCAAATTTAGTAACAACACTTTTAAAGATTTTGTGCAGTTATCTAACAAATTTGCATTTCGAGGAAAACTTTGATTCACCATTTACTAGCTTTCAATTAGTTATTAGAAAGGATGCTTGTTTGTGCGTACCTATGCCACTATTAAGGATTTGTCCAGGCCTTGGGAAAAGGTGTTTGTTTGTGAAGACCTAAGGAAAGCATGTTTGTTTGTGCTTGGTGATTGAATTCAAGTTGAGCTCTTTTTGGTTGTCTTGAAGGCAACCTATTTGTTAGAAAAGGGCTTGCTTTTGGTTGTAGTTAGAAGCTTGCTATTCTTTAGACCATTGGGTTATTTTTCTATGAAGTGTTGAGATGTTGTGTCGGAATTTGGCAGCAATAATTTTAATGTTTGTAAGCATGTAATATAATTTAATTGGGGTTAGAATGCATTTTAGCTAGTTATTGGAAAAGATGTCTTTTATCCCCTCCTATGCCTGCTCTCTTAACTATTTAAAGAAAATAAAACTGGATTTGTGTTCACCTTACAGTTTCTTGATGAATGAATTCTAGCTGATCAGAATTTTAATATCAAAAGTCTTCTATTCATTCAATGAAAAGCAACATAACTCATTAAAAAAGTGACAAGGTTATTGCTAGCCAAAGGAAAGAATGGTTTATTGTTTATTGTGGAGAATAGTCAAGAAAATTGGTGAAAAGAAAATACTTAACATATATGTTTTCGAAGGTTAAAATATACCTATATACATATATAATTCCCAGAGAACATTTCTTCTCCATAGTACCAATGGTCAGGATCCTTCTAAAAATTATTTAACTTTGGCATTACATTTGCAGTATATAAATAGAGAGAGCATTAGTTTCGGGTTAGAAAGGACGCTTTCTACAGGAAACTTTGATATCAAGCGGTTCAAAATGCACAGGAAAGGCATGACCCAGGTCTATTTGCAATCCTTTTATTTTCTTTAGTTTTGCTTGTATATTCACTCTTAATTATCTAGTTGTTATAGGATAAGCTAATGAGAAGTTCCCTTGTACAGGTCTTAGCTAGGCTATCTTTTATAGGGACTCTGGGTCATGTTACAAGAGTTTCGCCACAATTTGAAAAGTCAAGAAAAGTAAGTGGGCCTAGAGCTTTGCAACCCAGTCAGGTATAAAGCTTGTATCTGAATTAAAAAGTTTTTTCTGTAGCAGTGATTTTTAATCTTTGATGGGGCTTTAGTTGTCTTCTGATTTATTTATTTTACATTTTTAACACTAACCTAAAAATTTTGTGTTTCATTCTTTTTGTGTTAGTGGGGTATGCTATGCCCTTGTGATACTCCAGAAGGTGAGGCTTGTGGACTGGTAAAAAACTTGGCCCTCATGACTCACGTTACGACTGATGAAGAGGAAGGCCCATTGGTTTCTCTGGTACATCTTAGTTTCTTATTTCTCACCTTTGTATTAAATAATATTGGAAACCTTACATTAGATAAGACATAGTGATATTACATCTCTAATAATTTGTGGTGCAAATGGTAATTCAATTCGAATATGACATGCAGTGAAGGCCTCTTTTTTGTACCTGTATGAAGGACAAGACAAGAAATCAAACTTTTTTAGCTTTCCATTATTATCAACATTTTCTATATTATCTACTAGAAATAGCAAACTATTTCTACTTGTCTTTTCTTATACAGTTAATGTGTTATATGGGTAGGTTCTCTTATACTCAATGTTTTATTTAGTTAGATTCCACTCTTTGTTTTCTTTTTCTTATTTAATCGCTATAAATGCCATGTACTGTTTCTTTAACATAATAACAAAAATAATATTTCGGTTTATTATTTTGCATGATATCATAGTAATAGGTTGTAGAAATTGGTAAATCAGGGAGTTCTGTTAACCACAATACTTATTGAGATTATATTGTGTGTCTTTGGAAAAAGTTGTCCAGGAGGAGTTCGATCTAAATAGTAAGGTTGGGATTACTATGAACTCTACTCTTTATCGAGTTGGTTTCCAAGTAGTGGTTCATAAAAGTTACCAATGATCTCCATTTTAGCTTGGTGTTAAAATTTAGAATATGAGTACTAAAGGGCTTTCTTTTAGGCCGGGAGAAGGGGCTCTCTTTGGTTAGAGGATTTATTTGGAATTAATTTGCAATTAGAGGACATATGATGGGATTAGTTTGGGATATTTGGACATGATAGTAGGTGGAGGAGATAGATTTTCGGGCAAATACTATTTGTATGTTTTCACACAGGTCATAGAGAAATTTCTTAAGAGGCTTGAGTGTGGGGAGAAGGAGATTTCCCATCTACAATTTGGTGACAACACATTCTTTCTTATCTCATGATGCTGGCATATTCATTAATTCACTAACTATTATGAAGATGTACGAGATTATCTTGTTATGGAATGACTTCATATTGCTAGACAATGCGTTTGGAGTCAGCTGGGGTGATCCTTTGGCTTGATAGTCAGATGTTTGCGTTGGATGTTTTGAGTTCATACACTTTAAAGGACCTCTTCACCCATCTTACCATAATCCTAGTTGCCACAATAAAACTTTAAACAAGTGCAATTTAAAAGCGGCAACTCCTTGTAAGCTTAGGAGTTTTGCCTGGATTGTTGAACAAGCTAAGCAGAGATGGTTTGTTGCAAATGTGAAAACCAATCATTCTCTTTCCTTTGATGTATGTGTTATGTGTTTCAGGGAGATTGATTTCCGTTGCCATCTCTTTTTCCATCATGAAACAGTATGAGTCTCTAGTCTGAGCTTTTTACATCATGTGTCTTCTACCCTCTTCCCATGAGTGATTCCTCTATAAGCTCCTAAGGGGAGTTTGGACGAATAAGGAAGCTAAGGTGCTTTGCAAGATGCTGTTTTTAATGGTTTATGGATGTTGTGGTGGGAGCTGGCTACTAGTTTTTTCAAGGATCCTTTAGCTTTGTCTTTCTTTTGGGACATTTTTTTTTGCCTTTGTGGCTTATTTTTAAAACTCAATTGCAGTTAGGATGATTTATTTTCAATTGATCTGCAGCCACATTATTAATAAACTACAGATTTGGTTCCCATGCCAATTTTATCCTTTTTGTTTTCATCTGTTGTAACAGTGCTACTGTTTGGGTGTTGAAGACTTGGAACTATTATCAGCAGAAGAACTTCACACGACAAATTCTTTTCTTGTTATATTTAATGGGTTGATACTTGGAAAGCATAGAAGGCCCCGGGTAATACAACACATAAATTTTTATGATGAGAGAGTTGACATATTTTATGATTTTTATTCCATTGTTTCAAGAGCTTGTACTGTTTTTTATCCTTCAGAAATTTGCCGACTTAATAAGAAAGCTGCGTAGAGCAGGGAAAGTTGGCGAGTTTGTAAGTGTCTTCATGAATGAAAAGCAGGTAAATTCTTCCTCCATCTCTTTGTAGTTGACATGAGTCTTGTTCTGTGAGCCCGATCCTCATATGCTAATTCTGTTTATTAATGTCTTCCGCGTACAAGTGTCTTTTGTTTGCATTTGTATATTTCACAATAACCAAAGGCATAAATATAAAACTGACTATGAGGATATCATATATCAGTGTTGTGTTTACATAGCTTCTGATGGAGGTCGAGTTTGTCGTCCACTTGTTATAGCTGACAAGGGCATATCGAGGATCAAAGAGCATCATATGAAGGAATTGTTGGTAAGCATATTTATATCCTTCTTTCCGAAATAAACAATGCTGTACCAAAACTAATTTAATTTTAATGTTTTGTAAGGATGGAGTGCGGACTTTTGATGACTTCTTACGTGATGGATTAATTGAGTATCTTGATGTCAATGAGGAAAATAATGCCCTGGTTTGTTTCGACATTCTCTACTTTAATGTGCTATGCCTGTTTTATTTTGTATCATTGATGATTATCTTTTCTGAAGATTGCTTTATATGAAGGAGAGGCTACACCTGAAACAACCCATATAGAGATTGAACCTTTCACCATCTTAGGTGTTGTTGCTGGGTTGATTCCCTACCCTCATCACAATCAGTCACCAAGAAATACTTATCAGGTTTTCTACATAATTGTTCTACTTCTGTGTCATGTCAGTGAACTAAAATATTCCTTTTATTGTCTAATTCCTTTTCGGATGTGTAATATCTACAGTGTGCTATGGGAAAACAAGCAATGGGAAATATTGCATACAACCAGGCAAGTGGTTCCATTCTGTGATTCAGTATCTATTCTTTGGTTGGTTGAGCTAGATTGGAGCTAGAATCTATTGTATCTAGATTGTAACACATTGATCATTTTGATATATAGCTAAATGACAAGGTTACATAATGGAAAAAGCTCTCGATATATAGTATTTTGCTACCAAGTAGCTGAGAATGAATTGTTCCTCGTATAATCTGTGTAATTTTGTCCATGTCTTTAGTATTACCAAGGTTCTTGCAGAATTGGAGGAAAGAGAAAAACCTAAAGATTAAGTTGTCAATTTTATATCTGGAATTGCTGAATTTTCTATTTCATTGTTTTTGGGGTTCATCTGCCTTGCCATCCCTATCAATTATGAAGCACCATACATGATCTGTTAGCTGTCCTGTTGGCTATCACTTCAATATCATTTTCATATTTGTCATGCAGATTTCCAATAATGGTAATCTGTGTTGATGTTAGACCAAAATGGTCGCTTTCTTTCTTCACGAGGACCATTTCTTATGTGTAAATAACTATTCTTCTCTCTATGATTTTGCTTGCTAATCTCTTCATTCTGTAGTTGGGTCGAATGGACACACTGCTTTACCTATTGGTCTATCCTCAGAGGCCTTTGTTGACTACAAGGACAATTGAACTGGTTAGTGTGCACTTTACAAATTATACTTTGCCAGAATAGACAGTGGATTAATGCCATTTATGCAGGTTGGATATGACAAGCTTGGAGCTGGTCAGAATGCAACTGTTGCTGTGATGAGCTATAGTGGTTATGACATAGAGGATGCTATAGTTATGAACAAATCTTCCCTAGATCGTGGGTTTGGTCGTTGTATTGTTATGAAAAAGTATGAATTCCTTTTTCTTCTTTTCCTTGCAGATTTCGGTGAGTGGAATGTTGTAATACTGTTGTTAAGGAATTATCCATTGCGTTTTTGCTAAAACAGGTATTCTGCCATCAACCAAAAGTATGAGAATAATGCATCTGACAGAATACTCAGGCCACAAAGAACAGGACCTGGTTCAGAAAGGATGCAGGTAACAAATATCAATGCTTGAATATACTTCTCTCTTCCTTCCATGTATATACTTTGATATAACTATATAATTTTCATCTTCTGTGTGTTCATAAATTTTCATGCTGGAGATTTGGCTGTGAACTAATTAACTTAACCACTTATCTCAAAAGTTTAAATTGATGAGAAATGACCCACTGTTATTTAATTTTAACATGTTCTCTTAAGTATAAGTTTAGACTGATAGGAAATGATCCATCTTATTATTTAAGTTTAACATGCCCTCTTAGGCATATGTCCATTAAGCTAAACGCATAGATCAAACATTGACCCTTGTACGTTTTGCTGAAATCTAATTAACAGAAATAAAATGACAGTAAAAAATCAAACTCTACACACGTAACTCCAATACCATGTGAATTGTGAATAATTATTCCGAAGGCTTAAGTTAATGGAAAAAGCTTCAGTATTAAAGAGTTCAATCTATTCTTATACATTAACAGTTTGATGCAACACAACAGATTGAGATCTAGAAAGATGGACATGTTATGGTAAAGAAAAGATGAATCCAACCACATCCATAGTTATTGGTGACAACCACTATCACAAGGTTGTTAGGCACTCAATTTCATAAGAGAAATCAGCACGAATCCAACCACATCCATAGTTATTGGTGACAACCACTATCACAAGGTTGTTAGGCACTCAATTTCATAAGAGAAATCAGCACACTTTACCATGAAATAACCACATACACCAAAAGCTTATACTAATAGAAAATGACTCGCTATTAGTTAGTACTAACACGTCATTCTAGGCACAAGTCCATTAGACTAAAAGCATAGATCAAGCACGCACCTTTTTTACCTTTTTTCCGATTTTAATGAACAAAAAATGAAAAGTTACTCAAAATTCAAAGTTTACATCTGTCACTCTGATATCACGTGAGTTGCGATTAATTATTCCAAAATTTTAAGCTAATAGGAAAAGCTCAAAGTAAGAGTAAAAAGCTCAATTTTTTATTTATACATAGACAGTTTGATATAGCAGAATTGGACAGGGTCTAGAAAGATACACATGTTAAAGTAAAGAAAAAATAGATCCAATGCACATTCATAGGAATTGACAACAACTACAATCACAAGGTTGTTAGGCACAATTTCATAGGACAAAATCGATAACTTATTTGAAGAGCAGTCGAACATATTGTTTTCTCTACAAAGCTGATATTGTCTCTTTGGTGTAGTTGCTATTTCTGATATCATACCTTATACTAACATATTGCTATCCTCTGCAAAGTTCTTATCGTGAGAATAATTCTAGTACAAGTACTTTGGTGAGACCTAATAGTATTGAATAGAAACATATTATGTAAAGTTGTGTTGGTATAAGCTGAGAATCTTATCATGTTTTGTCAATCATCACCTTTAACTGATACCAAAAATTGGTACAGCGATAAAAATTACTATTACGAATACTCTGGAAACTTTTAAGTAGTTTTCTTTTTCATGTTTATGTTATCTAATATAGATATTAATTCTGAGTTTTTACTTTTTTGACTTATTTTTTAATTTTAATATATTTGACTAATTTATGATAACGAGTAAATTACTGATGTTAAATTAGTATTACACCTGTGAAAGAAGATTAAAATATATGAATATTTGAAAAAAAGGAAAACGTAAATATTTGTTAAAAATAAAATTTCACCTGCTTAAGCAGAAACTATATCTTTTTTGATGACTGAAAACAGAAATTCTCTCTTGGAAACCTCTAATTCTAAGTTACCTTTACATTTTGATAAACACGTTCTCAAAACTAATATTTAGTGTCTTTTTCTGATAAAAGCAATTTTGTTTAGGTGTTTGGCCAAGTTTTGCTTTTTTCAAGGCAGAAACACGGCAAAAGTTTTTGTGAAATTCGCTCTTAGATTCTGTGCACAAGTTTTGACGCTCGGAGCATGCAACCATTAAAAGTGTGAACCTAATAGTAGACCTATGGTTGACTGGTAGCTTCTCCCTACTTTTGATTGGCTCTAGAAGGGGCTTGCTAAATTCTTCGTCCTTACAGAAGTAATATCCAAATGGCCGCTTGGTCTAGAGCGCAGTTATAAGCATTACATTCATGTATAACTTCCATACCAAGGTTAATACAGTTAGTAATATCAGCCCAAGTGTTGCTTATATGATCTTGACTATTAGCTGAATATTAATTTAAACTTAAAACCTTTTAGAGGAAAGCCATGATGTTAATACCTAAAGCAGTGAACTGAAAGGGGCTTTCCAAATTGTTGTCTTTACAAAAATAATGTGCAAACAGCCGCTGGGTCTAGAGGGAAGTTATAAGCATTACGTTCACGCATAACTTTTACACCAGAGTTAGTACGGTTAATAATATCAAACCAAGTGTTAATGACACGACGATGACTATTACCTAGATATTGGTTGAAACTGAAACCATTTAGATGGAAAGCTGTAGTGCTAATACCTAAAGCACTGAATTAGATACTTCCTACAGGCCAAACCGCTTAAAAGCACATAAAGAACAAGAGTTGTTAAGAGAGCTTTTGCGGGAGATTAAAGAAAGATGGGGTACTGGAAGGTGATATTTATTTGTTCCATAGAGAGGGAATTTGTGGTGAGAGTGGACATACATTTACCTCTATTCTTATACCTGCCATTTGTTGCCCTAAGACAGCCTTGGTATTCCTCCCACTTTTATGTTCTTTCAAAGACAATTGATTTTCTGCTAACTGCTGAGAAAATTATTTTAATGTTATTTTGGCAAAGGCTATTGAGTGAGTAAGAGCAGCCGGGATAAGCTACGGCCAGGTACATGTTAGGAAAAATATAGCTAGCTGCTTGGTTTCAGTCTTTGCATTGGTGAAATCTTAACCCTATTAGTTTCAAAAGATTGTTTTTCCTTATTTTCCCTCCAGTTTCATTTACTATGGCTTTCTTCGCTTTCAATCTGGTTGGGTCCTTACCTTGGACCAACTTTAGATGAAAAAGTATCATTCTAGCTCATTTCTATCAAGTTACTTAAAGTCTCAGCCTTTGGTATGATCCTTTGGGCAACAAATACACCCTTTCTGAGAATAGTTCCTCTCTGCACCTCTTTCTGTATCATACGTTGATTGTCTATGTAGTTTTTAATTGCAGAATCTTTTGTTTCTCTGCCCACTCAGTAGTTTTTTTATTCATAGATACTGGATGATGATGGAATTGCTGCTCCTGGGGAAATTATCAGACCAAATGACATATATATCAATAAAGAGTCTCCCGTACAGACAAGAGGACAAATTGTATCTCCAATGGGACTACCCGATAGGTGATTTTTTTGCTTTTCTTAAAAGAATTTTATATTACCATTTTGTCAACTAAAACAACTTATCTGGTGTAATGTCCAGTCACTTTCGGCCAACCAGACAGACATACAAGGGTCCTGAAGGAGAGGCATGTGTTGTTGATAGGGTTGCTCTTTCTTCTGATAAGAACAACAATTTGGTCATTAAATATTTAATTCGCCATACTCGTAGGCCAGAGGTAACAACTGTGTTTTGTCTTTTTGGTTCAATTCCTGTTCTATTTTCTCACTTAATATCTAATTTATTTATTTAGAATTGCGTTATAATGTTTGAATCAATTCCATCTAGTTTGAATTTGTTGAATATAGATTTCTGATTTCTACCTGGTTGGAAGAATTAAAAATTCATTTTCAAGGCATTCAAACTAGTAGTGGAGTTGATTCAAAGTTTAAAATTATGTTGAAGATGGTTGAGTAATAAAGTCAAAGAATATTATAGGAATTGAACGAGAATTTATCCAAACATTCCTTAAATATTTTTGGATCTTGTTTCTGCATTATGCTTTTAATTAATTATTCTTATAAATGATTCACTTAGGTCGGTGACAAATTTAGTAGTAGACATGGTCAAAAAGGTGTCTGTGGCACAATTATTCAGCAGGAAGATTTTCCATTTTCTGAGCGTGGTATTTGCCCTGATTTAATTATGAATCCTCATGGATTTCCAAGGTAAGTCTTGCAGACTTATAACTACTTTTGTCTATTTGTGATGTATATGTTGCACAAGAGATCACACAACTTAATTTTTAAAATAAAAGATCTTAACTATGTAAAGTAAGCGACTGGAAAAACTGAAGTATAAGTTCCTCACAGATATTTTGGAAGAAAAGGACAACCATCACCAAGAAAACACAACAAAGAGACAATGATAAGAAAGTGCAATCCATGATGGCACAACAATACAATTGCCATTAACTCATTAATGCCTTAATTGCCTCATTTGTGTACGTTAACTTCTATATAGAGTCATATCATGCCGATTATTAATCCAACTTGATACCCCATCCGTGTTGTATACATATTATGGATCATTTATATATTTTACTATGAATAATCATTTGTGTTAAGAAGAAATGATTATATATACATGTAATATTTTTTTATATATTTTCTTGTACGTTTTTAACAAAAATTGAAATGAATACAAAAATATACGTTATAAGTATGGTTTATATAATTTTAACGATAAATAATTATTTATATTATAGCTTTCATTTCCATTTAAAATTTTTTAATAATAAATAACTTTTTTCGTATTATCTTTAGATTAATAATTAGAAATAATTATATATATTTATAAATTCTTTTAAAAAGATGGCATTAACTACTATTAACAATATTACAACTTCATATTTTGGATGAGATAGCTAGGGTAAGATTTCTTTTGATATGTTATCATTTAAATTAACCCTATGACTTTTAATTTATATCTGTTATATATTATTATAATAGCTTTATGTTATATTTCTATAGTATAATGTAGTTTTTAATACATTGAATTTTAAATTTTATAAATTTAAAATAATTTAATAGATCATTTTTCAAAAAATTTCAACTGATTATTAGTAAATTTTATAAAAATTATTTCTATATTTGAAGTAGGTTCCGTGCATCTCAGATATATTACCTAGGTACTTTGAATAATAGACAAAGGAACTTCATCCTAAAGAAACAATGAGGTGACTCACATAGAGCCAATGGCACTATTTTCTTCCAAAAACTTGTCTTCTTTGGTAAATTGTTTTCATAAATATTCCTGATGAAGACCCGAAAGAACTTGTTGAGGCCAAAAATGCTGATAAAAAATCATGGCATTGTTTTCACTAATATACCTTAAACCAGCAGAAAAGTGCAGCTACTAGTAAGTCCTTATGCCTCTGAGTCTTCCCAGTACCTTGACAATGGGTGGATGTAAAGGTCTCATGGTTAAAAGGCAGTTTAAAGTTGCAGGGTAACCCAAAGCTCTCCAAAATAGCAAAGGGCTATTGTAAATGTTGGAAACCACGCCAGTCCAAAATAAGTGACTGCCCCGCTCTGAACTCTGAAACACATTCCCAGGGCTTACACCTGAAAGAACTTTCCATACACAAAAAAATAATCACTAATTATGGTCTCAAGTCTGTTTGCAACTACTCTTTATCATAAAAGGTCATTATTTTCTTAAGTCTATTTGCAATGCTCAGGATCTGGAAGGAAGAAAGAACAGAGGCATACAGCACAACATTCTCGAAACCATCCACCTAAAGTGAAGAATAGTGTTTCAAATAACATTCTATAAAGTGGCACATCAATTACCCAATGTGGAACCCCAAATAAATGAGAGGCCACTGTAAAATAGTGCCCCCAGCATCAATCAAGAAAAGAAAATTTTCTCCTGCAATCCTTGTCTTCAAATAAAGTGCTCGTCGAAATTGATGCCAGCTGAACCACTTAAATATATTTAAGGGTAACCCATAGGAGGCATTATTTTTACTCAATTGAGAAACATAAAAGGAAACTACATCGAGAGATAAATTGTTGTGGTGCAGGCCTACCACGCTTCGCACCTCCTCAAGAAAAGAAAAGAATGGTGCTATCCATTAATTGCTAATGAGAGGCTTCACTTTTGTGCATATTGAAGAATTTAGAATATCGAATTTGGTTAGCTTTTCCGACATTGCTTGTGTATGGCCACTTTTAATACAGTCCTGTCGTTCTGCTTCAAAAGAAAATGCCAGCACCTGAACTTGAGGACTTTGGTTTTTCATTTTTTTTTTTTTTTGAGGTTTTTTCATTGGAAATATGCTGAACTCTAAATTACCAAAAAAATGGATAAAACCAAACAGATTCTTATATACTCGTGATTGACCTTTCACCAAAGTTTTCTGGAACCTTTTCTTCTTCTTCTCCTCCTATACAAAGAAAGGCTTATAATGAAGTGTTTTTGAAATCATTTGTCCCTCTCCCTGCTACTTGCCATTTCCTTTTCCGGGCTGATTACAATTCCACATGCGGTCTCTTATTGTGCGACATTTTTGTGCTTTTTAAAACTGTAATATCTTCCTTTTTAGCATGCTGGTAAATGAATGACTTAGGTCTCTATTATGTTACAAATTCTGAATTCTTTCCATGATATCCTAGTGGTACTACAATCCGTGGACATATTGATTAATGTTCTGATATTATTGTGCTACTGTGTTGCCATCAGTCGAATGACTGTAGGTAAGATGATAGAACTTCTTGGTGGTAAAGCTGGAGTTTCGTGCGGTAGGTTCCATTATGGTAGTGCCTTTGGGGAACCAAGTGGCCATGCAGATAGGGTGGAAGCGATAAGGTGTCTTCTTACCTGTCATTTTTTACTGCTGGGTTTCAGTTTTTCCTGTTTATTTTTTAACATAATTTCTTGCTTTGATATAGTGAAACTCTCGTGAAACATGGGTTTAGCTACAGCGGCAAGGACTTCATATATTCAGGTATCTTTATGCTTTTTAGTAAAAAATTTCACATAGAACTATGAGGTATTTGTTTAAATTTCTTTCTCTTGACGTTCTAATTACTTGTTACTTTTAAAGCACAAGAAAACTGATGTAATTTAGCAGTAGTAAGGAGATCATATTCCAAATCCTGGAAAGTACACTATGATTTCTTACCTATTTCAAAACCCTGTTTGCCACCCATAGAATATATAGAGTAGCAAAAAAAAAAAGTCAAGCATCTATATGGATGAAAGGTTTCTCAATCTTGGAGAAGAAGGAATTTATGTTTATGGGGCATTTCAGATCCGCTTGATAATTCTTCCCTGGGCAGAAGTCTAGTTTGAGCCCTGTGTTTTTGCCTTATCGTAATTAAGTGGTTTTTGTTTTCCTTGTGATAATTTAGTTCTTGCAGTATTGTCTTTTTTTCACCTGATATGAGATTATTAGTTATTAGAGGACATTTGAACGTTTATGGGCTTCTGACTACGATCACGTGGAAGTTCGGCTAAGCAATTCAAAATTAGAGAAAAGAACCTAAAAACTATAACATAATGACTAATAATTAATAATTTCATGTAGCTAATTTCATGTAGCTGTTAAAAAGCCAAACAGTCTGAATTATCACAAAAAAAACTGCAGGGTTTGAATCGCAATAAGATCAAACAGCAGGAAGTAAGACTACAATTTCCTTTTTCTTAGTATAATGGTTGAGGTGAATAAACACTATTTGACATTGAAATACGAGTTTGGTACATTTTTTATTATTCCCAAGGCTAAGCTCCTACATTATGGAATTTGATGGGTCTATGCTGCTGCATCTTGCAATAATCCCAAGATCCATTGAAAGGTACTACCTAAGTTCATCTAGAAGTAACTGTTAGTAAACTTGGGATATTGGTACCTTTTAAAACACTAATTGAACAGAATGTTCAGCCCAAATGTTTGAAAAGAAAAACAGAATAATGGTTATCTGTACTGAGACATTATTTTTTCACCTTAAAAAAATTTAAGAAAAAAGGTTTACACCTTGTTGTGGCAGAGTGTTTTGAATTTTATGGCCAAGAACATATGTACGAGTTAAAAGTTGAAAGTAAAAATAAGGTTCAGAAGTAAAAAGTTACATGAGTATAAAAGGAATAAAAAGTTGTTAAAACTCATGGCATATCTTAGCTTCATATGGTTCTATTTATTGTATGTTTATGAATTAAAAAAAAAAAACTGTTTTCTACAATTAAAGGCACCTTACTGTTACCTTAAACTCAATTTCAGGTATCACTGGATGTCCGCTGCAAGCTTATATTTTCATGGGGCCAATTTACTACCAAAAATTAAAACACATGGTTAGATTTCAGTCCTTTGGTATTGCATAGTTCATTCTACATTCTTGTTGATAATCGTGTTTGATTATTTAACTATTTGTCATATTCCTTTAAGAAATTGATGAAGCCATGAATTTCAAGCATGGAAGTTATGGTCATGGTTGGATGTAATGATTCCTATTGTCGAGCATAAAGTCTGCAAGACAAGATTTCATGGAAACTAGTGTGTAAAGGGCATATTGTATGCTAACACTGGATGTTGTGCAACAACATTACAGTTACAACACTTTGGTGCATAGATAAGAAAAATAAGACAGAACATGATGGACAGTTCTAAATAGAACTGCAAAAGAAAAGGAAGCTTTGTTTTGTGTTTAATGCTGGGCAGCAAAATCTATGTGTTGAAGAATGAATTATTGTACCTTTCATTGAACATTTGAGTCTTATATATACATCTGAAGAGTATCAAGAACAGGAAACTGTGTTAATTACAAAGATGACAATGATTTGGGATATATTACCAATATATCTTTTCCCTAATGAAAACTTACTGTACACTTCTTAACACTCTTCCTCAAGCTAGTGAATAGATATTATCTATTTCCAGCTTGACAATGATCGTTTGAAATATGGGATATTTAATCCTTTAGTTAAAAACTTCGTAAGTTGTGAGGTGGTTGGCCTATTCTTAATCCTCCTCTCTGGATTTCGATTGGCCTATCCACCAACTCAAAAACTGCCCGTTTCACCTGCCACCATCCCTCTGCTTGCCTTCCTCCAAAATGAATATTTTTTAACTGCCTTCCCTCTATCAGCCGAAAGCAGCAAAATTCTTCCATTCTGATTCCTTGCAAGTGCCACCGCAAGCTTGGGGTTTCTCCCTACTTTATTTTTTCCCCAAGCTTTGCAAGCCTTCTTCCAGTAGAAATCTTCTAGGACATCCACAAGCTGTGCAACATCCTCCTCATCCAATGACATAGATACTTTAAAGCCCCTTTTATTTTCACTGATTCTTAGCCCCTGCATGTTCTTTCCTTCATACACTACATCAAATATTTTACTTGCTATCAGCAAAAACTTCTTTCTTTGATGTGTCATCACTTCCTCCTCTTTTTGGTCCGCTTGAGTGGCCGACTCCCCCTTAGCCCTTTTCCTTCCACCTTGCCTTCTCTTCTCCCTGTTTCCCTTTCTTCTATCTTCTTCTTCCTAGCCTCTCTCACTCAATATCTCTTAGTCTCTCAGTCTCTCGTCCACATGAGGCACAAATTAACACAGTTTCCCCTCAGTATTGTTTAGGAATATGGTTTTGGAACAGAAAAAGGTCCAAGCAGTGGTAAGCAATTGAGTGTTCTTTCATTATGATATTCTATTTTATGGAGTATAGGCATGGGAAAACTTTGAATAATTCTTTTCTTTTGAAAGGAGGATAATTTTTGGTTAAAGTAATCTCGAACATTATTAGTTTTGAAGCATTTAATTTTTATCCTAGATTGAGTACAAATCATTATATAAAACTGGGGAAGAATATCACTGACCTTATTTTTAGACTTAAATAAAAAAAGTCAGAATAGCTGAGTACATCATCAATAAAGGAGACAGACCATTGAGCTCCAAAAATATTAAGAATATTTGGTGGATCCTGTATATGATTATAAATAAAAGTAAAAGGAAGATTACTTCTTTTTGGCTAGGGAGAAAGATTACACGCCAGTATTTTATTAGTTCACGTATATCACAATGTATGTTTCATTATTAGAATCAAAAAGTAAAATAGGAAACATAATCTTGACAATATAGAAAGAAGGTTTTCCTAGTCTTCTGTGATATAGGCATAGTTTGTCTAGTGTACTGGGTGTAGAGGACAGTACATGATACTCTAGGCATGTCTAAGAAGTATAACCCGTCTTGAGTCTTGGCACATCCAATCATCCTCCTTCAAGCCTAGTCTTGAAATTCAAAGTAAGAAGGATAAAAATCACTTTACAATTAAGATTCTCGAATAACTTGATTACTGATATAAGATTTGTGCGTAATCGAGGAAAATAAAGTACATTAGTAAGAGTAAAGTGAGAAATAGAATTTATGATTCCATCTCTTGCTACTTTGTCGATGAATCAACAGTAACAATTTTTCTATTGTTAGGACATGGAGCATAGGCATTAAAAACTTTGGAGGTGTTTGTCATACTCGAGTCGTGTCCTTCGACGTTCAATTTTCTTTGAAATCACTAAGGTTTGGCGTTTTTCATTCTCATTGTGGGTGGACAGTATGTACGTGTCCTTGAGTTTTCCGGAAATTATTCTTGTATCTCCACTCTTTCTTTGGTGTACTTAGGTTTCTCTCAAAAAGTACTCCAAAGATTCTCCATGTTTTCCCCTCTAGATGATGAGTTGTCAATACAACTTTTTACCTACTGACATGGTTTAGGGCTTTTGTAAATCAGGGCTGAACTGTCATCGGAGCAGGATTCTAGCATGACAAACTCTTGCTTTTTTCTGCAGTAATAGTAGATATATATCATTCAGCGATGATACTTCTTCCTTTCCCAAGATTTGGACTCTGACTATATCAAATTCTGGGTTGATTCCCACCATTAACTGGTTGGCACAATCCTTTTCCATGAACTGCATTAGGTGGGCTGCATCCTGCATTCTATAGGGAGACAGTATTAGTCCAATTCTTGCCACCAATTCTCTAATATGTCAGAATATTCAGCGATTAACCTGTTTCTCTGGTTGGTGAATTATATCTTGATGGTCAAGTCATAAATTTGAGCCACATCCTTGACTCTAGAGTAAGTCTATCTGATTGCATTATACACCTCTTTTGCTGTAGGCAGGAATATTACCATTTAACTTATCTCTAGTGATATGGAATTCCATAGCTAGGTCATGATCACGGAGTTTTCTGCATCCTAAACATTAGAGGGTGAATCTTTTGGTTTTAGTCCAGTTACAAGAAGGTATCTGAGCTTTCAGTTTTCCTTGAGAGTGGTTTGGATCAATTGTGACCAAAATTATATAATTTTTCTCAGTGAAGTGATAAGCCGCTTGGATTGATGGATATCTATCAGTAATTTGTTAGATTTCTTTTATGGGAATTTGTTCCAGTAATTGGTGATATAACCGTACATTGTGTTTTTCATTGATTATTAAAGTCCTATATTTACAATTAAATAGTAACAATAAAAGGAAACAGTATTACTTACAAAGATTCGGGGTATATTAATAATATATTCTTTATCCTAATGAGACCGTAATCTACACGTCTTAACAAAATGCAGTTACCTTTGACCTATTCAAGCTTTCACTTCCTGCATTTTTGCGTGTTAGTATAGTATTGTGTATATGTATAATTTATTGAAACATTATCATTTTCATTAATTAATTAATTTAGTTAATAAAGTTGTCTTAATAAAATATACCCTTTTATTTAAATCTTATTATAAATTTATTTAAATTTTATTCTGTTCAATAGTTAATTACTTAAGTTTATTTTAGTAAATATTTATAAATTAAGTTATTAAAAAGATTAGAGAACTACTTACTAGCACTTAAATAGATCAAGCCAAATCATTACCTTCAACTACTTCCAAAGTTCTTGAGGATTCCAACACTTAATGATTAGTAAGAGAAAATGCGTAAGAGGATATGCAATCCAGCAATAAGAAAGAATTAGTACTGTTTTTCTTGCAACAGTTATATTCCATGATATTTCATGTGGCAAACTTGTTCCATAGATCAACAATACTTTATTATTTACAGTGCTTAAGGTTTTGCCTAAACATAATAAGATGAGGAAAAAATAAGAGAGAAAACAAAAGTCGGTTGTTGCATTAGCATTAAATTGACAACTCCTCCTTTCTTTTGCCAACTAGATCATAAATTTTGCTTGTCTTATATTTGCACTTTCGTGAAAATGTGCAACAGAGTTTACATTGTCATTTTACATGAGATTGTTCGCTATACTACGCTTATGAGAAGCCTTTATTTGAGTTGCAACTTAGGTTGAAGATATCAGTATTCTGAAATAGAATTTCGACTCACTCTTATCATAATACATGAAGCATGCCTATGTCATTATACTTGGAAAAATTTGTCTTTCAAGTCCTGAAAATCGCAAATACTAAATGATTAGGTCCTGGATAAAATGCATGCAAGAGGTAGTGGACCCCGTGCCATGCTAACTAGGCAACCGACAGAAGGGAGAGCTAGAAATGGAGGTTTGTATTTCATATGCTTAAATACGCTCTCAATGTAACCTTTGCCTGAAGAATGTTTTTTACCTAAATATTAGAAATGTTCCAGGTTTGAGAGTTGGAGAAATGGAACGTGATTGTTTAATTGCTTATGGGGCTAGCATGTTGATATTTGAGCGCCTTATGGTTTCTAGTGATCCTTTTGAAGTCCAGGTATGTTAGCTTTGTGCTTGTACTATTGACTAATGAGAGAGATATCAATAATTATGTATTTTTTTCATTATTATCGCTTTCATTTTTTACCTTTCTTGACAATTAACCCAATGCTTATAAATGGAAGCACATTTGCTTATGATAAGTGCAAAATTGGTCTTTGAAATTTACTTATGCTATAAGACTGAATATATAGAGTGGATAGTCAGGCAAGCAACGAATGATCACCTCTAATAGTGGAAACATTAGTCATCATAGTTGGATATATTCTTCTGGCATATGCTCTTTCCATTTCTTCATACTTTGGTATTTCTTCATATTGAGACATTGCTTGACTTTTTTCTCTTATGCCAGCCAAAAAAATTGGTTTACCTATAAATGTGATTTATTGTTCTTAGGAGAGTAACACTAATATTATGTGCTTGTGAACCAAATCGTGTATTCTCTCTGGATAGTGTGTTGTGCTTTAAGGATTTTGAGTACCCTAGCCATTTATTTCTTCATTGCGAGTTGGCTTTGTGGTTGTTGTCTATTGGTCTTTCCGGTAATAAGTTTTTTTTCCAACTATCAAAAAGTATATCATGCATACTATACAGAAAAGCCCTAATTTGTGAACAAAGCACGAAGATGATGTCTAATGAATTATTTTCTTTTTTATGCAGGTTTGCAGGGCTTGTGGCTTGTTAGGATACTTCAACCATAACGTCAAAGCTGGAATTTGTTCTTCCTGTAAGAATGGAGAGAGCATCTCTACAATGAAACTACCTTATGCTTGCAAGCTGTTAATACAGGTAAAAATGACATTTAATTGATTGTCTTAATGTTCAAGATCAATAATTAGTATGAAGTACATAGATGGAATACTGCATTTACTAATTGACAGTTTAACTTGTGATACTTCCTAAATTTAGGAATTAGAAAAAAAAATATACTACTTTTTCTTGAAACTTCTATTTTTTTCTGTCCGTCTTTGTTACTATCTCTGCTAATTAAAATCTTATAAGGTAAGGAAAACTAAATATGTTTTAAAAATAAAATCATAAAAGTATTAAAATTATAATAATAATCTTCTAAAGAAAATAATAGTTTTATATTTTAAAAAATTGTATTTTCTAATCTACTTAGAATTTAAACCTAATTCCTTCTCCATATGAGAATGAGAGAGAGAGAGAGAGAGAGAGAGCGCTACACACCCCATGGCTTTTTTCTTCTTTTGAGTGGAGAGATGGTGATTGACTTTATAATTCCAATTAGGAAGATAGTGACTTATGGTTGAGCTAACAAATGATAAGAAATTCCTTAAACCATCAAAAAAACCAAAACAATAAACTTCAAATAATTTACTGGTGGATTATGGATCATCAATTCATTCCAGCGAACTACATCGTTGCTTTTTCCACAAAACTGAAAGATCTGACTCAAAATTTGTAATGTAATTATAGAAGGTTTTTCTTTTTTGAGTAGACTAATATGAGACGGTTAATTATAAAATTGTCAAGTTTATTTATCAGTAATAATCCATTTAAAACCCCCTAGCGGAGTTGTTCTTGTGCTGGTGACAAATGCTAAGTATGGTCCATTTTAAAATCTCACGGATCTTCAGAATTTGTGGTATGGTATGAATTCTTATATGTTATGCCCTCATGTTGAAATCACGGGATGACCAAATTCTTTTTGAAAAATGGGTTTATTTCGTAACTTTTCTATCTTCTTTTATACCTTTCCAGGAACTCCAGTCAATGAACATTGTCCCTCGGTTAAAACTTGCCGAAGCATGATCCGACAGCAATCTCAGGCTTATCAACTAAACAAGGGATCTTCTCTGGCTCTCCCAGGATATTAATTTCTAAACGTACGCATTTATTTGCAGTATTACACCGAAAATGACTGACAACCATCTCAGCCTTTTAAGAGAGGAAAAAGATTGCGGAACCTCAGTTAGAAGAGACGAAGGTGACTGCTATTCTTAAGTCTTCTTTTGACTCTTCAGTTTTCTCAGATTTTATATGTTCGAAAAATAGGAAGAACGAGGTTAGTCTGATTCAGTAATAATCCATTTATAATCACTGATTCAGGTTTGAATTTGTATAACATATAATTCCCAAATGTGTGTGCTGTGAGGGACTCCATCAACACACCCTCTCCTATAACCTATCGTATGCCTTTAGGTTACATATCCTTTGCATACTTAGCTGTGTATTTCTATATATGCATGTAAATTATGTTGGTTCAAAGGTTAAAGTGATGGAAGTTTTGGGTAAACCAAGATGCCTTCCAAGCTCAAGTTATCACGTATTTGGAAAAATAAAATGAATAATCGAATTAACAAGACCGTACTAAGATATACGAACACACACACACACACACATATATATAAGTCAATCTGTCGCATTAAGATGAGTATAAGATTAAAATCAGAGAATCCGAAGTTGAGAATCAATTTGTTATTTTTATATTTTTTTAAAAAAATATATAAAAATAAATATATGCATGTATATATATATATATATATATATATAATTTTTGATTAGTCTGTTAGATCATCGGTTGATCACTCTAATAAAAAATCCAATCGAGAATAATCGTTTATAATATTAACAGTTCATCTTCGACATTAATCATGTTCTAATCAGAGTCATTTTTAAAGTTCTCTCATTAGGTTATTCGGTCTCCCCTCTCTCCTTCATTCCCCCTCTGAGAGGTTAAGGAATAATAATCACATTACCGCAATATAATCTATGATTTCCTCCGGGAGGGCTTATCGGATTATAAGAGCTTCAGTTCTATATAATTTTTTTTCTCTCTCAGACCTTAGGATTATAGCAATCGAAAAGGTCATCCCTCTATTTCATTCCTGTACAAACTTAGAAATGGCCGAAATGATAAAAATTAACTTTGCTAAAATACACTTACGAAGATTTTAAAAATGTCTCTGAAGTTTTTGTACAAGTACAGTACCCTTTTCTTTTGGTATCTTGTGAGTATATATTTCACTTTTTATTTCAATATATATATATATATATATGTACATAGAGTATTTTTTTCCCATATATTCTCCATAATGCTTGGTTTTGAAAATAAAAAAATAAGAACAATAATTTTTCATCCTAAGATTTTACAGTTCCTTAGAATTCAATATTTAACCAACCCTTGAATCTTAAAACGAATCGAATCAAATATTTGATTAAAATTAACAGCAAGTTGTACAACTGATATAAATTCATGAAGATTCCATTTTTTTTTTCCAGTTCTTGGCAGAAACTGTCAAAATTGATTGGGAGATAAACCCACCCCAGTAACTTCATTAATCTGAGGCATCCTGCTCCCTCTTTGAATCCTTCTTTCCAATCTCTGGTCTTCTCAAAGCTGAGCAACCACACAAACAAAACCAACCTTCATTTAAAACGAATTCTTTGAACTAAAGGAAATACAATCAAGTTTCTCAAAACCATAACATACACACACACACACACACATATATATATATATATATATATCATGCAGTCAATAGCTCATGAAACAGATTGATCGAGCTTCTTGCTAGTTTAAAGCTCCTTTGCTTTCACATGCTGAATAGGGGGATAAGATAACAGATTTTGATCTTCTAATATCTACAACGAATTCTTTGAACTAAAGGAGACACGATCAAGTTTCTCAAAACCATAACATATACACATATACATATATCGTGCAATCAATATCTCACGAAACAGATTGAGCTTTTCTTTTTGAAATAAAAATATGACGTATATATTAACATCGTTCCAAAAAAAGAGGTAACACCCATGTACATAGACTTTATAGAAATGTTAGCGTATCTATAACATTCCCAAAATTCTCATCACTAATAATGTCATGCCCCAACAAAATAGACATGAAACAAATTGAACTTCTTGCTAGTTTGAAGCTCCTTTGCTTTCACATGCTGAATAGGGATAACAGATTTTGATCTTCTAATATTTTGTGAACTATATTTCTCAATGATTTATATATACTTTGTTGGAACACTAATTTTTTAAGAGAAGAATCTATAAAGGTAATAGTAAATAGTAAATGAGTAGTAAAAATATTCAAATTGTTAAAAAAGACGAGAGTATTTCAAACTTTAAATCAAAATATGTCTACCGTTGCTTATTTGATCTTTATAATCTTAAGCATCGTTTCAATCAATCCGTTGAAAATTGATGAGACAGGCCCAGGACATGCAAGAACAGTCAGTTATCTAATTAATTTTACCTTTTCCCCCTCTCATACTATATTATACGAACTAACTCAAATCACCTAGAGCTTTGATAATTAAAACACTTTGCTTGAACCAATGCCACACTCACTATCCCTCAACACAAGCTCACTTTAGAGAGCTTCACAAGTAACTACTGCCTACAAACATTTGTAGACCATTATTATAAAAGCTTAAAAGCTACCTGAATTTTAACTTTTTTTATTAATTGTCAAATACTTTAGCAAAGAAATTTTAAGCTCTTGAAAGTTTATAAACTCTCTTTGACAAAATTTTAACCAAGTCAAACACCATCTACATGAGAATTCAGTTTTAAAAACTGGAAAGCCAGATCCATTTATTATATTAAAGATGGTATGAAACACCAAGGGGCTGCCAAACATGGATATGAAATTATTGAACAGTCAAAATCTAAGGGTTAACCGCATCTTACAAAAAAACTCCCACTACACCTAGAACTGGAGGCATGCAAGCATACTCTATACCAAGAAAAAGTCTCCAATTTCCAAACTATGCAAAACATTACCATTGTTTTCAACCCAACCACTCTGCTTACGAGGTAAAAATCCTTTCCCATGCCCACAATTCATCTTCAATAAAGCCACCAACACTAACTCAATCAATCCCAAACTTGAGCTTGAATTGAACCATCTTACCAAACCCCAGCAGAATCATGCTCAAAGAATCACAAACATAAGCATATAAGAAACAAATTGACTTCGTGTTTTACATTTTTCTTGTTAGCTGAATTTAAAGCACCCTGAAGTTTAGATCAGCTATTTCCCAATCGATACTGTCGATATCAACCATGGAAGGAACAAGGAAAGTAGGATTCTTGATTTCCATCTCTATCCCACCATTCCCACAAGGTTCTCTTTCCCAAGATTCTATAAATTGAAAGTTTAGTTGCAATATACCAACTTCTTGAAAAAATAATTTCAACAAAATACCCATCAGCCAAAAAAACAGATGGATGGAAATAAGGACCAGCAAAGGCTGCTTAGTATCAAGAAAATATACACACGATATGGCTACCATTATGTGAATAATATGATCAAACAAATCTGCCAAACAAGCAGAGTATCACCACAGTCTAGACCAAATGTAACTTGGTCATCACACTTTGTGGAATTCGGGTAAAGAACTAGGATGCATTATCCAATAAATGAGATGTATGCATATTTCTAGCTATAAAAATCGAAAACATTAATAATTTAAAGGAAGAAACAAAAACAACAGCAAGAAAGTAGGCATGATACTCACATTTAAGAGATGAGCCAGCAAGACAAGTCAGCCTTGATTTTGTATTAGCCTCGGCCAAAGGACTTGCCTTCTCTTTCGCAGCCATACGAACATCCCAGACACGTATAACTCCATCTGATGATGCAGAAGACACCAAATATGGGTCCTCAGCAGCACCGTCATTGTCCTTCCTAGTCAAAACAACAATACCTTTAATGCGAGCAGAGTGTGCATCCTCGATGGAATATACAACCTTCCCACTGTTTGTGTCCCATGCTGTAATGCTACGATCCTCACCACCAACGAACAAAACTCCATTCTGTCAAAATATGATGAAAGTTCAGAAATAAAAAAGTGCAAATTGAAAAAAGGCATGATATCTTTCAAATACTTTGGCCCCAGGCCCTAACCACAAAGGATTCACCATTAGATGAGTTGGGAGATGCATATTGATGTCTCAAATCAATCTGGATTTTTCACAAAGACTGAAGAAAACAGGCATGCTCCAAAATTAAATGAGCAATTTGCAAAACTTGCTCGTAAAAGAACTACAACATGAACCACTGATAAATATAAATTGAGGACCAGTAGTACTTCTCAAAAAAAAAAGGGGACTAGTAGTAGAACTGGAAAGAGGATTCACCAAAAATGGAGGCAGAAAAAACGATTCTGACAACTGTTCCCCGTTATACATAGGTGAATCTTACCCTCTAGAAAAATGTTAAATAACTCCCTTTCCACCACTAAAACTTCCCCGATGGAGAAGCAAGCATAATTACCTTGGCCAACAAGTCTTATGATTCAAGTGCTAAAACAGTTTATTGGCAGTTTGACGTGTACTTGAGTTGCTTTCTTGCTTGAACAACTAAAGGGTTTTTCAGAATTAATAATGACACATTCTTGCCCTAAGAAAAAAAAGACCTTGCAATTGAAAAACATAACACGAGCAATTGGAATGAAGGAAACTCAAACATAAACAAATAGAAGACAACATATGAAACTAAACTAACCTCACCCGGCGCAGCACAAAGAATACGCTTCTGATTCTGATTCTCCATCTCACAAACCAACTTTGCATCCTCCGCCTGATGAACTCCAACTTTCGCATCAGTAACCATGAAAAACCTCTCCCCACTCAAATCAAACTTCACCAAGCTGGCCTCTTTCCCCAACCTACAACAATAACTCCTTTTCCCCCTCACCAAATTCAACAAAGCGAAGCACTCATCACGCGAGACAGTCAACGCCAACTTCCCGGAAGGATGTACCGCCAAGTCACTGATTCCCTTTTTATGCGGCTTAAACGACTTCAGAAGAACAAATGGGTCAGCATCAAAGATGGAAACGGAGCCATCGGCAGAAGCGGAGAGGAGATTACGAGGGAAGGAGAGTGACGGCGGAGTGAAGAACGAGAGTGAAGTGATGGAAGCTGTGTGGTTGTGGTCGAGGAGCGTGCCGAGGGAAGAGGCGGAGGAAAGGTCGTAGAGATGGATGGCGTCATCGGCGCCGCCGGAAGCGGCAGCGGGGCCGGAGCAGGCGACGGTTGTGATGGGGGAGAGGTGAGATGGGTAGGAGAAGAGTGGGGAGAGAGTTAGGGTTTGGTTTTCTGGGTTGTGTTTGAGAGATTTGAGCTTGAAACCCCAGATGAATCTCTCGTAGCTGCCTGCAATTAGACTCATGAAGAAGAAGATGATGATGATGATGATTCTTTGGCTTCCTGATTGATTGATTAAATGTTAAAAAACTGAAACTTTATTTTTCTTTTGAATTCTCAGACGGCGGAAACCTAATTGTTAAAAACTCAGACTTGGTGCGTTTGAGCTTTCAAAATATTATTAAAATATATATTAATTAAAAATAATTTAATAAAAAAACTATTTAATATTTAATAAAATAATTATAAAAAACATTACACCTTTTATTTCATAAAATAATTTTGGATGCTGAAATTATTAAAAATTATATTAATAAAAATAAGATAAAAAAAGAAAAATTAATTAAAATAAATTTAAAAAGTAAATTACTTTAAAATTAATAAAAATAATTAAAATTTATTTAATATTTTAAAAAATAATTATAAAAAATATTATTATTTAAAAAAAAAAAATTGAAGTCGTATATTTGTTGAAAATTATTAAAAATTTTATAAAAAAGAATAAGATAAAAATAAAAAATTGTAATATTTGGTTAAAATAATTTAAAAAATAATGAAAATATTGAATTTAAATTATTAAGTGTACATTATTATTATTATTATTGTATTTTATATTATATATAATATATAATTATATACAAATTTCTAAAATATAAGAAAATATAAAAATTATTTTAATAATTATAATCATTTTTAAAATATATATATATATATATATATATATATATAAAAGTGGTTTGTCACAGCTTCTATATTTCCACCATTGCTATGCAGAAGTTCGCCGTGTATAGGATCTTCGGGGAGGAGGAAAACCTTTTGCCAACTTCCAGAGAAGACAGAAGCACTGTAATGGGCGAAGATCAAGGGCGGCTTCCTTTCACTTCTTCTGTTCCTCCTCCTCAGCAATCCTCCGAGCAAGTCGATCCTCCTCCTCATCCTCCCGCTTTTGATCCAAGTCGAAGTAACTTTCTCTTTCTCTTTCTCTTTCTCTTTCTCTTTGTACGCTCACCGTTTTCCTTTAGTTGCTGCTTAGGGTTTTGGTTCTTCTGGTTTTGATTTCGTCCTCTACTTGCTTTCAAATTTTCAGACGTTAAATTTCCTGAGAATGGATTTGATACTCAAAATATGAGCCTAATCTTTTATTTGCAAACAGAGGAATGCTGCAATGTGATTTCTAGTGAGAAACCAACGCTGTAAAACTGTTGATTATCGTCCAACGGAATGGCATGGTGATTCAACTTTTTAGTGCAGTTTGTTTCTTTCCATATGACCCAAAAATTAGAAATAGGGATAAGATTTTAGAGTTTTTTGTTCCTCAATTTACAAACCTTTTAGCCCTTGTGCTCCCAAAGATCTTCTGCAATTGAACTGGAACTGCTAAAGACTAGTTGCAGGTTGAGAACAATAATCCCACGGCCTTCTACAGTTATTTACCCAGATGATTACCTAGCTCACCTCAGGCACGATGCTTAAGAATCCTAGGTTTGACTCCTGGTTATTTTTCTGTTCTCCGTCTTAGCTTTTAAGTGGCGTAGCTAACTATCCGTAACTTTTTCCGAAATTTTTACGTAGCGAGATCATTCTAATTTGTAGACCATCATAACTTTATTGTGTCATGGGAGGATTTTGAATGTTTTCTTGACAATGTAAGTAAGCTTGCAGTGATTGTCTTCAATGTTTCTTAACGTTTGTATGTTGGTCTTGAAGTGATTGGCATTATCAAAAGGAAGGCGTTGATAAAAGAGTTAGCCGCTGCATACCACACAGAATGCCTCGCGTACTGTCAAGAACTTTTGGAACTCCAAAAGAAAAGAGAAGAGGTTAGGATGATGCTCTTTATCTATGTATTCTATTTGTCTTAAAAAAGAATTTTGAACGATAATCTGTGACTTGATATGCATCAGTTAAAAAATTGTCTTCCAAATTTCTATTTGTCATGGGAAAACTATGTTTATCGATCTTTGGATCATTCATCAAGGTTCCACAAGTTAGAAGTGTAACTCGCTGCTTTTCAGTTGTGGAAGATTTGGAGTGCTTTTTTCTAACGGAAAACACGGGAAAAACGTAATTTGCTTTCTAGTTTAACATGTGGTGGAAGAGTAGTTTTCTACAACCGAACTTTCTACCTTGTAATGAACCTTTATTACAATTATTTTGCTCGGAAAATCTTCTAGAACAGACACCCAACTTTCCACAATTAAGTTTAGCAAATTGCCACAACACTCATAACTTGAAGAACCTTAATGAAACAGTTCAAACTTTCGTAATTTGACTAATCACATGATATTCCATATTTATTCTTTCTTTGGAGCAGTTGGTAGCAGATCTTAGGGTAATAAGAAAGATTTTAGCTTAAATACTACTGTAGTTTCCTTCCTGTTCAGTTTATCATGATTCAAGCTCTCGTCTTCTTTTATCAAAATCTCGTTGTAATATTAAATTGTTTATCGAAGGATAGACATAGTTTTTGGATACAGATAGATAAGTGCGTATATTGATGTTGCAGTTATAAGAAGACATCAAATGTAATATATACATTTCTAGTAAGCCAATTACAAAACAAGAATTAATTTAGATTACTTCCACCAAGAAACCTGAACTGGTCATTTCTTTTTCTTTTCTGTTTCCTAAGAGGAGAAAAATGCAGAATGAATTAGATATAAGGGATTTGGAGACTTTAAAGCACTCCAGTGGCAGAGAACAGGATTTGCTTTCAATTAATAAGAAAACCGATTTTTCCAATGTATAAACTAAAATTTCCAAGTGCTTTTGCTACTCTAACCTTCAGAAAACAAAATCAGGAATGCCATATTTTCATCTGAGGTCATCTGAGCTATCCTATATGGTATAACTAGATTAAAAGTTGTCACTAATTGGATTTTGATGTCTGATTAAAAAGCTACACATCAATATAAGCCAATAGTGTAGCTTCTTTCAATTTTTCTTTGAGAAAATTAGCCTGTGCTGTTGTGTTTTACTGGTAAGAATTCTTAGAATCCTGTAAATATTTGGCTTTTGCATTTGCGACACAAGAGGAAGGACTTGGTTCCTCTTGCACTGAGAAACTATCAGTGGGATAATTGCACGTTCAGATTGTACATTCTTGTCGTATTTGTTACATATACACTCAGACCTGCAGAAACTCAGTCTCAATAATGGGTTTTATAAGCTTATGTACTTATTTTTTTTATTTTTGGTAAACAAAAAGGTGAATTTCCAACTTAGAAGTGTTTTCGAAACATTTGCAGCCTTTCTTGGATGCGAAGACTTCAGAAGATGTGAGGAAGGAGACAATGAAGCCTCCCAAACGCCTAAAGAAGACGCGGTGAGCATGTTATAGGAGTTCGTATGTCAAGAACGAACCATATTCACTGTGGTTTGCTGTTTTATCCCTGTGCAAAAGTTCTGACTAGGCTCTTGGAAAGATGAAAAGAAGACTGAACTGACTTGGACACACGTGCTGTTGTATCTATTACTGTGAAGCATGAAAATTGTTCAAGTGCAGTCTTGTATAATATAGTCTCTTTAACTTGTTAGATAAATTCATAGTTTCTGCTTCCAGCAAGAAAAAGGGCAGATGCAAAACATTGTTGGGATTTAGAATATTCTACAAAAATATGTAACTACAAAAATACGATTGTTGTTATATACACTTTAAATTTACCTGAGAAAGTAAATTGGTGAAATTCATTGCCGTCGTGTTCTTTGAAAAAGAACTTAAACCCGATCCTCTTCGCCTTTTCTTGGCTTGGTGCATCAGATTCATTCCTAGGCTGCTCCATCAGGTCTAGTTTCCCTTTCAAGTATTCAGTTTCCACTTCTGATTTCTGTTAAGCGTCTAGCTGCTCTTCTAACTCAACTATCTTACTGAGAGCCTCTTCTTTCTCCATCTGAGAAGAGAGAAAAATAAGGATGTATTGTGATTCTGGCAATAGCCAATACAGTAAAATATGTGTATATAAATATATATAAACTATAGGAACTAATCAAGTTCCATCAGGGGGCATTACTGTTTGTCAACTAGCAACTTCAACTCATATATATATATATATATATATCTGAGAAGAGAGAAAAATAAGGATGTATTGTGATTCTGGCAATAGCCAATACAGTAAAATATGTGTATATAAATATATATAAACTATAGGAACTAATCAAGTTCCATCAGGGGGCATTACTGTTTGTCAACTAGCAACTTCAACTCATATATATATATATATATATATATCTCAGAAGATTTGAAAGACCTCTACATATCTAAACTGCATGTAGAAGATGCAGCTCATACACATGAACTTAAAAAAAAAAAAACTAACTAAAAAAAATCATGAAATAAAAAATGATATAACTGCCTCTATCATACATAACCCTAATGTTTATAATATATTGTGTGTATATATATATATATATGTATATGCAGCTGATAAATGCTTCCTCTAAGTCTACCAAATAGATGCATCATATGATGAATTTCAGCATAATTGAGAAGAAAAAGTCATCACTATGTTCTTTCTTTCTTAGGAAATTAAGAGAGCTACTATCATTATATATAAAATATGTATATTAACATATACACTAAGTTTAGAATACATGAACTTCGTTTGCTAATGGATACACTTTAACTGAGTTAAGAGATGAATCGTTACAAGATAATAACAATGAACTACACAAAGTTATATAGCATGGAAACAAAATATTTTAAATTTCATCAGATTTAATAAAATCTTAAAATATAATCTCAATTCAGTTGAAATTGTCTCAGATTTAATTTTTCAATTTTTTTCATTATTATCATTTTATATCCGTAATAGTACGAAAAACTCTAAATTGTTCAAGAATAATAACTTAGATTTTTTCGACTATTTGTTTTAAAATTAGTCAGTTCTATTTCTTGATGAGAAAATAGTTATAACTCAATAGTAAAGTGTCACCTTAATATGATAAAAATCATTAGTAAGAATTGAAATTCATTCTATATTTTATTGTTTAAACGCAATATATATTTTATTCTATTGATGAAAAATCGATATTTCTATCAAAATATAAATTTATATATTTAAATATATAATTTATTTTTATTTAATAATTTTTTTAAGTAACTAATTAAAATATGAATAAATATAACAAAAAAAAAACATAAACCGAAAAAATCCATCAGACTTTTTAAAAATTATAACTTGTAATCTACGTTTCCATCTTACTTGGACTACAAGTAGATGTTATTTGAAATCGATTCAAGTGATAAAAAATAAATAATTCTTCCCTCTGAATCATTAAAAATTAGAAACAAGAATCACATTCTTCCAAATATTTGACTTTTAAACGGAACATAAACTTGTTCAAAAAGACAATATTTATTCTATAATGAAAATATTTATTTTATAATGACTAGACTCTAGAACGGAAGGATTCGAAACTCCAAATAGCGGGAATGTAAATTTCTCGAAGAATCCTAAAAATTTACATAACAAAAAAAAAATGAAAAGAGGTCGTTATGCTCCCAAGTAAATAAAATTTCCTCCTTGCATGTTTATAAGAGATAAAATAGGTGATAACATTTGGAGAACCCTTCTATTGTACATTTCAGATGACCAAAAGTTTTTTCAAAGACACATAACTGTTTCCTATTTCATGTAGAAATCTCTTCAGAGTTCTCACTAGCTATTCACCATTCCCTGTAACTACTACATGTCAGCCATATATAAAACAACTATGCTCAGATATTCATGAACGAATTGCTAAAACTATAAATACTTCATGCCAGAAGGCAAGAAGTGAGCTCCCGTTCTGCTTTACCTGATGCCAATATCCTTCGCCATAAGCTGCTCCAGCCAGTAGTATTGCCTTCCATAATTCTTTCAGTAGTGGGTCCCATTTCGTAAACAAAGCTCACAGATTCCGATAATCGATTGAGTAAATTCATCAAAGCTATCACTTCATTTCGTTGCAACTCTAGCTGTACATCAAAACAAAGCCTTCATTGTGAAAACATCATCACTGAAGTGAAAATCACAGAAAAATAAAGTTGGCTAATTCAATAACAGTGACATGCAAATAACTGATATCATGAGCTTACTCAGAATACGAACTTCCACAAATGCTTATTACATTTCCCCACATATCAAATCTTCAAGTTCAAAATATAGACTAAGAAGAGATACTTACACTGTGACCCAAATCTTCCCCACCATTTTCGGAGAAAAGGATTTTTAATGCCGTACCAAGACCAAGAACCTGAAGCTTTCCCCAAAGTCGACATTTCTCACAACCCACACAGTCCATGATTGTGCTGCAATGCATGATATTAGGGAATTTGATGTTATTTTGGGCTTACATGCCAGCAGAGAATCAAAGAGAATATGTGTGTGTGTGTGTGAGAGAGAGAGAGAGAGAGAGAGGCATAACAATTGTCAATCTCTCCTAGAAAGACCAAAATTGAATAAAATAACAACACTTAGTGATGGGCATCTTTTGGGCATAACCTAATGTTTCTGAATTGTTTTTGTATTTTCTGTTTCAATTCTGGTCCACTTTCGCCTTTCCACAACTTAGCTTCATCAAATGGTACTGGACATGCAGCTTGCAGTTCTGAGTTATGAAGAAGCTGTTTCATTAAGGATTGTGTATTGAGGTCCTCAATGGGGTTACCAGTTTCATACTCGGCCTGTTCCAAGTAATTAGTTGCCTAGAATAAACAAGGAGATCGTATCATGATTAGAAATTTTAACTAAACTTTCTTAGGCTTGTCTTGCCAAAGAAAAGAAAAGTTCCATGAACATAACAAATGAAAGAACTAACCTTTGTCACAGCCCGGAGAACAAAGAGAAAAGTGAAGTACAAATTTCTGACACGATCTGGATATCTTAAGACACGATCATACATTAGTGTCAGATTTCGACCCCACTGAAATAATTGGAAAACAGAGACTGTCAGATTTTTCATTATTTTAATTATGAAAATGATAAATATCATAGGAATCGTAAAAAGAACAATGCTTTGCCCACAGAATGCCAAAATTTCCCATCTCTCACTGATATGCCACTGCCAGATATTTGAAAATTGTTTCACAAAGAGATTCAGCCAGACCAATGACTCTAAAGTAGTGATGAAAAGTCATTTTCATAAGTTAGGATATGAATTATAAAATCTAATGGTCTAACCATTGAAATACAAGCTGGAAGACTTAGAAGGGCAAGGTTTTTTATTTGCCTAGCAATAAAGGTTGTGAATGCCACTATGCCATTGCTATGTATGAAGTGAATGGAATTTGAGATACCGTGTGAAATTTCAACATATATTATCAAAAACAAAGCATTCAGCAGATGAACAAACATCTGTACCAAGTTTTTAGCTTCATCAAGTAGATAGTCAGAAGCTATGTGTATAGAAATAGAAGAATGGAGACCCGATATCAATTTGTACAAGATTCTTTCCTCTTGGCATAATTCATCAGATGGATCTGCACAACAGGATGAAAATCTACATGGATTAGAAATTACATTAGATATCTTATCTCTGAAAGAAACTTACATTTTTAACAACTGCATCATGAATAAATCTTTAAAAGCATTTAGACCAAACAAGCTTACAGAAGAGATGGTATAATAAATTTCAAAAACTGACAGGCAGTTTGCATTAAGTAAAAACAAGCAAGACTAAGTGGCATTCTGATCGCAAGAGCCAAGTAATATCTTTAAAGAAAAAGAATTACATTTCGGACAGTTCTCTGAATAAACAGCATCCCATATCCTTCTGGCTGATGGACCACTATACCCAGTATACCGCTCTGGGTTAAGCTGAAGATTTACATATGTCATTTGATCTGCAAAAGAAAATTCACAAAAAAATTTCGAATTTATTTTGGCTTTCCAAAAAATACAGTTCATAAAATATATATTGTCTCATTTTAAGAGATGAAATTCAAAACGATGAATGTTCTTGGCAAAGTTGATTCATTACAAGAGTTAATACATCCACTATTCATATAACAGCAACTACTGTGAAAACAAATATGATATTAGAAAGAAAAGCAATAACAATAGCACAATAGTTATAACAAGATACTAAGTCAGAAAAAAATTATTGAACAAATAGGAAAGAATATGCATTAGATTCACCAGAAACAGAATCAAATGTACCATTATCTGTCTCATCATCATATGTCCAGGGATTGTCCGTTTCTGTCCAGCCCCTAAAAGCTTTGCTTTCTAGGGTACGGTCAACAGCTGCTTGCGGTTTTCCTTCTTGACACACAGGATCATCTGATGGAAAAGGTTTCTTAAAGGATTCAGGAAATTCGCTTTCTTGGCATTCACAAACACTGCAATCCCTCAATCGGCACATACCATCATCTGGCCAGAAAGGGCAGTCACACCACAACTTAACCTATTGCCAAAAAGAACAAACAAGGATTCAGTGAGAAAACAAATATCATCAAAACCTTATGAAAAGAAATAATTACCCATAAGATTAGGCATCATAAATTCTATCAAGTAATGTTACACATTCTTCCTATTTCAAAAAAAAGAAAATGTTTATACATTCTTTCACAAGTGAGAGCAAGAAGTTTCACAACATCATAGCAATAATTCAAGATGGTTTTACGTATGCCTTCCGTTAAATAGCATTTCTAGATCTAATAAACAAGCTCATAATTGGAGTTAAATCGACATAGAAAGAGAATGGAAAAAAAAATTCTATAATAAGAGTGAGATGAGAAAACACAGACACCCATGTTCTCTAATATTCTACTTCCAGGCAATGAATCACAAGCAAACCTTGAAGTAGCGAAAAAATGGGGTTTTAACAATATCTTGAAGCATTGGATGCAACACTTCCTTATTAAGTCGGTTGACAGTCTCGTAATCACAACGACAATCCTCCACTATCCCGATGTACTTTTGTTTTCCCTGCACAAATATGATCTATTCAGCGAGAATTGAAACTAAACTATACAATCTTCAGCATTTCCCCATAGTTCGATTGCAAAAAAGAATAAGCAAGGGAAAGTAAGAAAACGAAAAGACTACACGGAAATAGTTTCAGTTGATTCATGCAAAACGATGAAATTTTGTTACCAAATAGAAAAATCTATAAATTGCATTTAGAACTCAATAATTTAGCAAGTTTACAAGTTCGGGAGTCTCATCTGTCACTTCCAGACCTTTCATCGAGGCGAAATTATCGAACTGAGCACTCAGACAATTACTATCGGTTTTCCTTGTTTTCCTCCACTTTCTCAACAACTAAACAAAGAATGCCGAGCAAGAAAACCATACCTGATCCAAGTGACAGGACTTGTCAGATCGTCCAAAGAGAGGTATCCTCTGCGTATTACAAGCAGTCATAGCGATTGCGATAAGGAGCGAGAGAAACGCGCCAAACACCCAACCCCATCGCTTTTTCTCACTTCTCTTCTCCTTATTATCCCTAACCTCCGTTTCCGCCATTCACAAAACAATGCCTAGAAGCCCCTACAACACTTCGTTTGGTTCTTCCTTAGAAAATTCTCAACACAGAGAAAAAACTATGCTCGAATTACTTAAATTCGTTACAAGAAAAAGAGAAATTAATAGAGTAGGATCTCTAAAAGGAAAATTTACCTAGAAATTGAAGATTATAGAAAGAGAAGCCGAAATTAATAAGAAAATTCCTTATATTGATCATCCTGTTGATGGTTTCTGGTTTCCTGCGTTCCATTTCAAACTTTGAAACAGTGGGCATGTCAACAAGAACACAAATCCATTGGCGGAGGCCGGAGAAATCAGACGGTGACTGGAAACCTCCTTTTCGGTGGGCTGACTTTCGGGGCTCGGCCACTTAAGAGTATTGTATTTAATTAATTATATTAGAAAATAATAATAAATATTAAAAATAAAAAAATAAACTAATATAATTATTTAGGTGATACTATTTTTTATAAATTAATCTAAAATTTTATATTATTTTAAAATATTTATTTTTAATTAATTATATTCAATAAATTTAGACACAAAAATTATAATTTGTAATTTTTAAAAAAAAAATTATACTTCAATCTCAAATTTCATTTAAAACACATATTTTGAAATTTTTTTAAAACGATAATTTTTTTTTTACTGTTATTTCTACTAAAAATCAGGTAACTTTTTAATAGAGTACTTCTAATAAATATCAAGGTTTGTAAAGTAAACATGTATTTAATAATAAACTGTATGTTCTCTTAGATGATTACTACTTTCATCAATCTCTTAAGAAATGTGAATTTGGGTTTCGGACCGTGCACGTCTTATTATAAGATAATAAATGAAGAAAGATATGTAATTATAAAATTATATTTAGTAAAATTTACATCTTCAATTCTAACTAGCCCTACAAAATGTATGCATATGGTTATGAAGAAAAAAATATAGTATGAAAACGGTGTAAGAAAAACGAACACCTTATTTATTTCAGTACTAGTGACTGTAGCGTTTTAAGATTTGTTAGGTTATAGAACGTCATTAGATGTCAGATATATTTCTTAAGATCATATTTGTATCACTTGTAGTTACTAATTTGATCATCTATTGATTGACAAAAGTAAAGAAGAATCAAACAATGAATAGAATACATGTTAAATACAAAAATTGTAAATTACACGTGAGGTATGAAAATTCAAATATATATATGTATATATAGGTTCACAGTTTCTATTTTTTAAAAATAAAAAATTATTTTTTATATAAAAAATAAACGATAAGCAAGATAATTGTTTTAATAGTTAATTATATTTTTTAAAAAATTTGTGCCTCGGAGCTAAATCATGTTTTGGTCCAGTAATTGATATTGGGGTTAAAGATTTATAACAAAGTTTTCATCGTATCATTTTGAAAAAAAAAAATTCGATTTCACTAAACTTGTAATGCACTTCTAAAGTGGTAAACTCTAAGTTTTAAACTCGTGAGTTTCAGATAGAAGAAAATTTTTTAATTATTATAACATCTTATTGTTGTTATAACATATAAATAGTAGTCCAATATTGTAAGAAATTCATGTTATTTTTAATAATCAGTAGAATATAACATAGTGAATCAACATTCACTTTTCCTCTAGAATTCTTAGTCTACTTCTTTATGGAATTCACTTTTTTGACTGGATTTCTTACGTGATTGTAATACTAGATTTGAGATAAGTCTTAGTCTAAGAAAGTATATTATGTCTAAACCCAGTTAAAAATGTCTCGTTATAGGCTTAACGAAAGTTTAAGAATATAGAATTTAGTTCTAAATTAGAAGTTAATAGATAAGAAATTAATTTTAGTTATCTCGTTCAAAGGTATGTTATATTGCTTTGACCTTAACTAGTATCGTATAGTATCTTAGTCACTAAAAACATAACATATTGTTTTATTTTAGCTATTGAAAATAAAAGTAACGGTTGTAGATTATTAAGGCCCGGACCAAAATGTTTGTATTATTTACTTAAAAAAATTGTTACGTATAGTTTTATCTATTTTTTTTAGAATTTTTAATGTATATATATATATATATGATATTTTTAGATAAATCATTCACATTAACTTAGATATTCACTATCTGTACCAATAGTTATGATGTTATTACATATTTACATTATCTGTAACAACCTCGAAAATTTAAAAAGAAATGTATGTATTTATTCTAAGTGTGGAAACGAAATAAAATAGATTATAATTAACATCCCTTACATAATAATTAAAACGTATTAAAGATATGAAAGAATAAACTAACTGAAGGAAATACTATGAATGAATACTATAAGAAAAACTAATAAATCTTTAGGCTTATACTCGCCGTATTCCTGCGGAACGAGTTCGTGAACCAAGTCCTCCTAATCTGAAATAGTTAAGTAAAGAATGAGCTACACTAACCTAGTAAAGATGTCACACTATCTCACTGTCACAGTAGTAAAGGTTGGTAGAAAACAAAAACAACCAATTGAGCATAATTCATAACAAATTCATTTATCAATAATAAAATCTTTTACTGTCCACTTACCTCGGTGAGATTCATGAAAACAACTTATGAAACAATAACATTATAAACATCATAAGATTATGCATACTCTGTAACATAACACATATCATACTTTTGTATTTTAATCATCATGCAACAAATTTCCTCTTTTATCAGCCTACTAGTATCCATGGGGATCCATAAGGGTCCCCGCTACACGTGAACCATTCACCTTGATTTCAGGGCCGTCCCCATACCTTGTCCGGTATGAGCGTCAAAACCATAAATCTCAATACCCCGTCTGGTATGAGGGTGAAGCGGGCCGGCCCCATACCCTATCCGGTATGAGTGCCAAAACATTTAAAGTCTCTATACCCCGTCTGATATGAGAGACTACGTTCCCAGTAGGGTCCCCTATGGACCCGATCCGTCCACAATCTCTCAGGATATCTAACGAGACTGTTGACTTATCTGTTCATAAATTCACATACTATCCTTATTTTTCTTAGTTTCAATTACCCAATCAACATGAATACATAAACTAGTAACGCACACCAAATAAGGCAACACAACATCGTGTTCACAATAATTCAAACCATAATAGATTAAACAGTGATTCATGCATACGTAACCACAAAATAAACAATCAAATACTATACTGCATTTAGACTGTAAAATACATCAAACAGGAACAGACCGACAAATACATCAGGTTCAGGCCTTATTAGCAATCTTAATTAATTATACATATCTATTAATTCATAAAATACCGTTTAATCATTTATTAAACTTTAATGACGTGATAGGAAATAGGGTGAGGGATCCTTACTTATTTCGGAGTCTGAAATCGGGTTCACACTGCTCCTACGGACAGTCTCTAGATTCCCTGAATTTTTTCTCCGAAAAGTAAAACACACTTCTGGTACCTGCACATGTCCCCACCCCAAATCAGACCCAGGGCCTATTAGGCCAATTTTGGAATTCCAGCAACGGCGCAGCCGCCCATGGCGGCAATCCGCCTCGGGTTGGCTGTTTCTAGCTGTTTTCAGCCGAATTCGGCCAAACTTGCATTGGTTCCTGTGATAAAACACCCCTAGGGCCCTTGGTGGACCAAAAAATTCTAAAAAACCGAGACTTACCGGCGGCAAAGCTCTCGAGTGCGGCGGCTCCTCCGGTGCGAGTCGCAATTTGGTGTTTTGCTCCGGTCAACCTGTAGAGGAAGGGACGGTGGTCACTGTGGTGTAAAAATTACATCGAACGGGAATCGGGAAGGGCCTCATCGGAGGTAAAAACCGAGAAAACCTGCGGCGGCGGCGGCGCTGGGCTTCAGCGGTGTTTTTCGTCCAATTGGCCGGTGGTTTTGCTTCGATTTGGCCACATGGAGGTTCAACATCGAAAACTGAGCCAATGGGAGAAATTTTACCTCGTTTGGTAGCCGAAAAATCCTCCGATGCAGCGACGGGTGGCGGCGGCCGGTTCCTCCGGTGGCTGGGTCGTCTTCTCAAGCGAGGGCTCTGGTGGTTAGGGTTTGGGTTTGAGTGTGGGTGAGGTTATTTATAATCTTTTTCTTTTAATCTGAGCCGTCCATCATGATTTAATCTGGACCGTCCGATCGCAATTAAATTAGAAATAAATCTGGGCCGTCCGTGCGTGATTCAATCTGGGTCGTCCGCACGTGTGAGATTTAGGCCGTCCATGCGCGCTTTTGATCTAGGCCTTCCATGCTCGCGGGAACGGATCTGGGTCGTCCGATCGCACACACGCAGATCATCCACGTGTCTTTGTCCCGCGTGGCTTCTCACGTCAGCGTCCCTGCCACGCGGCGTGTCCTGGTTGGCCGGGGCTGCTGACGTGGCGTAATTTTTCTAAATTACGTTTTGACCCCCGGTTTTCGATTTTATTTTCGAAAACACATTCAGAATCCAAATTTTCACCCATTTTTCTCAAACTCAATTTCAATTAAATACAAAAAATAATTTTACCCCATTTTATCATTATTATTATTTTTATTTCTATTAAATTAAATTAAATTAAAACTTTATAAATTAATTATTAAAATAAAATAAAATCAAATAAAATTCTAATAATAATAAAATAAAAAGTTTTGGGTGTTACATTATCAATAAGTTATTTGAAATCTACCTAAACTAAGTACCATACTCGAGTTTAGGAATGCCCTCATAATCCAACAACGTGATCAAAACCTATGAACATGTCATGTAAGTCGTAAACTTAAGCCTAATAACATACTTCATATTGTTTATTTCAGTCCATCACCATGAATAAGAAAATATATGCTACTGGAAATGATATGCATCCGATCTCTTATGGATTTTCAACAAAAGGGTAAAAAGATAAAGATACTATTTAATTATATTGCCCTATCGAGATCAAGAACATGTTATACATAGATTGTCCGAACATGCCCAAAGGTCAATAACATGCTCCGAATTTAAACATGCAACATACTTCACAATCGCTCGATCAGAGTCGTATATTTCAATTCGGTTTCAAATTGCTCATAATCAAAAACTAATTATTTCAAAAATAGGAGAAAATAAAATAAAACAAAAACAAAAATAAGAAGAAAAAAAATATTTAAGAAAGATAAAATTTGATTAGCAGCAAAAAAAAAAAAAAAAAAATTGGATTTTGATGGAGAGAAGTTGAATTTCCAGGAGATATGTATATAAATATATATATATATATATGTACGTAGCTTCTTCATGAGTCATGCAAAGCAGAAAGTTGCAGGCTTTTACAGAGCACGATCTTTGACCCATAAATTTCATTTCAAAAATCAACAGACACTGACGGCGTATGTCTGTCTCCAAGGAAGCCGCGACAAAAAAGAAACAGATTCTGTGATTAGCTGTGCAGCAAACGACGGCGTTTCTGTCCTTCTTTGTCGGTTTGTCGACATAACAGCCGTTTACTAATGAGTGAAACGTCGTCAAATACAAACATGCCTTTTCTGTTTTGCCCCTTCATGTTCAAACAACCTGCCTGCACAAAACAACATGCGTCTAAACCCACCAATTCATATATATATATATATATATATACACACACACACACATATATATATACATATATATACACACATATACTTTTTAAAATATACTACTACCACTTTTTAAGTTTTAAATCAAATCATGTTTATTAATTTGTACACATATTTTCTCCTATCTTTATTCTAGTTTTACCTCTTGAAGAAAAACCCACCAATTCATATATATATATATATACACATATATATACATATATACACACACATATACTTTTTAAAATAAACTACTACCACTTTTTAAGTTTTAAATCAAATCATGTTCATTAATTTGTACACATATTTTCTCCTATCTAGTTTTATCTCTTGAAGAAAAACCCACCAATTCATATATATATATATATACACACATATATATACATATATATACACACACATATACTTTTTAAAATAAACTACTACCACTTTTTAAGTTTTAAATCAAATCATGTTTATTAATTTGTACACATATTTTCTTCCATCTTTATTCTAGTTTTACCTCTTGAGTTTTCTTCATAATATATTGTCTCAATTTCATTCATAATTCTCTAACAACTTAAATTTTTCTCATTTTGTGAAAAAAAAATATTTTCTCTCTCGTAGCGTATATATGTATATATACATTTTGAATAAATTTTACAGGTAAAATTAATTTATTCTAAACAGAATCTCGTATTGTATTTTATTTATTATTTAAGAAAATGTATATATTCGAAATAGAAATCAGTGTTAATGAAATAAAGTTAGACAGATTGTAAGTTTGAGAGAGAACTTACATCTTAGTAAATATTTACATATTACTTTATACATGTATCATTAGTATAATAATGTAGGCATAACGGTAGTTTCAGCACGTGAAAGCTATGTATTTGAGGAGGTTAGGTGTATGAAATACTCACTCAACTTTTTGGGTGATTGTAGAACGATATTTTAAAAGATATGGATGTTTTAGAAGGATTTGCATATTGAAATAAAAGTTTCAGAGTGATTCAACCTAACTAGTTCGCATGAAAGTGAAACTAGATATTAGGTTAGTTTCACGGTGAGGTTTGTCTCTTTGGGTGCTACTAGAACATTACGTGACATTAGGTGGGTGAAGGTAAGGGAATTGTGTAAACCATCGAAGGATCTTGATTAATAGTAAGGGATTTTAATGACTTCTTAGTGGGAATCGAAGGATAGGGTCAATCATTCATACAATGTAGTGATGTCTAATAGTTCATTCGTGATTTATGGATTAGAAAAAATAAACGATATTTGGAGAACATTTACTTGATCAAACATAAAATAGGATGATCATCGTAGGATGGAGAGGATTTTTAAGGAATGTTCACCAAATTGGTTTAAAAGTATTTTTAAGACCTCAGATACTAAATTATTGAAAGAGTGAACTCAAATCGTAATACGATATTAGTTTAATTTTTAAAAAGAGATATAATAACCCACAAACTATTTTATCTAGTGTTAGAGGATACGGTTAGGTCTTGAAGACTTCGAGAATATTTGTTCAAGGCATAAGAAAAGGTTGGTAGTTATATATTTAGAAGTGCTCGTGAGCATTACCGGGACAAATGAAAAAAAAATTAAGAGTGGAACACATTTAAAATATTAGGAGAAGTGGTACAACAAAAAGATTTGTCGATGCGGATAAAATCATAGATAAATATACGAGAATATCATGTAGAAAAAAGTTGTTTCAGTATCAGAATTTAAAGTGACGTAACTTAATTAATTGAACAAAAACACTAATTATTAAAAACTAAGAGTAAAACTAAATTAAATACAAATAGCAAATCAAAAAAAGAATTCGACTTGATTATATAGAAAATTTAAGAGACCTATAAAGATCAACACGAGATAAAAACAAATGAGCCGAGTTCGATTTTTTGTCGTTTAACCATAGAAAAAAAACTTTTAAATTTTTTATAAATAAAATAGTTTGACTGGAGTTGACCAATTTTTGTAAGTAAAGAATTTACCAACATCTACTTCTATTACTTATATGGTATATATAAGATATTATATATAACTCAGTGGTGGCCATACTATAAAAACCACTGTTGTGTCACATTTGCAAAAAAAAAAAACAGTTGCAGTCCTGGTTGGTTTCCCCTCTCTCCACTGCACCAATGATTTTCCTTTGACCTAAAAGATCCTCTCCTCCAACTTCTCATATCTTCATCTCTCTCTGAAGATATACATATACATATATATATATATATATCTTCATCACTCTCTCTCTCTCTCTCTCTCTCTCTCTCTGTGTAGTTATATAATGCAGGTGTCCAAGAAATCAGCAGGAATGAAAATGGAGAGCAGGGTGGCGATCAAAAACGACGTCGTCGCAACGCCGTCGACGATGAAGCGGATGGAAACTACGTACGAGCTAGTCCGGCAGCTCGCGGCGGAGAACGCGGTGGTGGTTTTCAGCACGAGCGGATGCTGCATGTGCACGGTGGCTAAGCGTCTGCTCTTCGGCCTCGGCGTCGGACCAACCATCATCGAGCTCGATCACCACGTCGCCGGCTCCGACATCCACAGTCTCCTCTTTCACCTCGCTGCCGACGGCCAGCAGACGGTGCCGGCGATCTTTGTGGGTGGTAAATTCCTCGGCGGAGTCCAGACGCTCATGGCTTGCCATATTAATGGGTCCTTAGTACCTCTCCTAAAAGACGCCGGTGCACTTTGGCTCTGATACACTACATAGATATATATAGATATATATATCAGTCTTCAGTCAGGCAGTGTCTGGGTTTGAGAATAAGCATGTAGGTGGTGTACAGAGTAGATCCTGTATCGGCTAACTGAGATTATTACATGGATTAACAATCGAACACTTTTTTTCTCGTATTACCGATTATACTTCGAACTGTTTCATCGGAACAGGATCTGTTTGTCTGTCGTTGACTTCTTAATTGATGACACGGATATATTTTTTAATTTCAATAATTAACTTTTAATTTTAATAATTCGATATTTTATTTTTTTTATCCGGTTGAAGTCAATTAAAAAAATTATTAATCTAATATTTTATTTTATTTTTATCTACTACTTATTATTAAAGTCAATTAAAAAAATATTTAAAATAATAAAAAAAATACATTATTAAGGATGTATAGATAACTTTTAATTAAGGATATATTTAGATATAACAAATTCTAATTTACCCATAAATACTAAAATAATATTTAATAATAATAATAATAATAATATTCAAATAAGTTATTGTGGAAATGATGAAGAAAAAGAAAATTTTAATTATTAAAGTAGTTTTTTTTTAATAATTATTACTATTTTGTACTTTAAAGTTATTTAAGTTAATTATTAAGATTTGTTTAAACATTATAATTATTAGAAATTAAGAATTTTTTTTGTTGGTTTTATTGTATATTATCTCTTTTTATATTTGTTCTTTTGATTCTAATTCTAGTGAATATATTTGGTTCATTCTACTTCTCTTTACATTTTCCACCTTCATCTCCAATTTGTTGATAATTTTTAGTTTCTCACCCAAATTTTCTAATTTTTAAATCATAAATTAGTTAAAAAATAATGATTTATTATTGAAAATACAAATATATATATATTATTTCATAATTATCTTTGTGCTACAAATCTCTATACTCTTCCATTTCTCACCAAAATTTTCTTCATTTCTAAAGTTACTATAAAGAAAGTTAGTCGAATTGTTGAACGTTTTGCAAATCAACGTTCTCTAAGAATATGATCCAATATCAAATAACTTTAGTTTATAATTTATTTCTTTATATGATTCAATCTCTAAGAACAAAGAAAGTCACAAAGCTTTTTGTCATCACCAACCTTCAATTTCCTCTCTCTCCCTCTCAACCAATGCGCTTTTCATTTTCTCCAAATCCCTCTCCATGGCTCACAACTGTCTCTAGTTTTATACCAAAAATCTAGAAAACCCAAGCTTTCTTGCATTGTTTTCACTCTCGTTGCCACACGTCTCTTCTTTCTCCTGTTGCTCCCGTTATTCTCGTGTTCAACCTTGATATCGTTGCAACAAAATCCTAAAGCTTCTTTTAGTCTTCGCCATTGTGGTGCAGTCCATCTATTCGTGTGTATTGTTATTGCCAAATTTTCCTTTTGCATTCTTGACTCCAGTTCCTTCTTTTTCTTCTTAAAGCTTCTATGTTGTCTTCTTCATGTTCTGTGTTGAAGAACAACGAATTGATTTGCTCTAAGATAGTGACAACTTGGAGAAACAGAAAGATGGATATAAGTAATAATGAGTTCTTTAACTGGGTTTAAGTTAATGAATAGCCTTAAATAAACACCAAAAAGATAATTTTGAAAAGGTGTAAACGCCTAAAAACATGTCTTAACCCTCTTGCATACCCTGTAATGTCAAAAAAATTATTAATGTAATTATATATTAGACTAAATTAAATTAATTATTTTTAATTTTTATAAAAAGATCTAACTAATAAAAACGTAATATTTACTTTTTTATCTCAAGTATGTGTTAGACATTTTTTTGAAAAACATGTTTTAATGACTTCTTTTATTTAATAGACGAAACAACCTTAAACTTTTATCTAGTTCGACCCACGATGCAAATATAGTTAAAAAAAAATTGTCGAAATTAGTGGAAGGAGCATTCAACTCAGTTATACCAAAATGAACATTAAAAGCCATATTTGCTAACATAACTACTTATCTATCTTCACAATTCTTAAAAAAATTATCAAAAGTACGAAATATTTAAAACTTAGTTTTAAAATACATTTTAGACCCTCTAGCATAGTCAATAATTTTATTATAAAAGTATAATAAACTAGAATAAATTATTATATTATTTTAATTTTTATATAAGGGTCCATAGCTCAGTGGTAGAGCATTTGACTGCAGATCAAGAGGTCACCAGTTCGAACCTGGTTGGGCCCTTTAACTTTTATTCTTTCATAAGTAAACTAATAAAGAAATTATTATATTTGTTTTTTTTTCCAAATATGTCATGAATTTTTTCGTATAGAAAATATTAATATTTGAAAAAATTTAACTTTTATTATTCTAACTCAATTCATACTGCAAATATTATTTTTAAAAAATGACTTATCGATATCAACAAGAGGAACAATTCGAACCTGGTTGGGCCCTTTAACTTTTATTCTTTCATAAGTAAACTAATAAAAAAATTATTATATTTGCTTTTTTTTTTCCAACTATGTCATGGGTTTTTTCTAATAGAAAATATTAATATTTGAAAAAACTTAACTTTTATTATTCTAACTCAATTCATACTGCAAATATTATTTTTAAAAAATGACTTATCAATATCAACAAGAGGAACAGTTCGAACCTGGTTGGGCCCTTTAACTTTTATTCTTTCATAAGTAAACTAATAAAAAAATTATTATATTTGCTTTTTTTTCCAAATATGTTTTGGGTTTGTTCGTAAAGAACATATTTTAATAATATCTTCTATTTAATATTTGAAAAAACTTAACTTTTATTGTTCTAACTCTATTCATACTGCAAATATTTTTTTAAAAAAATAACTTGTCGATATCAACAAGAGGAACATTCAACTCAATCATGCTAAGATAAACATCAAAACTCACATTTACTAGTACGACTGCTTATCTATCTTCATAAATTTTCAAGTGATGAAGCATCAAGATAGGAAAAGCTTGAACATGCTCTTCAAAATCTTTAAAAATTTGATATTCTTTATAATCTCTTTTAAAAAAAAATTGAAAGTTAACCAAATTTATAGGTGTCTCATAATCGCAAAGGTAAAAGATTTATCGATATCAACAAGAGGAACATTCAACTCAATCATGCTAAGATAAACATCAAAACTCATATTTACTAGTACGACTGCTTATCTATCTTCATAAATTTCCAAGTAACGAAGCATCAAGATAGGAAAAGCTTGAACATGCTTTTCAAAATCTTTAAAAATTTGATATTCTTTATAATCTCTTTAAAAAAATTGAAAGCTAACCAAATTTATAGGTGTCTCATAATCGCAAAAGTAAAAGATAAAAAAAAATCATCTCAAAAATATTTTTTTTTATGCAATCACCATAAATATGAACCACTTTAATAATAATAAAAGATATAACAAATTTGTTGAAAAGAAGTTATTCAACATCATTTTTATGAACTGAAAGAATTTAATAAGAGACAATATCTTTTGAGTTGTAATTGGTAATTCAAAATTAAAAAGATTTTAAGTTTTTTATCTTTTAGCATAGAGAAAGCATTAGTTCTACTTTTAAATTTACTTTTGGTTCTAACACACTGTACAGTAAATTCGAATATTAAACCACCTCTGATATATTCTTTAAAATATTATATTTAAATAGTACAGTATGATCTATAAAAAAAATCACATAAAATGATCAAATAACAAAATATTCACAATGATTTCTAAGACAAATTTTTGTTGCTAAACGTAAATTTTCTTGCAATGTAGAAGATTCCATGGTATTAATCTTAGGTCAGGCACCTCCTACCCACGAAAGCTAGAAATCGGTAAACGGGTTGAAAACAAGCTCGTAAAGGGTAAAGAATCAAGTAATAACAAGTTGCAACTTTAAGCTTAACCTTCCACCAAAATCTCTCGAAGCTATTTCTATTTGAGTTTGCGAGAACCACTGCAGATTGAAGATATGCTGATGCTGCTCGCTTAACCAACTCGTTCCTAATAGAGATGTCAGAAGAAATGAACTCATAATGCAAATATCTCTCTTGGATCATTGTATATTGACATGTACGAGACAAATTAATAATGTCTTTCAAACTTGTGTAGCTAAGATCATCGTCAATGTTATCGACGTCCCTGAGACTCGAAGTGTTGCTAATACTACTTAGTTTCAGCGACGAGAGATTAGAGAGCTGGTGGAATTCTATTTCCATTACTAATCAATATATGTTTGCTAGGTTACGAAATATGAACACGGACATGGTTGGAAGCAAAGAGAATTCTCGGTATTTTTGATGTCATCGATGGGAGGATTGGAAGAAAAAGAGGGGAAGCAAACTTTTTCATCAAAATTATGAAAATTAATTTTTTTTAAACGAAAAAAAAAGATTTTTTTTTCTTCTAATTTAAGGTTGGTAAAAATCGTTCTTTAACTCTAACGGGTATCCTTCGATGTAGGATTTAGACTCGGACAATTATACACTAAAAATAAAACGTTTGCAACAATATTTATTTTTTGGGAAATTCAGGTTTTATATTTTGTATTTTAAATAAGAATATTTTCAAAAAATATATTTTAATTAAGAATAAAAACTATCTTGTAGTTTAAAAGTTTTATTTAAATATATTCTTTTATTTATTAATCTTATCAATTATGTTTAAATGTTTGTAAGTTCCAATCAGTTTTCTTACTTAAATATAAAAAAAAATATTTATTCAAAAATATTAGGAACAATATTTTTTAAAGAATATATATATATATATATATAAAGGATAAGAGAGGAATTTCTCTTTTCTCACTCAATAGCAAATCTCATCTTCTCCAAGCTCTTGCATCAAACATTCTACCTCATAGACCTATAAATATATACATAATGTCATCTACATCTACATCTACATATATATATATATGTATACATATATACTCACATATATGTTCAACTGGCATGAATCATGAGTAGATAATTCTCTTTAGATGTTACAAATCATGACCAACTACTCCAACTACTTACAAATGCTCGCACTCACCAAGCAATTCAGCTCTCATGTCAACCAATGCCGCCATGATGCAACACTCGTTATCTTTTGCAAAATCCACTTTCTTTCTCGCCTTCTTCTCGACCCCTTCATCTCCATCTCACGAACATGCATAATGCTCGATACATATAGTTGCAAAGGAAAGAGAGAGAGAGAGAGAGAGAGAGAGAGAGAGAGAGAGAGAGAGAGAGAGAGAGAGAGAGAGAGAGAGAGAGAGGGAGAGAGAGTTTAAGTTTGATGAAAAACTGTAAGAACATGTGTAAAAGAATTGAAGAAAGAGTTTGATGGAAATAAACCAAGATCCAAATAGATCTTGGAGAAAGAAAGAAAGAAGAAGAATCACAGAGGAGAGTAGCAGCGACTTGAGGAAATGCCATTTGAGGTTTTCTTTTATTTCTTCTGGCTTTATTTATGAGGAAAAACAAGATATTTATATGGAAAAAAATGAGACACATGTACACAACATATATGGGCTCATACATACACACACACGCATATATATATATATAGATATATATATATGCACACACGATATGCACACGGAGTCCTTACGAGGATCCGCAACCTGCGTCACGTCCTGTGTTTAGTTATCTCATGAAAGACATAATTTGTTGTAATGTGCATTACAGTTCTATTGTCACAATACATGATGACAACTTTTGAGTATTCAATTCCCAAATTAGATAGCAAATATCTTACAAAAGTTAGCTCGCAACAGAGAGTGGTTCTACCTCTGTAGAGGACCGAGAAATAGTGTATTAATTCTTTGATCTCTTGGAGATCAATGATATGATTCAAGAAAAACACGATATCCTATGACAGATTTTTGAGTCTTTACTAAGCTCCCCAATCACTGTTGCTATAGGTGTTCAAGAAAAATTCTAGTTCTTTTCTTTCTTTCCTTCGGCTGCAAGAGACCCCAGATTCAACCCAGCAAGCGTTTGGTCTGCAAGAATTTTTTTTTTCCTATCTTCCTCTTCGGCTGCAAGAAAACGACGCTGCCCAAGTTCAGTAGCGTTTGGATTGCAAGAAAATTATTTTCCGTTCTTTCTTTCCGCTGCAACAGAAGAACGTTTCCCCATATTAATCTGGCAAGCGTTTGGTCTGCAAGAAATTTTTTTTCCTTCCTTCCTCTTCGGCTGCAAGGAAACGACGCTGCCCAAGTTCAGTAGCGTTTGGAAAATCATTTTCCGTTCTTTCGTTCCGCTGCGACAGAAGAACGTTTCCCCATAATAACCCGGCAAGCGTTTGGTCTGCAAGAAATTTTTTTTCCTTCCTTCCTCTTCGGCTGCAAGAAAACGACGCTGCCCAAGTTCAGTAGCGTTTGGATTGCAAGAAAATTCTTCTTTTTCTTTCAGGAACAAAAGATTCTTTTCCTTTCTTTCATTCGGCCACAGATTATGCCTTAGAACCTTGGCTACTGCAACATCGGCGGTATTATTACGTTCAGCGTACCAGTGACAGCAACAAAGGGAAGGGGCCCAAACGTTCGATTGAAGGGGATGAGGATGGTGGGTGATGGAAGGCGAATGGCGCGGACAAGCCTGTGTTGAATTCAGAGAATAAGCAAAATTGGGTATAAGAAAAACCCTAACTTTTATAAGCTGCAAGAAGAGAGGTAGTAATAGGAAAGAAATAGTGAAGAGTGACTGGATCATGCATGAGTACAGCTTTGACTCTCCTACTTTCAAAACCTGGGTTCTTTGTAGAATCATTTACACAGGCAAAGACAAGTATAAATAATTGGAAATGAAAAGGTGGATGAGTCTTTTGGAACAGAATGCTCTCTGATTTGAGGCAGATGAAAATCTCAGTAAATACCTTTGTGGTTCTTGGGAGATTTGGGGTGTATAGAATCCATGGTTCTTCTCTATGATAAATGCATGAATTTTCTCTCTAAGTTTTCTGAATTTCTACTTATATTTGGTCTGATAATATTTACCTGCAATGGTTGTAGTTGTGATGTAGTTGTAATGCAATGGTTGATGTCTCTCATTTCATGTCTATGTACATGTGTGTATGTATATATATATATATATATATCATTTTAAACATCTTCTTTCTGTGCACAAATTGGTGAGTAAGTTGTTGTGTAAAAAAATGTTGTTTTGCTTGGAGTGATGAGCACTTGAAGTTGAATCTTATTGGGAGGCTTGCTAAGTTGCTTGCTGCTGTGTTGTAGTTCTGCTGTGCTTGCTGCTGTTTTGGCATGTTGTAGTTGTGATGCAATGGCTGGTGTCTCTCATTTCATGTCTATGTACATGTATAAATATGTATATATGTGTGTGTGTTATAGTTTTGGCATTATCTGGAAATTATTGTATGATATTGATCATGAAAGAGATGATGATTTTGCTAAATAGTTATATAGTTTAAACCAAATTTTCGCAACTATGCCTCTTCTTTTGCCTTTGCCTGGACTCAAGTACTTCAAAATTCTTTCTCATACATTTCTTGAGAATATATTTTTCTTTCTTCTTTTTAATTTTTTATATTATTGTGTTTAATGTAATATCAATACGAATAATGTATCAACTAAGGGAATTAAAAATGTACTCGTGCACAATCCAATCACTCGTCACTATCTCGTTTCTTTTACCACCTCTCTTCTTGTATCTTATAAAAATTAGAGTTTTCTTAAAACCCTATTTGCTTATTCCCTGAATTAACAAAAGACTTGTCCAGTCTTTCGCCTTTCACCACCCACCATTCATAAAAGTTAGGCTTCGAGTTTAGACATCGAAGATCGAAATCAAAGATCCTAAAGATTTTAGTCTTTTCTTTATATTTGATATTTTGTACTTTAATATGGTCTGTAACTATTTTTTAGTGGATGCTCTTGAAGTGGTTGTCATGTGTACACAATTGCACAAAGTCAAAATTTTTAAAATTTGTATGTAAAATTGATCTGGACTAGTTGGTGACTCCTCTTGACCCTTACATTCTTGAATACTAATGTTCATGCAATCAGTTTGTTTCAGATGGTTGTGAAAGATTTGAATTTCTTGGTTTTTGATATCTTCAAAGAAAAGAACAAAATTATAGCTTCCTCAGTGGGATCTGCATGCTAATTCTAGATGCACAACTGAGCATGTACAACATATAAAAACAAAATTATAAATGTGTATATATATAGATATATGTAGAAATTATATCTATATAGCTTCAAAAATTACCAGTGTTTGGTAGAAGAGTTTTGTGTAAAAGGTAAGAGAAAATTTAAAAAACAAAACATTGGTAGAAGAAAGAAAGAGAAAAGAGAATGATTATGAATACAAAAAAAAAATTTGTATAAAAATGAAAATGAAATGGCGCTCAACAAAAGCCGTAAGTTTGACAGTATATAAGACTAGGTTTGGATTGCAGGAAAATTCTCGTTCTTTTCTTTTTTTTTTCGTTCTTCTGCAACTCAGAGACATTTCCCCATATTCAACTCAGCAAGAAAATTCTTTTCCATTCTTTCTTTCTGCTGCAAGAGAAGAGCGTTTGGCTTGCTAAGAATTCTTTTTTTTTTTCATTTCTTCCTCTTTCGGCTGCTAGAAAAAGACTATGGCCAAGTCCGTTGGCGTTTGGATTGCAAGAAAATTCGGTTTTCTTTTTTCTTTCTGCTACAAGGGAAATACATTTACCGGGATTCAACCGACTGGGTGCTTGGATCGGAAGGAAATTCTTTTCCTTTTCTTTCAGGTACAAAAAATTCTTTTACTTTCTTTCATTCAACAACAGTGACCACCATCTCCGTCCAGTATGGATACAGATTCGACCCGACAGATGAGGAGCTTATTTCGTATTTCCTGTGGAAAAGAATTCGAGGTGTCCGATTTGTTCCCGCCGCTCCTATGATAGACATGGCGTTTACGCCTTAGAACCTTGGCTACTCCCACATCGGCGGCATCCTCATCTTCATGATGCTGAATAGTATTATTTCGTTCAGCGTACCTGTTGCCAAACACAGGGACGAGGCCTAAACGTGTGGTTGCAGGGAAAGATAATGGTGGGTTTTGGAGGGCGAATGGCGGGGACAAGCCTGTGTTGGATTCAGAGAATAAGCAAATTGGGGTTAAGAGAACCCTCACTTTTGTGAGCTTCAAGAATAGAGGTGGTAATAGGGAAGAGATAGACAATAGTTATTGGATCATGCACGAGTACAGCTTTGACTCTCCTACTTTTCAAACCTGGGTTCTTTGTAGAATCAAGTACAAAGGCAAAGACAAGGGTAAATACCGCCAACTTGTGAATCTTGCTAAATTTTCAATGGAAAGTTGGAAGCGTTTTATGGAACAGAACCCTCACTGATTTGAAGCAGATGAAAATCTCAGTAAAGATTTTTGTGGGTTTTGGGAGATTTGGGGTGTATAGGATATATGGGAAATTGGAAATGGAAAGGTGGATGAGTCTTTTTGAACAGAGTGATCTCTGATTCGAGGCAGATGAAAATCTCGGTAAATACTTTTGTGGGTTTTGGGGGATTTGGGGTGTATAGGATCTATGATTTTGATTGTCATAAAAGTTCTCTTTAGTCTCCAACATTTTCTTTTTTCTCTATGATAAATGCATGAATTTGCTCTCTAAGTTTCCTGAATCTCTACTCATATTTGGTGTGATAATATTTACCTGCTTCATGATTTATTCAACAAGTGTTTGCATGAAATGAGAGGGAAAGAGCTGTGTGTAAGAGAATAAGTGAGCAGGGGACATGTGAATGATCAATGGTGTTTTTGTTTTCCTTTTTTTTTTTTTCCTGTTTTGCAGGTAGTAATGTTAGGAAAAGATATGTGCATAATATGAAAATAGTTTTGGAAGGAGAAAACAGTAAGGGGTTTTTGGAGAGAATGAATCTGGAAGAGGAGGAGAGGTGGATGAGGGGATTGGTGGTGGCTGGAAAAGGGATTCTGGGGATGAATTGCTTAGGATAGAGAAAGGAAAGTGGGATTGACAGTGAAGGTTTTTTTAATAGAAAGAGAGTTTGTAGTCACAAATGAAAATCGGAAGAGATGGTGAAAAAGAAAAAAAAGTATAGAACTGCAGAAAAATGTGGGAAAATGAAGGGATAAATGATGTGTATGTAGGATCAAACATCACTTGGATTAATTTGCATCTGGTCTGTGTTTGAGTCTGGAAATGTATGTCATTTGTGTGTATCTTTTTATCTTTTGCATCATTTTGTTTTATCTCTTTCTTTTTTGTGCACATTGGTGAGTAACTTGCTGTGTATAAAAAATGATGTTTTGCTTGAAGTGATGAAGACCTGAATGGCTGATGTAAAGCTGCTGGTTAAATCTTATTTGGGTCTTGCTGAGTTTGTTTGCTGCTGTTTTTCTTTGCTGGTTAAAAAGTTCAGCATTATCAAGTGGAGATTTGCTTGCTGCTGTGTTTGCTGCTGTTTTGGTATGTTGTAGTTCTGATGCAATGCTTGGTGCCTCTTATTTCATCACGTCTATGTACATGTATATGTGTAATACATGTATATGCTATAGTTTTGGCATTATCTGGAAATTATTGTGTGATATTTTTTTAAACAAAAGTGTAAAAACTATTGCATGATATTAATCATGGAGAGATTATGATTTTACTAGATACCTATGTAGTTTAAACCAAAATTTCTTAACCATACCAGTAATATTGCATCCCAAGTTTTCTTAACCATGCCCTCTTGTTTTGTCTTTGCCTGGATTCAACTGCTGTCTTCTGAGATTTTGGTGATTCAAACCCTGTATGCGCATATTGCTTAGGGTATGAAATGAACTTGCTCAACCCCAATGACTGCTTGAAAATAATCTCAGGCTGATCTTGGAATACTTCATTAACAGGCTTTAACAAGCACTTTGCCTAGGGAAGTCCAATTAGACAACTTTCTAAGATTGTTTCTAGAATTCGGAAGGTGAAATTTTCGACGGGGTGTCAGAGCTACAAAGAAACAATTGTGTGAAATTATTTATGTGAAGTTTCATTGCTCATTTAAGAACACTTCAAGGTGGTGTTTATGTAGGAAAGTGTCCAAACAAGAATTTCTAGGCCAAAAATGCATCTGATGTTAGAGCACATTCAAGAAGTCTTTATGTGCTTAATGAATAATTGTAATTAATTGCTTATTTTATTTTCCGTCATAAAAAACTTGTATGTATAGAATTACAATATTTAACGGAAACACATCAATTATAGAAACTGCTTTTAAAAAATTTATTTCTAGGATGTTGGTAATGTGATTTTCTTACTCTTCTTCATTTTAAATGCCAATCAATCGAAGCATTTACATATACATCATGGTCAGTTCTGTATTCATAAATAAAGGACGATTTCGGGTCAATTACAGTTGTGATTCTTCATCAAATGGTAGTACAAGCAACTGGAAATGAAAAAATTGTATCTTTCTTCCTGAAGTGAACAGAAAACATATATATAGGAGTGTTCAAGTCATCAACCATTACAGATTTCAACACAAAAGAAGTATCACCTAATGGGGCTCAATTTTTGAAGGTGGAAAAGTTCCACTGTACTGAAATGACTCCTTGCCATATGGATGATCTGGATTTTCCTTATTTGCATCTTCGTAAGTTGCCGAACTAGATGCTGATTCTGCATTAGGATTCATACCGGCAAGCTGCATAATGTTTTCAATCTCTTTCACCACTTCACTCATTGGAGGCCTGGCAGCTCCTGATTCCTCTACACACGTCATTGCCAGGTCCACAAACTTGTCTAGACCTTTCAGGGTTGAGCCAGAGACAATGGCTGGATCAAGAATTTCAGTAAGGTTGTAAAGATTTTTGGTCTTGTCCATTGCCATCTTTACCTCTCTCACGATATATTTCCCCCGCTCTATTGGATTTCTTGCAGTTAACAGTTCCAGCAGAAGTACTCCGAAACTATAGACATCACTCTTTTCAGTCAACTGCTGAGTCATGTAATATTCTGGATCCAAATAGCCCTAGAAGTTAGAGAAAAAAAACATTTGGAGGTTAAAATTTCATCAGTCAAGATTTTTCTCTAAATGGAAACCTAAGATCACTTGGCTTTCATAACTTTGTCTGCAAACTTGTGAAGTAAGAAGCACTCACCATAGTTCCCTTAACTTGTGTTGTGACATGACCCTTTTCGACGTCACCTAATAGTTTGGAGAGACCGAAATCTGCAACTTTTGCATTTAGTCGTTCATCCAGCAGAATGTTTGTTGATTTAACGTCCCTGTGTATGATAGGAGGATTGGCAAGTTCATGCAGATAGGCCAAACCTCTAGCTGCACCAAGGGCTATTTTAAGTCTCCTACCCCAATCCAATACTATTCCCGTCTTCCCTGCACATTTTTCCAATGAAAGAAGCACAACGAACGATGACAGATGAAATTTTGAATTCAAGTATTTTAGTTACCACAACAAGAGAGATGGTCTAAACAAAGGAAACTGGTACAGAATATTTCTTGAAAATGTTATATTTCCTGTAAAAAGTGTTGTATGAATAAGAGTTCTCTCTGAATTCAATAACACAAATTCAATAGCACAACTTTCTTTATTCTACCAATTTTAATTGCTAAAGCCCAAAAATTGATCTTTGACTACATTTGACAACCTGTGAGTTCACTAGTTACCAATGGAGACAGAAATGTATATATGAGGGACTTGGGAGAAGGTAACAATGAAATCATTTATCAGCATCAGAAGGTATGTAATGTATATTTTGCTGTATGAAGAAGATAAAGAAATGGAGAACTTTACCTGATAAAGTATCCTTGAGAGAACCATTTGGAACAAACTCGTATATTAACATTTGCTCCCCACGATCAAAGCAAAATCCCAAAAGGCTAACAACATTTCTATGATGGACTCTTGAGAGAAGCTCAATCTCTGTCTTGAATTCTAGACCACCCTGCAAGGATCCTTGTTGAGCTCTTTTGATGGCAATGAGTTCTCCAGTCGGAAGAATTCCTCTGTAAACCTATATAAATATTGACAAAAAATTTTGGAGGTGAGACAACATCAGGAATTATTTTATAAAAGAGTTACTAATTCATTTTGACAACATTATCAGAAACTAAACAACCTTTCCATAACCCCCAGATCCAATATCGTTGGAATCTGAAAAATTTTTAGTATATTTCTTAAGCTCTTCAAATGAAAAGTTTCTTGCTCCTTTCAATTGAGGAACGCCAACACTGCTCTTCGTTGAGTTCCACTTTGCTGCATTTATACAACAATAGAGAATTAAGATTTAGTAGTGTAATCTTACTAATTCGGTATGATGACAATCGAGACCAGATAATGATGGTCAGATGTCCTTAAGTCTGTTTTCATCTCACCAAAAGGATTACTCTTTTCAGTTGCTATTTCTGCTCTCCTCTTTTGTCGATATGCGTAAGCTCCAGCGAAGATTAACAGTAGCAGAAGAAGAGAACCACCAACTGCTGCTCCAATGATAATGCCAATGCCAGGTGACTTGCTTGAACCTTTCCCTCCATCTACAAGGCCATATAGATGGATCACACAATAGCATGTATCAAGTTCAAAACAAGTAGTGCAGTATGATCATATTTATACTTTTCGTAATATGAGTTTTTGACCTTACCAGAAAAGTGCTGATACTTATCACCAACAAAGTAGAAAGGTCCAAACACTTTTGGGTCAGGCTTGAAAGTCTGGTTACTTAGAGCAAAACCAATTCGTGAGACTCCTGTTCGGTTGAAATTATCTTGGCCTGATGGAAAAATCTTTACACTTATTTGAAGTTTATAATCTGTACTGTTCTCTATTGGATTACTAACAGCAACTGAATCCACTGGAAGCATATGAAGTTGAAAGGATTTCATCATATCATTCTCAAGATTCTCGTAATTCTTTGTTCTTCTCAATGCGGAGAAGGATGGAGATCTGAAGAATAGAATCCCTGTGAAGGGGAATGCACATTTGCATGTGGGGCTGGCAATCTTATTGTCACTGCATGGAATGGGTATACAGTTGACTGGAGGAGTGGAGTATGGGGCATCCGACGTGGGAAATTTGCAGTAACTTTCTGAAATTCCTGTCTCCCCGCAAATTGGGTTATTAACAAGTCTGCAGAAAGAAATATACAAGGATCTCCAGTGAAGCAATATAAGAAGATAAATATTTAGGAGCTAGTAGTTCATATGGAGTACATCTCCTAGCAGTCTACAGAAGCATGCAGTCTAGCATAGTAAATTAGCAATGCAAAAGACAGAACAACTGTTTAGGCGGAAAAATCTTGGAAATTAAACTTACATTACGTCAAAATTGCCTCCTGTTGGTCCGTTGTAGTCAGTTATGGAATTATCCTCAAGATCTATGAGTTCCAGCTGGTTGCTGAAGGAGTTGCCAACATCTAAGGTGCCATTTAGCTTGTTTCTCTTTAATGTCCTGTCACAGTTCGGAAGAGTTCAAAAGAAGCAGCCTACAATGTCATAGTAGATCTAAAGATGTACTACCAAGCCATTCTGCAAATCAAAGGAATCAAGTAGAATGTTTTGTTTGCAATTTAAACATTCATTACAATAAATATACATATACATATGACAAGATAGGAGGTTAAGCAGACACTAACACTGTCTGTAAATTGGGAAGAGCAAAGAGCATGATAGGAACAGGACCTTCAAGTTTAAGACCTTCCATCCTTCTGCAATAAATTAGAATAGCAAGTCAAGTATTCTGCTTCTAGAGCATTATAGAAATGGTTGTAAAGATTTCAGACTATATCCACCATATCAACCGTCCCATTCCAGATCATTATTATGAAAAAATTGTAACTTTTAGCTCTTAAGGGAAAGTGATTCACATAATTCTTGAGCATATGCATGTCTCTAAGTGGGTATGCATGCGAAGACACATGTTTTGAATGCTGGTGTTCACGGAAAGTCAGGAAACAGCAACTTTACAGAGAAACTTACACTGTTACTAAGGCCTGTGATTGAGGAATCCAGGAAGGAAAAGTTGAGACATCAAAACTATTGTTGCTCAAGTCCCTACAGATCAGAATATGCTTCGAGTGAGAACTATATAGCAGTATAGTTCTATGCAATGAAGAAGAGAACCAGTTACTATAATGAACAGAACTTGATTTGGTGATAAAAAGAAGACAAGGGTCAAAGTATAAATTCAATAATCAGTTAACAAAAATGTTACTGATGACCAAATACAAAGTAGAGTCCAATGACATTTTATTACATACAATGTGAGGAGGGCATCCAAGCTAGTTAGATTAGGAAGAGGGCCTGTGAATTCATTGTTGGACAAATACCTGAAGAAGGAAAATAAAAGCATTCTTAAATTTTAGATCAAATCGTTCATGCAGGACAGTGAACAGTTGCCTATAAAAACTGCAAAAGGATTGTTTGTAGTATCTATAGTATGTCTGCTTACAACTCACGGACAGATGCAAGATTATTGAGATTTGAAGGAACAGTTCCATTTAGTGAATTCCTATCAAGCCGTCTGCAAGTAAGACAAGAAAGTGTTATATAAGATAAGCTATCAGATATTCTCTTCCTATAAAAATCTTAAGGTGCTTTAGATACTCACACCACCTCCAGAGACTGCACATCTCCAAGGCTTTCAGGGACATTGCCAGTGAGTTGGTTTCCATCAAGCAGCCTGGCTCCAGATAGAGGGAAATAGGATGAGAAAACAAAAGCAGAAAAGGTTAACCGGAATCAAGATTTTGCATGGTGCGAGATTCTCAAATACAACAAGAATTGCATAACTTACTATAGATATGCACAAGTTAATCCTAACAACCACATATTTCTTGATGTTGGCACATTTCTGATCCAAACAACAGAAACTAAAATGTCTACCTCATTTCGAAGTGAAGGAAACTTACAAATGTATCAGAACCATGTTCGAGCTGAAAAGTTGATCAGGGATAGGCCCCGAGAACTTATTCTGTCCAAGGTGACTGTAGACAGTGGTCAAAAATCTTATTACTTTTAGAAGAATGTTATTGATTATTCATAATGTACAAGCAACATAAAGAAAATGAACTTGAAGGCTCAAAAATACTACAAAAGATTCAACATACAAATGCTTTGTATGGAGTAGCTTGTCAAGCCCAGGATTAGTTCCATCAGAAACTGGAAGAGGACCTTCAAGCTGATTGTCAGCCAGATCCAGCCAAAAAAGAGTTGACAGATTACCAATGGAAGGTGGAATCCGTCCAGTGAAGCTATTAGAATTTAGAGATCTGCAGGCAGAAGCATCTAAGAGTTTAGCCAGTTGCATAGAAACAGAGATGGTTTGCTCAAATATGTAAAAGATTTGAGAATGCAAAACCTACAATGAGGCCAAATAATATATGATTTAAAAGCCTGTAAACATACAATGAGTCAACAGAACATACAGATACAACAAATATTAGTCTTCGCCAATGCATGCCATACAAAACATGGACGGGGATCAAAATCCTTAAAGAATTTCGACCATGTTGACCAAAATTAGTTTTAGTAAATCCAAGCTAGTGATAGTAAAGCTACTGTTAGTGAAACTTACAGGGTTACCAGCATCGGCAGAGATCCTATTGTGTCTGGAATAGGACCAGAGAAGCTGCAACTAATCAGTTGTCTGATATCCAAAGAAAAGAAAACATGTCGAAGAGGATTTTATAAGACACGCCACCTGTGAGCTACACATCAGTTTAAAGTAAAATGTGCTTACAAATTCGTTAGCTGCTTCAAATTTCCAATTTTTTGTGGAAGAGGTCCATACAAGCCTTTGTTGTTGGAAAGATCCCTGTAGGCAGAAGCTCATAAAAATAAGTATCAATCTTCTACTGTTTAACAAGCAAAATTGTGAAAGTTATTGCTAAATGATGCATCAAAACTTAATAAACTGATTTTAATTAGTTGCAGAATGCAGAATTTATCAACACATTTTTTCAGCAATGAACTCGAAGACATTTGAGCCCTGCAGTTTATCCCAGAGGTACATCAAGTACACAAAGTTTATAAAACTAAATAAAAAGAGGACGGCAGGAATAAGCAAAGATGAAGGTAAAGGTTGAACTTGTTCAAAAATCATAATGGAGAAATGACTTATATGTACGATAAAAGATGCAAAATTCTTGCAGAATACTTACAAGATCTGTAATTCAGATAAGGATGCAATATCTGCAGTTAGCTCACCTTCCAAATTCACGCTTGCTAACGATCTGAAAAAGATCAACATTCATTTATCCAGAAAAAAATTGCAAGAAGCAACCATGAATAAGCATTAAAAGGGTTTAACAAACGAATCTCTAAGAACATACATGGATGTCACGCGGGAATCTGTACACGTAATTCCTTCCCAACTATCACTACAAGGATCTGAACCAACCCAATTTGGCGGTTCATTCTCCCATACATCCTTGAGAGCTAGCAGTGCAGCATCTGCAGCAGAATAGTTGCCATGAGTCAGTTACTTTACCCAAACTCGAACAAAACTGGTACAGGATTAACCAAAACAAAGTAGGAATTCATAAAAACTGACAAGTAAGAAGGTTCAAGACAGAGGTTCTGATCGATATAATCACAAAACAAAAAACTCATATCTATTAAAGTAAAAGTGAATAGAGCAAATCTTGATGGTTCAACAATGTTCCTATTTCGAAGAAGCCATATCCAGTTCTTTCTTTTAAAACTAGGATTTTTTTCGTACATAAGAAAGAAAACTCAAAATGAAAAGAACCATGACAGGAATGCCCATAATGAAAAACAATCAGGACAGGAGCTTTTGGCGAACAATATTCTTTGCCTCGATCAGTTTTCACCATCTTCAAAAAAAAGAACTAGATCCCCTTTGCTCCCTCTCTATAGCAGCCCTATCTTCTCTCCTCTTCTTCCATTGACACTGCTCTTTCTCTCTTCTTTTGTACCACATCATCTTTCAACTTTGCTTTCCCAATCAATCAGTAGCCCTTCTTCATCTCCCTCTTAGTGAAAGATATTATGTGTCTTTCCTGAATTAGAAGAGGATCAAAGCACCTAATCCCCTTGGTTAGTTGTTTATGTCTTTGATAATATGACAAGAGACTTTAAATATTAGTCACATATTACAAACTGAAAGAATACTTGGACTAGTTATAGCAGCTTCATGTTGTTAACATAATCTTTATCCTCAAGGCAAAACAACAAAACTTGGTTGGTAAAACCTGAACCAATTTCTACTCAAACCCACATTCAGAAACTGAAAAAACAGAACTGACAAAATTACCAAACATGTATGAATCAAGAAAGCTAAAAACAAAAATAGATTGGTGAAGTCTAAAGCAAGAATTAAATACCAGAAATCAATTGAGCAAAACAAGATTATAAGGAAAGAGTAGCAAGAAACTCACAATCCCCAGCATTGGTAAAAGCTGCTACAACTGAAATTTGAATTAAAAGAGGCAGCAAGAAGGGCAAAAGTGAGCAACCCATTTCCCCAAATAACACATAAACTTGAATGCTTACAACTTTCCAACAAGCTCTCTACTTTCAGTCTGATGAACTTAGGAGAAAGTCATTTGATGAAAACCCAACAAAGTCTCCTGCTTTCAGATACGATGATTGAGAAGAAATTACAGAAAAAGCAGGTCAAAGAAAGGACAAGAGTTTTTGGAAATGGAAAACAAAAGCTTTGTTGTTTGCTTGAAGAAATCAAGAAAGACCATTTTCAGCCTTTTTGTTCTCTAGTGTTTTCCAGTTATCTGCTTTGTTTGTAGGGTAGAAAATGGTTGGATATACAGGAAAGGTTTAACAGGTCGGGGAATACAAAGTCAATGCATTGAATTGATTAGAACATTAATTACAGTAGTGCAAGAAAGAGATGGCCAGTTAAATGAGATGGATTGATTAAAAGAGGAATAGCCAAGTGGGTTTTTTGCATTAAATACGCGTAAAATATCTCCATTATGCAATCACGTCATTGGTTGGTTGATTTTTGTTTAGTGAAACAAAAAAAAAAAAAAAAAAGAAAACTTGATATATATAATATGAGGATTTGGTAAACTTTTTATATTAAAAACTCTCTCTCTCTCTCTCTATATATATATATATATATTCTTTTTTCATTATGAAAGGTAGAAACTTTATGCATAATACAACAAACCCAAAACTTTCAAAACTTTGAGCTGCTGAAAAAAAACACATGCATATAAAGGTAGAAAATTTATGCATAATACAAAAAAAAAAAAGAGAACTTGATGTATATAATATGAAGATTTGGTATCTCTTTATATAAAAAAAAACTATATATATATATTCAATATAAAAAGTAGAAAACTTATGCATAATACAACAAACCCAAAACTTTCAAAACTTTGAGCTGCTGAAAAAAAACACATGCATATAAATTTAGAAACTTTATGCATAATACAAGAAAAAAAAAAGAACTTGATGTATATAATATGAGGATTTGGTAATCTTTTTATATAAAACTCTCTCTCTCTCTCTCTCTCTCGCTCTGTGTATATATATATATATATATTCTTTTTGCATTATGAAAGGTAGAAAATTTATGCATAATACAACAAACCCAAACTTTACATTGGGAAAAACTGATAATATAAAATATAAGTCACAATAATAAAAATATTGTTAGACTTATATTATTAAGATATACATAAACTGTTCATGTATAAAATTTCTTATACTATTAAAAATATAAATTACACATAATCTTATTTTCACAAATATATACATATATATACATATATATATATATATATGATTAGCTAAACTCAAACTTCAACTTCAAACTCCTTAAATCAAGGAAGACCCATGATTAAAAAACTACAGAAGGAAGACCTCAAAGGCAGCTTCTGTTAATTCATTTTTCTTTTTCTTTTTTTGAAATATAAATATGGAAATTATTTTTTAATATAATAAATTAAATATTGCATTTTTCTGGACATGCACATGAAGACTATTCTACCCCAAAAAAATAAATAAATAAATAAAATTTTCTTTTTTACTAATGTTTAGAATTAGTGGTCCCAAAAAATGAAACTCATATATATATATATATATATGTATATACATATATAACTTATAGTAAATCAAGGATAAAATAGAAATATCCATTTTTTAAAAAAATGATAAAATATAAATCAATTTAAAAGTATATTATATATATATATATAAAACTTAATATATATTTAATTTTAACTACCAAAAACAATTAAATATGGTAATTTAAAAAATCAATCAATTTCTTAAAATATGGCCTAAAATTTTTAGAGATAAGATGTAAAATTAATGAATAAAAATTAAGAACATATTATAAATAAAATACACATATAGTATCAACTAATAATAGAAAAAGAATGGTCTCAAGAAAAGTAGTTGAAAAAGAGAATAAATGGAAATTTTGAAGTTTCTATATAAGTTTATATTTATGTATATGTATATGTGTGTGTATATATATATATATATGTCTACATTTACCTAAGAACAAGAACCAAAAACTATAAAACAAAGGAAACAAGTTATAAAGAAAAAGGTTTCCCAAACCAAAAAAAAAAAAAGAGATTTCTTAATCCCCAACAAAATTACTAACCCTACCTTGATTAGAAAGTTTCTATTTAGTGTGTGTGTGTGTGTGTATATATATATATATATATATATTCAATTTAAACCCCAAAAAAAGAAAAGAAGAGTGATTATTAAATTAATCATTTAATTTAAATTATTTGAAAATATACTTTTAAAAAAGAAGAAAATGAAGAAGCTTGAATTAAATAGTAACCATCTTTTTCTATGGTAAATTGACTCTAATAATTGAATTTTTGTTTGGTAGAACCAAATTAATGTATAGTAGAAGTAGAAGTAGGACAACATGCAAATTAACAAATTAAATTATTGTTCAAGAACATAAACTATTGCTTGTGGGGTTTGTTTAATGGTGGATTCCTCCACCATGGGAGATCTAGTCTTCCTCCAAGCTGTAATATTAACAGGCATTATATATTCAAATGGAGAAAACAAAGGGAGCACCATTATGGAGGAACCCCATTTGTGCTACATGGTCACACCAAAATCCCACGCACACATCCTCCTACTATTTATCATCTCCCCAACTTAGTACCGATCAAACACATCTCTGGAAACTATGAGAACGGGCTCTCGTTATCAAACTACTTGGTGTACGAATTAGTTTTTTATATCTAGAATAAAAAGTGAAACCATTGTAGTTGATATCAGGAGTCATGCAACTCATAAACTTTAAGAACGACTTTTTTTTTTTACCCAACTCACTACGGAACAAGATTATGATGACATGTTGATCGGAGGGTCACGGATTATCTCCAAACATTACCTAATGATTCAATCATGGTATTTGAACTTTATTTAAGTGGAGGTTGTCACTTGTAAGATTATAGTTTGGATACGGTTCCCATGACTCAATATGCAATGTTCTGATGAAGAAACTTATAAAGGAGCCACATAGATATTCAAGTCCTCTAACCAGTAAGATCATTCATACATTGTCAAATCATTATTAGTAATAACAACTCTCTTTTCATTAATGTTTATGTTAGCCTTTGGTAAGCACAGGAGAAGAATCTTATGAAACAACCTTAAGGATATTGTTGCTAATATGAACGAGCTGTGTATTTTAGTAAGAGATTTCAGTTATGTTGACATTGTAGATGACTAGAATGAAAGTTTCTTAGTTTATTAATAGGGATTCAAACTCTTCCACTCCTAAGTTAATTTTGTCCCAAGTCGCCAAATATTGATAAACATGATCATTTCTTAAGAAGTTATCGAATTTATAAATTAGAAAAGGTAGAATGTTACATGATTATCAAAGTAGAGCTTGAAAAAGATTATGATAAGTTGAATTGAGATTTAATAGAAGAATATAACAGTTGAAATTTTATCAAACTAGATAAGAACCTCATGAACCTTTTAAAAATAAAGATAAATACACTAGCTTGAAAATTTTAAATAGTTTAGGATCGAAAAATTTATATTTCAAACGCTAGAAATCAAGTGAAAGCCTTGGGGATGGGATGAAGTACTCCTTATAGAGTGACACATTTTAACACGGATGGGTATATTTATAGTGACCCCTGTAAGCACTATTAGATACAACGTAATTTGATATAGCCAAGATTGTTGGCTAATAGGTTTTATATATAATATTGAGAAGAAAAAAATAACCAATGATTGCTAAAATCTAAAGCGCATTAGAAGGCTAAACTTTAGCATGAGAAAAAGAGATCAAGAAGCTAAGTTTTGAAGACTCTCTATTATTATTTAAGTTCTTCAGGATTGTCATAATCATGTTACTATAGCCATAATCCTTATGACTGTAGGGATCTTCTTAATCAAGATTAGGAGATTATAATCTCTCACATATATTGCGAGACCAACTCGTAGGTCATACCGTCTAACATGCTGGACTCATAATTTATCTAAAAGTAATATTAAACTATAGCAAGCTAAGAATGATCGTAATTCCTATATATATTTAAATCATTGTGATATATCTTGATCGAAACGCACATCATTAAATATAATGTCTCTTTTTTTGTCTTTATTTTTGTAATACCTGAGCCCAAATTTGGCCCGGGATCAATTTTGGTAATTTATAAATGAAGACAAAAAAAGAAAAAATATGTTCGGAGAGTGTTTTTAAAAGAAAAATTAGAAATAGGAGGTTAAAGTGCAAATAGAAAATGTTTGGCCATAGGATCCTCAGTCAGCAGTACCGACGAACCGAAGCACACCGCGTGGCAAGACACGCTGACATTGGTACCATGTGGGAGGCCACGCGGGCGATCCGCGTGCCTCGCAATCAGACAACCCTGGATTGATTCCGCGTGCGTGGATGGTCCAGATTTATTTCTCCCTTAAGCGCGATCAGACGGCCGAGATCAAATTGCGATGGACGATTCAGATTCATTTCCTCCTTATACGCGATCAGACGGATAAAATCGACCACGATGGACGGTCCAAATCAACACGAAATGGGTATAAATACTTCACATCACATGAAAACTCGAACTCTAGTTGCCAACCCCCGCCGGAGAAGAAGAACCAGACACGGGAGAATGAGGCTGACTGCCAATCGCTGCCACACCAGAGCCACCACCGACCTCCAAAAAAGATAAAAAATTCCCCCTACCTACTTACAATTCGATTTTGAGCTCCCATGTGGTCAAATCAAAATAAGAGAGACAATGGGTGAGTTGAAAATTGTAGGCAAAATCCGGCGCTGCGGCGAAAACTCTAAAATTCCTCTGATGAGCCCCTTCTCGATTTCTGTTTGACGTAATTTTTTGATCATTGTGTTCACCGTCCTTTTCTGTACAGCTTAGTCGAAGAAAGAATCTCAACCGTGAACGAGGACTGGCAAAGTCGCAACACTCGAAGATTCCCCCCACCAGTAGATTCAGTTTTTTTTTTTATTTTCCGGCCAACCGAGGCCCCTAACATATTTTTCTGCTGAGATACGGCTAAAATTGGTTAGGCCGAGACGAACCGCCGTTGTGGATGGCAGAACCAGCACTGGAGCACGGCGGTGCCGTTGTGCCGGAACCCTAAAATTGGCTGAAATGAGTTTTGAACACCGATTTTGGATTTTGAAATATTTTTATGTATGTGACGAATGTTTTGGATTTCATATGAAAAATTTAAAAAATTCGATATCCGATAAGAGGCGTAATAGACAGTTTGACCTCTTGGAATACCAATTCAGGTAAGGATCCCTCACTTTATTCTCTATTACGGTAAATTAAGGTTTAATGATGTATAATTTTGTATTTTTATTAAAAAATTAGAAAATCCTAAAAAAAATAATTATAGGTTACTAGTGGAGCCGGAACCGCTTAGTTCACAACTATCTTGATTTCCTGTTTATTTTTCTATATTGTTCTACTTTCTTGATTGATCCACCGTATGATTCAAATTATTACTTTTAAATTATTTTTTCCATTTATTGATTGTTTGATCGTGATATTTATCTCATTCATTAAATTGAAATAAAGACCTCTATTATGTTTCTTAATTATTGATGTATGAAATCTTATTATTTGCTTAAATGTCGTTTTATTGATCTTTGAATATACAATGAGATATTGGTATTGCGTGGTTGGTTGTTTTGTTGATGAAAATCTGTATGTGAAAGACTTACTAGGTACCCAGGAAATGGTGGATGGATCCGATACATAAAGAACCCTACTGTGAACGTTACCTCAGTCGGACGGGGTTAGAAAGTTCTTTACCAGAAAGGTTTGAGAGATATATTTCACACTCATACCGGACGAGGTATCGAGGAGATTGAATATTTGGCGCTCATTACTAAACGAAATATGGGGACGGCTGGTTAATTTTTTATATTGGATATCGGGTTCATGGGTAGGGAAAAACCTCTATAGACTCCTATGAGTACTAGTAAGTAAGTAAGAAATGAAAGCTATCATATCTTGTTCTCTTATATGTGAAAATAAAAAATGTATGAATATGAGTCTTTATAGGTTGTCTTTGAAAAACTCATTATGGTAAGTATTAAACAAACGTCTTCAAGTTTAAATGTATTTAAATAAAGCAAGGGTTCCATTAGTTATTTTTCTTATTTTTATCAATCTTCAGTTTTTCGTATTTGTGATTAATGTGATATTCTTACTGAGTTAGTATACCTCGCCTTTTCATTAACTATTTCAAATCAAGATTACCAATATCCATATCTCGATCAACAAGAGGGTTGTGAGTAGTTCGCTACTCGAACTCCCTTCAAGTGCTAGTGAAGATTGTTTTAAAATACTTAATTATTCATTTTTCGTTTTATTTCTTTAATTTTTATTCGTCTTTTAGAATAAACATTCTCGTAACCCTATTAGATATTATAAATTATTGTGTAAGAAATATAAAGTTTAACTCTATTAATTACTTACGCATTTAACTTATGAATTTATTTTTATTTTAGCTACTGCTCTTTACAATTACTCCAATATTAAAGGTGGTTGACTTAAATTCGCACCCTTTTGAATTTTTAATTGAACATGTCCAACATTTCATAATTAGTCAAGAGTTGATTTTGGCCCCCCATGGCATCTTTTGAATTAGCAATCATGACAAAAAGGAAAAATAAAAAATTTAAACTTATTTTAAATTGGCATCTTCAAATACAAGAAGGTTAGTATATGGGTTTTAGCTTGGAATCTTCATTTGTTTGTTGAAGTATTTTAAATTTGTTTATTTTAATTTATTTTTTAATAATAAAAACAATTTTTTTTCTTATAAGTAGAGGTTTAAAATATATTGATTTTATTTATTTTACATTCTATAGTTTAAATTGAATCATTAAATTTAGTTTTTAAAAAAATTCAAACCAAATTTAATTATTAAAATTAAACCCAAAAAAAAAATCTTAAATTGATTGTCTTTATATATTTTTAAAAAATCATGTAGTCTTTATTGGATTCTTAGAAGAATATTTTACACAAAACAAAATATAATAATAAAAATAAAATATGTTACATATACATCTATCTTAAATTTAAGACAAAGAAAGTAGATAAATATTTTTAATTATTTAATAATTTATTATATATATATATATATTTATTTTTAAGTATATACAATTTAACTTTTGGTTTATATTTAAAATTTGTTTGAATCAAACTAGAACCAAATTGAAAATTTTAATTTGATTTCTAATGCGAACTAAATTATTTATAATTAAATATATAATCATTATTATAATTTTTTAACTATGCAATTGATTATATGAATTATTTTTTATTATTAAATTTACAAGAACATTATTAATTTAACCAAACATGTTGAGATATAGTGGAATAAATTATTTATAGATGAAATTTCTCACTCTATTACATACTTAATTGAATAAAAATAGTAGGTAAAATAACATAGACAACCATGTTGCCATTTTCTTAATTTATATTCAAAATGGTAGGTATCTTAAATTATTTTATATTTATTTATTATGTAACTATAGTATGTATATATAATATATAGTCCTTTTCCCATTATTTTTAACTTATTTTATACTCCACAATTAAATATTTACAATATCTACTTTGTATTGATTGAATTTAATCAAGTAGGTCACTCATGATGAGACCTGATCTAATTTGAATTAGTAATAATTATCTAATAGTTACTACTTAAAATTTAAAATAGTAATTATATTTACTATTTTAAAATATAAAAATTAAAAAAAAGTATAAAAAAAAATAAATATCTCTCTCTCGAAAAGGTTCTGCTTTTGTGACTAAAAGTACGAAAAAAAAATAAAAATTATTTTATTAATTCGTTTCTTTAAAACTAAATTTTTATATAAAAAAAAAAATATTTATGTTGTGAATATTTTCGTACAATTTATTATTTATTAATATAATTGTACGTATTGCTATCCACATTAATTTTAAAAAATTATATTTATTTATAAATTATATGTTAATTCTATGAATTCCTAACTTACTTAAAAAATTTAAATATTTGTTGACATTAGAAAAGTCACTCTCCCAATTCGTTTACTAAATATATATATATATATTATATGCAACCCATAGAAAAGCTTTATATTTTACAGTAATATATACCTTTATTTTATTACATACGTTCTTTATTTATTATATATCACTACATTACTTACTATAATTTTAACATATTACATTTAAATATTATTTTTCAATGATTATATATGATTATGAGATTATTATTTATATCAACTGTCATATTAATTTATTTTGTTTTCATGACGTATTCATGTTTTTGCTCTTGCACGCGTTAATAAATTTATAATATAAAGCCGTCCTTCATTATTTTCTTATCATATATAGTATCTTTTATATATATGTATATATGCATATATATATATATATCATATATATACAAACACAAACACAAACACATATAATATATATATATATATATATATATATATATATATGACAACCATCTATAGAGAGGAGGCATCCATGTATCTTTTTTTTTTTTTTTCCCCACGAGGGAAAGAGGGTAGCCATACTTACACAAGATTATATTTATATACATATTGGAGCTAAGGGAGAGTATGCAACTTTTTTAGATATTGTGATTCATCTATTTTAATTTCTACACGACCTAATTAAGAAAATTCGATTAAACAAAAACTCTTTTTATTGAATTTCTGTCTCATATAACGATATTTCTTAAAAAGTAGAATTCATTCGTTCTATTTTCTTCATTTTTTCCATCAACTTTAATATGAAAAATTTTGGTTAAATAAGAAATTTTTTTGCTAAAAGTCTATGTACATAAGTCTATACAACAACTAAGTTAGTCTTACCAAACAAAAAATGTAGGCCGTATTGTTTTTTCTAGTGCGTAGGAATTCTCAATAATAATTTAACACGTGATTAGTAAATTTAACTCGATCCCACTTTTTTATACATAATATTTACATATGCATTAGTATTCCTACAATAATAATTCAACACGTGATTAGTAGGTTTAACTCGATCCCACTTTTCTATACATAATATTTACATATGCATCAGTTACATTCAATGATGCAAGATAAGTAGATGAGTTCTATTTGTAACATCTTAAGTGTAATCAGGCAATTTATAAATTTTCAACAAAATGGATAACCATAACTAACATATTTTTTAACGTCACGTAGTTCTCTCCAATGTATTTCTGAAAAAAGTATTGTATCATTGCTACCCACTTCTTCTATAGTCCTGAAGTTCGTACGATTTTCTCTATCTCTTATGTGCCAACCTCGATAGCAACCTTCACGTTTGGACTCAAAGTGAGGAGGTATATATCACGACATTAAAAGCAAAAAAAAAAGAGGGAATGAATTAGGTTTTGGGTTAAGGTTAGGGTCAGTGTTTCGAATATATTTTTACGACAACTACAATTGCATCAAGAATAGTCACCGATTCCGACCATGATAGTTACTGCTTATAGTCTATAAGAAAAAAATTAATCTTTATATTGTAATCAATCAAATAATATAATAAAAATTATTTCTCAAAATAATCTCTCTGTTTCTTATATATATATATATATATATTTTCATTCTCAAGATTAGACAGTGAATCAATTATAACATTCCTTTAAGTAAACTAAAATCATTTGTCTTAATATAATTCTTGGTACGTTCATATCAAACATAGCACATGCAACAACAGTCAAGTACCTAACTAGAGAAGAAGAATAATATATATACATATATATATATATATATATATATTTTTTTTTTCAGTTCAAAATGTGCTTTAATCATATTTTTCAAATATTAATATTTCTGGACCTATTTATTATTAATCCTTTTTATGAATCCTCTGAAAGCCCATCTTGCTCGGCCCACCATCTTTCTTACCCTAGACCATTGAAACGCGTTCTCTTCCTTCTTCGTCCCTTTCCTGATCGCCACGCTTCTGCTCTAGCGTATTCTCACAGTAATCTCTCTGCGTTCCCGTTAAGCCAACCGGCTCACCTGAAACCATCTCTTACCGATCCTCCTTTTGAAGCAAAAAGCAAGCAGCGGTCGCTATCATCCCCCTTCGGCGGGATACTTCGGCCTGAACTCGGTATTCTCTAAGCTCGGTCACTTCTTCTCTCTAAGTATACCCGTGTTTTGGTGCTGCTAATTTCTTTTGTTAATAGCTGAATTTTGGTGATGATTACTGTTTTGATCAATAACTTGTTTCCTTTCGTGTCAGTTTCTTTTTTTTTTGTTTCTCTGTTTGTTCGATTGGTTTCTGCTTGTCCTAGTCTATTTCAATTTCTAGATACGCTGCTGCGTTCAGTTGTACAGATAGTCATTTGCTTTATTCATTAGTGTTTTTGTGCTGTACTTCGCTTTTTTAGGTGTTCAACATGATGTGCTTGGGATCGTTGGTAAAATTGTAATTTTCGGCTGTGTGATCGATCTATTTAAGTTTGCTCTATTGTTTTCATCTATAATTCACTTCCAACCTGAACTTTACCGTACTTCTATTTCGAGAGATGGCTCATAAATCATGGATTGCTTGTGCAATTTGGTTATGGTAGCTGTTGTTTATCTTGATTGGTTGATGTATAAATTGGGTTTTACTGTCTTGACGTTTTTGCTTGATGATACATATGTTTTGATATGTCTGCCTATCTATTGCACCTTATGGTTGAGTTTCGTGGTCATATGGAAATGCTTAGATCATGATGTTTTCTGTAGTTAATAGGTTTATGTTTACGTTAGGTTGTTAAATCACGAGCAAAAGTTACCTCTTAATAGGGTTCTGATTTAAACCGACTAAGCAAATCGAAACTTCTAACATTTAGGATAGGTAAGGTCCTGTCCTCCTTTTCTGACATTTAGGTTTGTATGTTCTGACATGGTTAATGATCGTTGGTTTCAGTTCTAGTTACTGCTTATTTAGTTCTTTAAAATGCTTGGAGGGATACATGCACGTATATGTTCTTAAGGCCGTACCCCTGTGGGAAGTGTACATAGAATGCAAGAAGCCTCATCCACATAATCTCTTTGTTGGGACATGCACCAATAAGCCAAAGGTCCTTGGTATATATATATATATATATTGACGTTTGAACATGTAACTCGGATGTGAGAAATTATTTTAGAAGAAAAAAGTGTATTAATATGGCACCAAGGGCCGTGTACAAACATATTTTCATTTCTGACAAGATATCTATAAGGTCCCAAAGCTGCTGCTAGAATAAAATGGTTGGCCCCTTAGAAAGAAAAAATCTAGCGCATAGAATCAAGTATTTTTAATTTATCAACAGAAAAATTCGTTTCCTTCAAAAGATCTCCTATTTTTCTCCTTCCAACTTGTCCAAAAGGTAGCTAAAGGGATAAGCCTTAAGGAGTGTTTATTCCTTTAAATGCCCTTCCAGGCCCACAACTTGTCCCACACATTACCGACAATGACCCAACTCAAGCCCATAAGATTGTCAGTGAAAGACCAAAGACGGTGAGAAAATAGATACTAGGGGAGGATATGATTGCATGTCTTCTCACCACTTTTACACAAATAACAACCATTCACTAATGTTTTCACTCTTCTAATCAACTTGCCTGGTGTGATAATATCTTCTTAACCACTTGTCAAGTAGAAAAAGCTACCATGGAAGTTGCTTTCACTTTCTTAATCATACTTGATTGTAACTCCTCATCACCTCCGCCTATCTTGGTCTAAGTGCAAATATAGAGATTTGACTGAAATTGGCCATTTCGGTTGAGACTCTATAAATGGCTCATCCGTAGCCCCAGTAGGAACTAACACTGGAGAAAGAGAGTTGAGGAGTCTCATGTATTCATCAATTTCCCAATCATTCAAATTTCTCGTTAAAATGATTGACCATGTGCCCACACCAGTTGATCCCACAAACAAGTCCTAACTTATATGTTCTTGTTCTGTGCAACAATGAAGATGGAAGGAAATTGCATGAAGAGAGCCCCTCCTTTCAACCATTCATTCTTCCAAAACCTTACTCTTTTCCCTACCCTACTTTCCATTTAATACGTTTCAAAAAGATCTCTTTATCGGAGCTAATCTTATTCCGACAAGCTAATACCATGTGGCCCTCTAGACTCCTTGACATACCAACTAGAACTATCTAAGCCAAACTTTGCCAAACCACTTTCCTTTGTTGGCTATTTCTCTCCATTATGAATTCCCAAAGCCATGTACGGTGAAGAGGTATATTAAATTTACCAGTGATCTCACTCCTAAACCTCTTCCTTGAATTGGTTGTTTAATCACATCTTAGGCCACTAAGTGGTGCCTCCTCCTCTCCTTTGAATCACCCTAACATAACCTATGGTGGATCACCTCTAACCTCTTTGTCACACTTACTAGAATAGTGGATAAAGATATAAAATAAATGGAGATATTGGCCATGACAATTCAAATGATGGCTCCATCATGCTAGCGGAGATTTAAACTTGCTCACCACTGGATTCCAAGCCAAAATTTCCTTGAATATTGCACCAAGCTGTAGATCAATGAAAGGTTCCCATTTTTGCATTCCAAGATAGTGGTCAAATACATATCCTCTCTATTTGCACCCTATCGAAGAAGCCCAAATTTTGCCATATTTATTTTGAGACCGGACAACTTGAAAATACAACAAAACATAGCTTACAATGAGGTCTCCTAGGTTCCCCTTGCATAATAAGAAGGTGTCATCAACGTAAAACAAATGAATCACCTTCACCTTCAGGACACTGAAAAGGTGCAATTCCGTGATTATGATGAGCAATTTATTTAGAGCTTCCAGTTATGAGAAATTTTGTTGTAGTCTATTTGCTTGACAATGCTTGGGATCCTATGTCTTTATTTGTTGCACAATCTTATCATCTTTTAACATGTAAATCTCTGAGTGTTATTTTTTATTTTTTTGAAATAATAAATCTCTAAGTGTTATATTATAGTTCAAGTACCAAACAATACTTAAATACCTGTATGGACTGACAGTGTCATTGTAAGGGTAATGAGAGAACTCATTTTGGTGGATTCCTTCTTTCATCTTTTGACTTAATTGGAAGGGGAGATATAAGAGAGCTTTTGGGGGGTATGTGTTCCTCGATAAATGGTCCCATGAGACCTCTTAGATATATAACTAACTTGCAGCCTACTCTTCTGAATTTGACTGGCACTTAATTAGTTCTTTCTTTTCCCTTCATTTTTCCAATAAGTTCACATGGAACTCCATCGTAATTACGAGCTCTCAGTCTCTGTATCCTCTACATCTGTCAATGACTTTTGAATGAAGTGCCTCTATCTTAGAGGCAACCACTAAACTTTTTGCCACTTCATCTTATTTTGATTTAGATTAAAATCATTATAGTTTTTTTTGGTGTCTTGTTGTTTATATTGCTTTATCATTGTTATCTTATTCTCTACTCTCATTTTTTAATCTTTCTATTTGTTTTTCATATTGGTGGATTATCATTATGTCACTCTAAATTTGCATGTATATTATATACATTGATTCAGAGGAATAAAGAGAAATGGCTGATCGGTTGACTCGTATAGCTATAGTGAGCCAAGATAGGTGTAAGCCCAAGAAATGTCGCCAGGAATGCAAGAAGAGCTGTCCTGTTGTCAAAACCGGTACTGTTTTCTTTCTTTTCAGTTCTGTTTCCATGTAAGTTGCTTTATTCATGAAATAAATATAGGGTTTTGTTTATTATATTTTTGTTAGTGATGAATAAGATCGATGCTGTTTGCATAGATGAAAAGTTTTTCTCTTATTCGACTTGGGCTTCTGGTTTTATTTCACATGTATATGGATGTGGATCCTTTGCATTTTTCCTAAATTTTCCATTTTGATTCCTAGCGAGAAAAGCCTCAACTATATACATATCTTATTTCTTCTGCTGTATGTTTTCAGGGAAACTGTGTATTGAGGTTACTCCTGCATCCAAGATTGCCTTCATATCAGAGGAGTTGTGCATTGGTTGTGGTATCTGTGTCAAGGTGTATATGTCATGATTGATATGTTTCTGTTTTTATATTTGTGTTTTGCAGCTTAAGTTTGCTTTTCAGAATGCCGGAAACTTCCTTACTGTTCATGCAGAAATGCCCGTTTGAAGCAATTCAGATCATCAATCTGCCAAGAGATTTAGATAAAGATACAACCCATCGTTATGGTCCCAATACTTTTAAGTTGCACAGGTTTTTCACATCTCTATTTGTTTGCTTGTTAATCCATGTCTAGAATCCTTTTCTTTTCCCTTCTTTTTATATGAGATTGTTGTAATATTCCTTTTTCAGGCTGCCAGTCCCAAGGCCTGGCCAAGTTCTTGGGTTGGTTGGAACCAATGGCATTGGGAAATCTACTGCCCTTAAAGTTTTAGCTGGAAAACTCAAACCGAATTTGGGCCGTTTTAATGTGATGTTCTTTCTTATTACATCTTTAGTTGCTTCTTTACGTGTGCATGCTCATCCTTTGATGATTTTCCTTTCCAGAACCCACCAGATTGGCAAGAAATCTTGACATACTTTCGAGGATCAGAGCTTCAGAATTATTTTACTCGCATCCTGGAAGATAATCTAAAGGTGATTTGGACATGCATTATAACATTTTCATGTGTATATATCACAGAAATCGTCATGCATGCTTATTGGCATATTGTCTTGAAGATTCAGTTGATTATGTTTGATTCATGAAAAGTTGTCTTTCCTTTTTTGTTGAGGGGGGGGGGGGGATAGGGAGGTTATTTAACTGGACAGATGCTTCTTAAATAATATCCTTTGAAACAGGATCGTGGTGTTACTGCTTACTGGTAAATATTCTAGTTGACATTTTGGTCCTTTATGGCTTAGTGGTAAATACCATACTTGATATGCTGTTGTGGAGCCTGAGTTACATTGCAGTCTCCTGACTCTCGCATGCAAACATGTCCTGCAAACATAAAACACTTAGCTTGTGAGACGACTATATCGTATTGGAACTCACAAAAGCTACTCCAACTTCAACTTCTGCTGGTTGTGCATGTTCCCAGATGAGGAAGTGTTTTTCTTGTCCTTTTCTTCACATGCTTGAATTATCATGCTTGGTTTTTTTGGGTATCATATAAAGCTTCTAAATCATAAAACCTAATATCAGGTGTTAGAGGTGATACTACATTATTTTCTTTTAATATTTCTGAAATAATATGTTACGAATCTCAGAAACCATCTATTTGGTTATTCTATTTTCCTAAATTTGCCTAATGGTTGTTTCATGTTCTTCTGATGACTAACGTATTCTTGAACAGGCCATCATAAAACCTCAGTATGTGGATCACATCCCTAAAGCTGTTCAAGGCAATGTAGGGCAGGTGCTTGACCAAAAGGATGAGAGGGAGATGAAGGAAGAACTTTGTGCTGATCTTGAACTGAACCAGGTGATTGATCGAAATGTAGGAGATTTATCTGGTGGAGAACTGCAGAGGTTTGCAATTGCCGTTGTTGCCATACAGAATGCAGAGATATACATGTTTGATGAACCTTCTAGTTATCTTGACGTTAAACAGAGGCTTAAAGCTGCACAAGTTGTTCGATCTTTGCTCAGACCTAATAGGTTTTGTTTTCATGTACTTTGTCTTTGAAAGCTTAGATTGCTTATGTGTCTGGTAATGGAAGGTACTTATATTGATTGCATTTTGTATTTCAGCTATGTAATTGTTGTTGAGCATGATCTTAGTGTCCTGGATTATCTTTCGGACTTCATTTGCTGTTTGTATGGGAAACCTGGTGCATATGGAGTTGTAACCCTTCCCTTCTCTGTAAGAGAAGGAATTAATATATTCTTGGCTGGCTTTGTGCCAACGGAAAATTTACGGTTTCGGGATGAATCTTTAACCTTCAAGGTATTCTATGGATTTTACATTGGCAATTTTTTTGGATTGTAACTTTTATTTGTCACTTATTCTTTGTTGTCCTTTTTAGGTTGCTGAGACCCCACAGGAAACTGCTGAAGAAATTGAGACTTATGCAAGATATAAATATCCAACCATGACAAAAACCCAGGGCAATTTTAAACTTAAAGTGATTGAGGGTGAGTTTACTGATTCTCAGATAATAGTAATGCTGGGTGAGAATGGAACGGGCAAGACAACATTCATTCGCATGCTGGTAATTGGATTTTTCAGCATTTTTTATTTGATTCTACTTATAGCTGTTTAGGCTTTTTTATCTAAAAAAAATTGTTGTTTAGGTTTTTAACTACCCTGACTTTAGAAAAGGTGGATTATTCATGTTCACTACAATCTGCAGGCTGGTCTGTTGAAACCCGATACAGTAGAAGGTTCTGATGTGGAGATACCTGAATTCAATGTTTCCTACAAGCCGCAGAAGATCAGTCCAAAATTTCAATCTACAGTTAGACATTTGTTACACCAAAAAATACGCGATTCATACATGCATCCTCAATTTGTGTCAGATGTGATGAAGCCTCTTCTTATTGACCAATTAATGGATCAGGAAGTTGTCAATCTCTCTGGTGGAGAGTTGCAAAGAGTTGCATTAGCTCTATGCCTTGGGAAGGTAACCTATTTACTTTTCTAAGTATAGATGTTTTAAAGCCGCAGAAGAATACATTTCGAGTCCTGCGTGCAAGTTTGTTTGCACCAAGCAGACACCAGTTTTGTTGCATTCTTTTATGATCATTCTTCATTCTATCACTAAAAATGTTATGATCAAATTTGGTGTTCTCTAAGCAATTCATTACTTAGTGCAGCCAGCGGACATATATTTGATTGATGAACCAAGCGCGTATCTTGATTCTGAGCAACGTATTGTTGCTTCAAAAGTCATAAAGAGGTTTATCCTTCATGCGAAGAAAACTGCATTTGTGGTTGAACATGATTTTATAATGGCAACTTATCTGGCAGATAGAGTTATAGTGTACGAAGGAAAGCCGTCAGTGGATTGTACGGCAAATTCGCCTCAGTCATTGTTGACAGGGATGAATCTCTTCCTATCAGTAAGTTCCCTAAACTCTTTTCCTTATATATTTGCATTGCTTATTAGAGAGAAATGAAAGGAAAATAACAGAAAATTGGATAAACATGCCATTCTGGGAATTGGTTGTGCGAAGTGATCTGAACTATCTAGTTATGTGAAAGCAAATGCTGCTTATTATTTCTAGAACTCATGGAAAAGTAGCTGCTGAGGATATCCCCAAAATGTCTATACCATTGATAACTATTTCTGCTTTTTATGGACGTTCCTGATGTTCCCATATTTGGATTTTCTCTCTAGATTTTTTACTCAATTCTTCTCATTTATCTCTCTGTTTGTGGAAATACATGATAAAATACTCACTGTTGTATCTTATTGCGCCTATTGTAGCATTTGGACATTACATTCCGGCGAGATCCAACTAACTATAGGCCAAGAATCAACAAGTTGGACTCAACCAAGGACAGGGAGCAAAAATCTGCAGGATCATATTACTACTTGGATGATTGATCTGATAACTAACAGGTTTAAGTTATCCATGCCTCTGTATCGTGCGCGTCTTATGGCGACTGGAAAGTAAATCTGGTTACTATTTCAGTTGTAGTTTTCAGTCACGCAAAATTTGAGGGCATCACTGCAAAAGCATTGATTTGATCTCCACAACTAGCTGTGATATTAGCAGGATCAAAAGAGGCCGAGTGCTAGGGAGTAGATGAGAAGTGATATCTTGTTAGCTTGAAAGATTTTGCAGGCCGTCTATACCCATCCACACTTAGTGATATCTTGTATGCTTTCGGTCCAACATTTTTGCTTGAGTATGTTAGGCAATTGAATCTGAATGTTAAATTAACATGTGGTGCTATTTTTTCCGACATATTGTATTTCATTAGAGGCATAAAACTCAGAGTGAGAGAAAAATTTGAGCTGTTGATTTACCAAGAAAAGCTCAAGTTATTGAGGTTCATGCTTTTCTTCTGTAATTTCTGAGTGAAATTTTAAACTGCATCTGCGAGGGTATCAAGATTTTTTTTTTCGAACTGTTGGGTTATTAGCAATTTTCCGACCATCCTATTGGGAATTTAATCGTGCATTTAGTTTTCATTTATAAATTATTTCTTACTTCTACAGCATGCAAATGCCTCTCTTGGTTGTCCTCTGATAATTTAGGTCACAGATTTGATATGGATTCTGAGGACATCTGTTATGATAATAACAGAAAATTCACTGTGAATATTTTTGTAAATGATAGCATCAAATTTAATGGTGTAGAGGATGAATTAGTTGCAGTTTGTTGTAGGTGATGTTAAATTTAGCTGAGGAAAGAATGCATCAGTTGCAAGTAATTTGGCTCTGTAAATATTGAGAGACCGGGAGGGGTAAATATTCTTCTTGATATTGTAGTCCCAAATGTGTATTTGAAGTCCTATGTCTGGTGAAGCAAAGCCAAAAGCCTGAGCCTAAGTTGTCCAAACACTTGGCTAGATGATGTTAAGTGACATTGGGTATTTAACCTGTTCTTTTTTTCGTTTAAGAATGCAATAGGTTCCGTAAAATTTAAGTAAACTTGAGCACTATAACTCTACTAAATAGATAACTGTAAAGTGATTAGTCGAAAATAATAATAACGTATGCGCCTAAATAAATGATGAAAACGAAAAATGTATTTAAAGGATTATAACAAGGGAACATAAATAATGTACACTTAAAGTGTGCCAATGTGCTTGTGTGCATGAGATTTTACCATGTGATTCGGATTGACTCCGAGAATCCATGTATCTTCCCCCACTTGTTTTTGGCCGACTAATAGCTTTGGTAAAATATCTGCCATTCAGATGGTTCACACCTGAAAATTTTGGTCTGTAATGTGATTTCCCACAGGAGCAGAATATCAAGTATGGTGTTTCAATGGGAGAAGTTCAGGAAGCCAAATGAAATGCATCACACTGATTATTATAAACTCATAGCAGCCAGTAACATGACAAGCATAAAAGCTTCCATATCACTTTTTGGCAACACCATGTGTATGTATATATGTATTATTTGGTTAAAACAAGTTTGACACAATAACTTAAAAACTAGAATTCAATTACTCTTAAAACACAAGATTATTTCATCTTCTACCTCTTATTAGTTAGATATTGCACTTCATTTACAAGGCCTACGACCAAACTCAACTCCATGCAACTGTCTGAGAAGCAAACATTACACAAATTTCATCCTTTGACCTCACTGATTTGGGCACTTGACAGCACTGCCTCTCTGTGAGCCAAAAGCATCATCTGAGTAAAAGCAATCAGATTAACGAGTGAGTTTCGATATGATCCTTATTTATGTAAATCAACTACAGAAGGACAAGAAAAGATGAATTATTATAATGCCTAGCTTGCTTATAAAATAGCTAATTTAAAACTCTATAACTGTCATATCTAGGAAAATTATATAAAAAAAAAAATAACGACAAAGAAGAGTAAATATCTTATTTAATCTGTGAATTTTTGCCCACAATTTAGTCCCCCGAATTTTTAAATTTATTTCAAAAGCATGACTTTGTCCCATTTTAAACAGAAAAATGGGAGACACCTTCAGTCTAGTTTGGATAAAAAAAGGAAAAAATAAGGGAGCGGAGAGGAGAGACTCGCAATGAGCTGCAAGACGGAGATGAAAAAAAGAAACCAGAACTAAGAAGCAGACATTGATAATGAAAGAGATCTATAAATTGGAAGGAAGAATAAATACTGAAGCAAGCTTCTTCTCTCTGTTAAGTGTACCAAAGGGAAGGAAACCAATAAAAAAGAGGAAGGAAGAAGCAGAGGCAGACATTGAAGAAGGCAGGAAGATAGAAATCTGTGGGAAAGAATAAGAGATTATAATTTCATATAGTTATTAAAATTATGCAAAACCAAACAACAAACACCTGAATTAATAAAAAGATACTTCTCCGTTCAAACCCAAATATAAATTAATCAAATGCATCCTCATGGCTGGATTTCTCCCGTACTCCTCTGTTCTTTCAATTCGCCATTCACACCATAACTTGCATTATCCATATCATTATCATCCATGGCTACTTCTCTCTCTCCAATTTCCACTCCTTCCTTTTCCTCTCAAACCCACCTCCCTCACAGCCGAAACTTCCATCTTCCTATCTCTCTCCCATCATCTTCACAGGCCCAAAAGCCCAAAAAGGGATTGGTTTCAATGGCACGCCAAGATTCTTCGTCACCTTCGTCTCTGTCTGCAAACTGCCATCTGTATATGCCCATTTCTCACATACACAAACACCCTTTTTTCAGATTGATGTACAATGTACAGGTGATTATGGGACCACAAATTGGAGTAGAGACTGTTGGACAGGTTCAGGAGAGAGGTCGTGAAAGCTTGGGTTATTCACGACCATGAGAGGAGGAGTTCTTCGAGAACAAGCAGGACGAGAACAAGAGGAACTCCCCCAAGGCTGCTAAGCATATCAACCAAAACACCCCCAGTTTAAATATTTTGCAGAAGAATTGCAAGAGGAACTCCCACAAGGCTGCTAAGCATAATCAACCAAAACACCCCCAGTTTAGATATTTGCAGAAGAATTGCAAGATTGTCTTCCTTTCCCTGTCTCACTGTCACTCTCCTCTTGGCAATGGCCCCAAGTCTTTCCCTTTAATTTTGTGTTCCCAAACAAGAATAAAGTGTTTATGTTTTTTCTATTTAAAGTTCAACAAAGTCAGTGCTTACGAAACAAATTTAAAAATTCGGGGATTATAATGAAAAAAATTTTTGATACTAAATTGTAACATTGACCAACATTCAAAAACTAAATTGGATAATTTTCCTAATAATAGCAACAGTAGTAATAAAAGAGAATAAGGGATGATGTGCATATAATAATTAGGATGTCCCATAAAATGCCTATGGCTTGAGCTGCTAAATGCATCGTCACTCACTGGTTTAACTAGTGGAGGGAGGAGAATCTGGCTGATTTTCTGGTGCTGCATCTTGAAATGCCTGTAGCTCACTGTACGCATCATGCAACTTTGCTAGAATAGGAAATGGGCCCTGAACCAGCAAGTATATGGGAACTACCAGTCAGCCAAAGTTCTAAAAGACAAAGCTGTGGGATGCAAGACCAAAGGTGAGAAACAACTATATGAGTAATCAAAAACAAAGATAAGGACTTCAAAATGTATCCATTGTGAACAAAGTAGAACATCCTAGCAGAAGAAATATTCGTGTTAACAGGAAAACAACACACACATTCAACTATTGGCCAAGGTGCAGGAACACCAGAGAATATAACTGGACTTTGTCATTCTTACACATAGTTCTCAAGATCCACATGCTACTCCACTCCCTAAGCTGGATGTCCCTTTCTTTTTTATTTTAATTAAGATTATTTTCATGTCCATGTTATAACACATACAATGTATGGACATGGATGACCATGGTGGGCCCAGGGTTGAAGATTACCATATCCACGTTGAACCTTTTGATCGCTCCATCAAGCTGTGGAGCTAGAAACAGATCAGCCTGCAGCTCACAAGTAAATTGTTTAATATTTTCAGAGAAATTCATGATATCGAAGAAAAATCTCAGACAAGCTCTTCTAAAATAACATAAAGAAGGTAAGCTCCAGCATAAAATTGCACAACTGGAATTTCTAGCAGGTACAGCCTACTGCAACTCTTATAGTTGATAATATAAAAGAACGCAAAAAGTCTTACGAGGCTGAAGAGGGACCCACACATATCAACCAACGAATAGGCAAACAGCAAACAGTGAACCCTTTTGCTGTCTTTGGTTAGGTTTAGATGTCTTCTACTTCGGAACTTCCAATTTTTCAGTTATTTAAATAAGTAGGCTAATTAATAAGCCTAAAATCCTGGTGACTGAACAGGCTAATCAATAAAGCCTAATCCTATTGATTAGATGCTAGGTTTTAGCCTTTTAGGAAGAGATCAGCGGACTTTCCCTATTTATTTGCACCCAATTCAGTAACAAAGCCTAAAATATGATGGACGTCTATAACTCTCTTCTGATTACTTAACCATTCTCAAAAGGCCTTCCAAACATTCCTTATTAAGATGTCTGCATAAGCATCTTCACATGTTACATCCAATTTAGAGGGAAGAAAAAACACAGATGAATCAGAAACCACAAACCAGAAAAACTTCATCACCAGTTGCATATCTTCCAGCATAATTTGCTAACAGCTTCTCAAGAGCTGAACAGAAATGAAAATTAATCAAAATGAAGCCTCAAAATACAAGACAGAAAGCAGAAACAGTCATAAGTTTTCACAGTGTTGAAGTTCTTATAAAAGTAAAAAGGAACTAATTGACTGTGAAAATTTATGATTGTTTCTACTTCCTGTCTTGTAACAGAAGTTCTTATATAAAAAAAGGGAACTAATTGACTGTCAAAACTTATGATTGTTTCTGCTTCCTGTCTTGTAATAGAAGTTCTTATATAAACAAAAAGGAACTAATTGACTGTTTATCTTTTTCAACTTGTCCTAGTAGGTGGACAATCTCTAAATACAGTTATTGAAGTATCAAACTGTAGCTTAAGATTCTTTCCTTTTTTTTTAGTGTTTGACAGAGAACTAAACATAACCAACCAATCACATTCACCTTCTGCTTTTACTTATAGAATCTTTTTCTTAACTTGAACTGGGTATCTCCAATATTTAACATTTTAACCATTCTAAGTTCCAAAGAAGTAATTGCTCCTAGGTGAACAGGTTTAACTGAAGACATAGCAATTTAAGAATGAACCAGAAATTCTCAATAGCTAATTGGTTTCTTTTACCCAAAAAAAAAAAAGAAAAGAAAAAAAAAAAAGCTGACTAGATTCAAAAATATCAAGAACACAAATCCATTAGGAAATGCATTTCATTACGGTAATAGGGATCCACCATTCAAAAGAAACACTAATAAATAAATCCATTAAGTGTAAGCTACTGCATGCATCTATCACATGGTCTGATTGAGGGATAACATAATAGCTGAGGGTCAAAGTCCATATCAATTCTCTGAAGATATTGATGACACCTTTACTTACACGTGCTCCGATCAAGTAACAGCACCACAAGCTTATGTCCAGCATAAAATGAATGTGATACTAAGGAGATACTTCATGGATAAAAACAATTTCCTGAATGTTATTTACAATTACACTTTGTGGAAATTTAGATTAAGACAAAAGAAAGTTACCTGCAAATCCTCTTTCAACATGATATTTAGCCCAAATAGCTTTTTCATCAGAATTGATTTTTTCCTCGATGTACTTCTGTAGATAGAAAAGGGTGAATAGAATGAATATGAATGGACTATCATCACAATTAATGAAAGGAGCAGAAGAAATTAGTAAATTCATTTAAACACTGACCAGTACAACTAGATTCTGAAAAGGCTGTATGCTTGAGGAAACCATACTTGCGATCTTCAAAAAATGTCAAAAAAGAGAATCCCTTAATATTCAGATATGCAGAACACCTTAATAAGAAAAATAAAAAACATCTGAAATAGTAAAATAGTCCCTGTCCTGTTCAGATTTTTCTATTTAAGCCCTCCTACTTTAGTCGTTCTATATCATCCTTTATACTTTCAAATACTTCCACTTGACACTATTAAAAGTACGGCTAAGTCAAGGCCACGTGGCATTAACTTGCCATGCATTGATGATGTGAAAATTTTTGCACACCATCATCCCTGTGACCAGAGGAGAGAAACAAATTTTGTGCACAAAGCTTCTCTTTCCTCTCTCTCCTCAAGCTTCTCTCCCCTCTCTCATCGTCCATTGTCTGCTTTTCAACTCTCCCTCTCTCCTCTTAGCTTTTCTCCTCAATCAGAGCTCTCTCTCTCAAATTTTTGTCATATAATGCCATGGACTTCTTTCTTTCTTCTCTTCTTTGTAATCCAATCATCTCGTAAACCAGAAGAACACAGATCATCATGAAGCTCGGAGATATCTTCACTCATCTGGTGGGCTGACTGAGCCACTACTTGCATGTGGTTGTGGGTGGGTTGCCAAACACAGGGCGCTGATTTACCGGTTCTTCTAACAGTGCTAAGTGAAAGTACTTGTTTAAAAGCAATTGAAAGTATAGAGGCTAATAAGGAGACAACTACGTTTAACTGGATCGAAAAAAGAATCAACATTGTATGTGAAAGAAGGCAGATCTATGTCTAATCACCATGTGATCGATCAACGAAGAATTTGTTTGTCATATTTATAGCTCAGTGCTGATGGTCTATCTATGATTTCATTACACAATAAATCCTACAAACAACTGGAATTTTCATCCACAAATTTTGACAGTCATCAGCTCGAATATACTTAAAACTGTCAGCGAAAAATCAGCTAGAACAAAACATAAACAGCAAAGCCCAAGCAAAATATCTTACTAGCTTCAAATAGAATGAAGGGAGGAACAAACTATGCTGCTTCCTTTGACTCACCATAGAAGTATATGTAAATTTACTTTCTTAAAGTAAGAAGGCGAATTGTTACCATAACAGAAAACAGATTGCAGCAAGATGCAGGTTATACCTGGTAATTAATGGCCCTTTTCTGAAGATCCTGTGGTAACAGCGAATGCTCGGGGTACTTCTCTTCCAAATACTAGACAATTAAGGAGAAAACTTAAGGATATTAGACTCAAATTACGATGCAAGAATCAGCCCCAGATTGAAATTTGCAGCAACAATTTCAGAAGATCTCGAAAACTAAGATAGTCAATTACTTGTAACCAAGTAGAACAAAAGACCAAAAAAAAAAAGCTATTGGCACGTGACTCACCATTATAATAGCCAAAGAGTCAGACACAACAACATCGCCATCCATCAGGGTAGGCACAAAGCCAAGAGGATTGAGCTTCGTAAAATCTGAGAATCAAAAAGGAAATGAAGCTGCAAACCGAGCAGAAAACGATGAAAGGAAGTTTAAACAAGATTACCAAGGGAATCAATTACCAGGACTGAATTGCTCCCCCTTCAATAAGTTCACCGGTACGTACTCGTACTTTATCCCTGCAAATGAACCCGATTTAACCCAAAAAGACAAACAGAAACGTAAATCAAAGAGGAAGAAGTTGAATACCTTTCAAGTTAAGCGCAATACGAACCCGCTCGGAACATGAGCTCCTCCAGTAGGAGTAGAGCTTGAGCTTCTTCTCATCCTGTTTCAGTGAATTCTCCAATACTCCATTAATCAATTCTAAGTATTGAAAACAAAACTAAAAAAAAACAGAAACAATATGTGAATGAACTACCATGTTAAAAGACTGAAAAAGCGTTGAAATGAAATGGAAGGAGGACGAATTTAAGGTTATATATATATATATATATATATATTCTGCAAATGCAGTGCCGATGCCTGCCTTCGGTTGATGAGCTTTGCCGAGGTCCGTGGGTCAACCAAAGACGTATCTTCCAATTTTTGAAAAAAGAAAAGAAATTATTTTGTCTTCTGTTTTTTCATTGAAAATTCCAAAGATTGCAGGCTGTTTGGATTTTGGTGCTAAAAGCGGCAAGTTTTAGGGTAAATGAAAATGTAATAACCACTCAATATTATCTACTACATATATTAATATCTATATCTATATATATATATATAAACTATACAAACTTACTATTTAACCAATAATTTACATTTTTTTATAAGAGATTATTGATTTGAGTTTGTAATTTATTTATATTGTATTATAATTGATATAATATGTATTACTTAATTAATTAATGTATAAATTTATTCAATAACTAAAATTCTTTGTATTAAGCCAATCTGTACGGTAAGTATAATGACAGAATGCTTTTAAACGGAAAAATTAGTATTTATATTGAACTCATACACCACATACGTAGGAAATCGTCAATTGAAACTAATCGATACTGGAGTCTTCAATAAGACTCGAAAAGAAATACGTTTTTTTCTCATTAATTCTTTAACATCGACAAATTTTTTGAATTTTTACTTATCAGATACTTTCAAAGAACTAACAATGATAATTTCGTATAGTATGTAATATATAAAAGTAAATAGAACTGAACATATCATGTATGTCGTCTTTTTGAATTATCTTCAGTCAATTGTAGGAGAGTTAAGTAGTAAATCATGTATGCATAAGGTACATCTACTAAATAGATGATCGATCATTTTATTATCTTCTCTATACATGAGTTATATTGTCAATTGATCTTTTTGTATCAATATAACCCGAAACAATAAAATATTCATAATTTGTGGGCCAAATAGCCTTCTAATTTCAATGATTTGTACTTGAGCATGAAGAACTTTGGGTCATCCATCTGTCTTTCTATAGTAGAAATATCTCGGACTGTTTGTATACTTCTTATTGGGTGTTATAGGATGTATTAGCTAATTAGTAATTAATCTTTTATCAGTAGGAAGACAAAGAATTTGATACGCTTTAAATGACTAAACACATTTATCATTAAGCCATAATATCATGTTTGATACGGATGAGATTGAATCAACTAATGTACAAAAGTAAGGAAAAAAAATGCAAGTTTTAGATACGAAAACCTATTGCTAGTTTGAGAGGGCAACCACTTAACCAACTAAATATGAACGTATTGTCCATTTCTATTCTATATCCTTGACCTTATTCTAGTAATTCATGCATAACTAAAGTGTTACACCATGTAAAATTCTGTTTTACCGTGGGATCATTACGAACTAATATTAAATCCAAAAATTTTAAAAATAAAAGAATTTTCATTTTGCAACATTTTTTATGTATGTTTCATTGACTTGTACCATAATTCTTTCTACTCCTAGTTGTCCCCCAATCTCTTCCTTCCAGATCGTACTTGGTAATAATCACCTTCCTCCATAGGCCATTTCAGCAGTCATAAACTTCCCAAGAGATTTAACTAATAAAGTCTTTTTACAATAGTAGAAATTTCATGTCAGGGTCCCAGGACCCCTAGAAGCAAACTATGTTTTCACCGCATCATAAGCTACAAAGTGGTCATGTCATTTTTACCGCATCATAAGCTACAAGCAAACTATGTTTTCACATCTTTATTATGCTTTATGACATTTGAAGAGAAATTTTTTTTGTATGTTATAGACTCATTTACAAAGAATGAAGCCTTACTAGATAAAAGATGCACTTAACCTCATGAAAGATTTTAGGTGATAATCCCTTAGTTAGCGGATCCACAATCATGGAGTTTATTCTAATATGTTCTATCGATATCTACTTACTCTAAATTCTTTCTTTAATAACAAAAAACTTAATATCTAAATGTTTTGACTTCGTCAAACTCTTGTTGTTGTTGGAATATATAACTACAGATTTATTGTCATAAAATAACTTTAATGATCTTTCTATACGATCAACAATACACAACCCAGTGATAAAATTTCGTAGTCATATTCTATAATTGGATATTTTATAACAAGCTACAAACTCTGCTGTCATAGTAGAAGATGTTACAAGTGTTTATTTAGCATTCTTCTAGGAAATAACTCCCTCATCAAGCAAGTAAATATAGCATGATTTAGATTTTCTGTTGTCTTGACATCTGGAGAAATCAAAATCAAAATAATCGATGATCTCCAACTAATCTGACCTCTTGTATGTGAGCACATAATCTTTTGTTCTCTATAGATACCGCATGACACGTTTGGCTGCTTTCTAATTAGTCATATCGAGATTGGTTAAATATATACATAACATCCCCATAATGTAAACAATATATGGAAGTGTACAAACCTGTGCATACATAAGACTCCCTACAGCAGAAACATAAGAAATCTTTTGCATCTCTGTAGTCTCTAAATCATTCTTAGGGCATTGATTTAGAGTAAATTTGTCTCTTTTAGACACAAGGGTGTCTCCTGATTTACAATCCTGTATGTCAAACATTTTAAGAATTTTTTTGATATAGCTCTTCTGTAATAATCCAAGAATACCTCGAAAACGATCCTGATGTATCTGAATCCCTAATACAAAAGAGACTTACCCAAGATCTTTCCTATCAAATTTCATTATCAGAAATCTCTTAGTTTCATGCAATAAACCTATATCACTGCTGACAAGTAGTATGTCATCGACATATAAAACTAAAAAAATAGATTTACTCCTACTAAACTTATGGTATACACAATCTTCTACTAAACTCATCTCAAAATCAAACGAGATGACGACTTGATGAAATTTGTGATATCATCGATAGAAAGTCTGTTTAAGTCTATAGATAGATTTTTTTAATTTGCAAACTATTTATTGTGTATCTCCGAATACAAAGTTTTCTGATTGCACTATATAAATCTTTTCATCAATATCACCATTGGAAAACATTATCTTAATATCCATTTGATGTAACTCAATATCAAAATATGTCACTAAAGCCATTATAGTCCTGAAAGAGTCTTTCAATAAAACCGGCGAGAAAATCTTTTTATAATAGATGCCTTCTTTCTGTGTAAAATCCTTAGTGATAAGACGTGACTTGAACCTTTCCACATTACTTTTCGAATATCTCTTGATCTTAAATATCCATTTGCAACCAATAAGTTTCGCATCTTTAGGCAATGAGACAAGTTCTCAAACGTTATTGTCCTTCATGAACTTTATATCTTCATTCATGACATCAATCCATCAGGTGTGTGTTGGTACAGAAGTTAAATTAACCTCAAAACAAACAAAATTAAGAAGCATACATTTTTTTCGCATGCTATGTGTGATAGTTAGCGCATTGGTGTCCTAGAGCTTTATAGAAGAAACAAACATTTTCTGTCTGAGCCTTTTGTTGTTTCTTCTGTTATACTAGAACTGCAATAAATTTACCTGTTTTCTTTTCCTTGTTCTTCTTATTTTTTGAGATCACTGCTAAATGAACACTTTCTATCCTCTCAGACTTAAGCTTTTCCTCCTCTTGAATACAATATGAAATGAGTTCATTCAGATTCTAAGATTCTTTCTGACAATTGTATGTCATCTCAAAATGATTGAACTGTGGTAGAAAAGAAACTAAAACAAAGTACACAAGTACTTCTTCTAACAATTTCACTCTAAGTACTTTGAGTTTTGCATGCACATATGACATCTCCATTATGTGTTGTCTAATATTTTCATTTTTTTTATACCTCATCGAAATAAGAGTAGACAAAAGTGTACATGTCTCAACCTTATCACTTCTGGCCAAATGTTGTTATAGAGAATGAAAGAAATCTCTAATGGTTGTGATCTCATTGGACATAGTGCCCGAAAAACCTTTGAAATAGTATGTTTCATAACGAACATACTCATACAGTTTGACTGATCTCATATTTCAAACTCTTTCTTTTTCTAAGGGTGTTGTCAGAAGTAATCAGATTGGGTTAATTAACCTGTAAAGCCCAATCCAGATTCATAACTCCAAGCACAAGTCGAACACTATTCTTTCATTGTTTGAAATTTGTGTTGTTCAACATTGATATGAAATTAACATTTGCGGTGATACTTCCAGTAGAAAACAAAAATAAACAAAGAACATACAAAAATAAATAAATTAATACTCATATAAAACTGTAAATCATAAAATTTTAAATTAAAGTATATTCTCATATCAAGATACCGAACACTCCATTAACACTCTATCTTTGAACAGAATATTATCTTATAAGTGGTACCTTATAATAGTAAGTAAATACAGATAGTAGAAATACATCAAACAATTAACCTTTCTTTGAGCCGATTTAAAGTTCACATGTCATACTGAATAATTGTCATATATTCATTACCTCAAAAATAAAATGCAATAATATTAAATATTAATCTTCATTTAGGCCGATTAACATTCACATAAATTACACAAATATAACTATTTACATTATGAAATAAATAAATTATTCACAAGAGATGTCACTTTGATGATATGTTGTGTAAATTAAGTTATTTCAATATGTATATATACATACCAATATTAAAATTCAAAATTAAAACTAAATTTAAAGTGAATTAATTTCTACATTAACGGTTGGAAATTTTCAACCATTATGGACTAAATTTGGCAGCTGTTTCGGCTGCGGAACGATGGTAAACCACAAGATTTTCGTTCTCATGCAGTGGCGGTCGGCTGCTGCTCTATTTTTTTTTTTTTTTGCTTCATACATATATACATACATGCTTAAAATATATATATATGTGCATATATAATACTTAACTTTAAAATACATTTTTTTTTAATTTTCTGCATATATATACATATATATATATATTTTTTAAACTAAACAAAAAATAATTCAAACTCTAAAATTTTGAATCCAAAATCTAAAATGTTGAATCTAAAATTACATAACAAAAAATTTTCTCAAAAATTCAATACGAGAAATGATTCTGATACCAATTGTTAGAATAAATTTTTTTTTTCAAATTCGTAAATCTATAAAAAATTAAACATACATACTCATACTAAATTAAAGAGAAATATAATCAGAAGCGTACCTGAATCTATCGTAAAAAATTTGTTCACGTCTGGCGGTAGGATCTTTCAAATCAATACGGCGTCTTAAAACTAGTATTTTCTAGTGACGGAATTTCAGAAAAATTAAATGACAATCTTTTGATTCGGATACCATAACCGTCTTTTATATCGATTAACTTTTACAATTCTCATTTCATCCATCATAAAATGAGAATATTACAAAAATAGTATCTGTAAATTAAAACTCATACTTAAACCCGATACATTAAAGTCTAATATTGTTTAATCATATTTGATCACTTTTAATCGAAGTCATTAAATTGATAACCTGATACACATACTAAGGTTCACATTAAGCCCACGCATCAAAAAAAAAAATCCAACACGTCTAACTTCAATAGTTTCACGAGATTACAATAGGAAAAAACTAAGCAGAAGTCGAATGTTTTAATAATAAAATAATCAGTAGACTTATAGAAAATGTTTCCAAATGGAACAAATTAAGAATTAGAGTAACAAGTTAATTAATATCATAAACAATAGGAGTTTAATTTTTTTTAAAAAAAAACTTCTTAGGACATGATTTAGTAAAAAGGTGAACCGTTCAATATTATCCATTTTGTTCAAAGTTATAAAGGCAAGAATGTTCTATAAAACTAAATACTCGAAATATCATAATGAATAAATTTGTAAAAGAAAATTTTAAAAATAAAACTGATCAATTATGTTAAGTATAACCTAAATAAACATGTCGCTGACACAGAGAAGGAATAGCGATAGAGGCACTATACGTGGTGTCGGCGAAGATAAACAAGAATTTTAGTGAGGATCGAAGGTGAAGTTCCCACAATAATATATTCGTTTATTTTTTAATTATTATATAAAATAATATCTTCATATCTAATGTCAAAATTCTAAGAATATACATGTCAATTAATTACCTTAATAATATAATTAAATATTTTTTTTTTGTAATTTACTTTATTATCCTTAAGATTTAGTATTAAGAAAAGAGGACCTATGTGTTAAATATACATATTATAAGGGACTTATTGTAACGGCCCCGGAATTTTAAAATGAAATATGTGTATTAAAAAGGTCAAATGCGGAAGCGAAATAAAAATTTTGATTAACATCCCTTACACTAAAACAAAAAACGTGCTCAAAGTATAAAAGAACAAACTAACTAAAAGAGAAACTCGAAAATAAAAGCTATAAATATAACTACGGAGTCTTCAGGCGTCCCCTTCGCCGTCTTCATGCGGAACGGGCTCGGGAACAATGTCTTCCTGATCTGAAATGATTAAATAAGGAATGAGCTACACCAGCCCAGTAAAGACATCACACTATCTCACCGTCACGGAGGTAAAGGTGGGTAGAAAACACAAAAGACCAATGGAGTATAATTTACAACAAATTCTTTTATCAATAATAAAATCCTTTACTATCCACTTACCTCGGTGAAATTCATAAAACAATATACGAAAGCAATAACATTATCATCATCATGAAATTATATGAACTGTATAACATAATACTTATCACGCCTTTTGCAATTCAATCATTACACAACATATTTTTCCTCATTTACCAGCCTACTAGTATCCATGGGGATCCATAGGGGTCCCGCTACCCGTGAACCCTTAACACTTGTAATCAGATTCCAAGGCCGTCCCCATACCCCGTCCGGTATGGGCGCCAAAACTATAAACCTCAATACCCCGTCCGGTATGGACGCCAAAACACATAAGGTCTCCATACCCCGTCCGGTATGAGAGACCACAATTCCGGTAGGGTTCCCTACGGACCTGGTCCGTCCACCATCTCCCAGGATATCTAGTCAAGCTGACCACATTATACAATTATCAATTTACATAACCTTTCATTCCCCTTTTCCTCAGTCAGCATCATCAATTCACACACAAACAAGCAAACCAGTAATTTATGCCAAACAAGACAACATACAACATCGGGTTCTCAGTCATTCAACTCATAATCAATAAAATAGTAATATATGCACACGAAACTATGAAATGAAAACATCAGACCTCATACTGCATTTAAAACCATAAAATAGACCAAACAACAGTTAACCGACAAACACACCAGACTCGGGCTCCATTAGCGACCTTAAATAATTTCACACATCTGTTGATTCATGAAATACCGTTTTATCATTTATTGAACTTTAATACTGTGATAGGAAATAGGGTGAGGGGTCCTTACTTGTTTCGGGGTCTGAATACGGCTCTACAGTGCGCCTACAGGCTGTCCCTAATTTTTCCTGAATTTTTTTCGGAGAACTGAAACGCACTACTGGTACCTGCACGTGTCCCAAAAAAATCCCAAATTAGACCCAGGGCCCCTTTCAGCCAATATCGCAATTCCGGCACGGCGGCTCCACTGTGCTCCGACGACAGCGCCGCCGCTTGCGGCGGCAATTTGCCTTGGGTTGGCCGTTTTCGGCTGAATTCGGCCACACTTGCATCGGTCCCTACGATAAAACAACCCTAGGGCCCTCAGGAGGCCAAAAAATTACGAAAAACTGAAGCTTACCGGCGGCGGTGCTCTCGGGTGCGGCGGCTCTCCGGCGAGGTTCGTGTTTTGGTGATTTGGCTCCGATCAACCTGTAGAGAAAAGAATGGTGATCACGGTGATATAAAAATTGTATCAAACGGAGGCCGGGAAGGGCCTCATCGGAGGCAAAAATTGAGGAGGGACGCGACGGCGCCGCTGGGGTTCGACCATGTTTTTCGACCGTTTGGCCGGGATTTTGGCTCCGATTTGGCCACAAAGGAACTCAGCATTGAAAAACGAGCCGGGAGTATGAAATTTACCTCGATCGGCGGTCGGAAAACTCTCCGGTGCGGCGGCGGGTGGCGGCGGCCGGCTCCTCCGGCATCTGGTTCGTCTTCTCCGGCGAGGGCAGGCGGCTAGGGTTTTTGTGGTCAGGTGTGGGGGTTTTATTTATACCCTTTTGCCTTTTGATCACAGCCGTCCATTTTGATTAAATATGGACCGTCCGTGCTTGATTGAATCTGGGCCGTCCGTGTGCGTGCATCTGGGCCGTCCGTGCGCGCGGGGACGCATCTGGGCCGTCCGATCGCGCGCACGCGGATCGCCCACGTGGCCCGTTCTCGGGTCGACGTGGTCTTGCCACGCGGCAGGTCCTGGTTGGCCAGGGCTGCTGACTGGGCTGCTGACGTGGCTGCTGACGTGGCGCTGACGGGGCACAATTTTTTAAATTGCGTTTTGACCCCCGGTTTCTGATTTTCTTTTCAAAAATACTCTCAGAATCCTAATTTTCACCCCTTTTTTCCAAAATTAATTTCAATTAAATCCAAATAATATTTTTACCCAATTTTATCATTATTATTATTTTTATTTTTATTAAAAAAATTAAATTAAATTAAATAAATCAATTAAAGTAATAAAATTATAAAATAAACTAAATAAAATTAATAATAATAAAATTTTAAAAAATTAGTGGCGTTACACTTATATTCATAAAGTTGGAATATATGAAGCACTTGAAAGAATCATCTTTGGCTTTTGGCTACAAAATGAACAAGCAAATACACCACCTACCATACAATTTTTTTATGGACCATCTTAAATTTTGTATTTATATTTTATACACCACTCAAAAATTAAATATTTAATATTTTTAAATTATATATATATATCGAATATTTAACTCATTACTTTAACTAAAAAATTTATTTTTTAGGAAATTTTTATTTCGCCTAAATATGTCACTGACTCAATAAAACTAATATATTAATTATAATAATTAATATAAAATATTTTTCTATAATTTTATTTTATTTTTTATTTTACTCATACATTTTTTATACTTCTTGAGTTTTCTTCTTGTTCTCTTTTGTCTGTTACAACTAAATAAATCAATGGCTTGCTCCATCTTCCTTCCTTTTTTGATTATTATTTTATATATATAGTCCTAATAATATATATATATATATGTATATATATATATATATTTTTTATTAGGACTCTTCATCTCTCAATAATACACCAAACATATTATATTGGAAAAAATGAAGATTAGACATAATTTAAGGTATATTTCTTACCTACAAAACATTATTTATATCCTTAAATTAATAAAAAAAGAAAAATATTTATTTAGGAAAGTAAGAATGAAATGACAAAAAATCAAAGGGGAAATTATATATATATATATAGTTAGAATGGTGCTAGTTAATAAAATAGAATGGAAATGAAAGTAATATCTTCACCAATTCTCCATTAAAACTCATTTTTTTTTCTTCAAATTGGAAAAGAATGAATTAATGAAAATATATATTGAATTCCATTTTGAGTAATTATTTTTTCTTTCGAAACATAAAATTTTTCGTATAACGTATGTAACTGTTACTAATTTTTTAAAATTTCAAATGCGTCATGATTCGATAGAAACGAAATACAATTCGATTATCACAGTTCTATCAATATATTAACAATATAAATTTTAAATTTTATTAAATCAAATATTATGAATAATCGGTTCAGATTTTAAAGCTAATAATTTTTTTTTTGGTCAACTCTAATTTAGGTTCATGTTTCATGTGTTTAATGTAGAAATATATAGAATAATATCTCTTAAATTCGTTAAAAACTAATTCATTGGACAATTATTAGAATAGTTTAGAAATATATTCTTGCAAATAATACATAATGATTTAGTTTCATGAGATCATTTATGATGGTAGGCACAGAAGATACTAGGTGAAGGTGAAATGAGTGGCCAGCATTCCCCTCCTTCTCAATTTCATCTTCCATTTTCATTTCACTGAAACTGATTTCTGTCCTTTTTTTGTAGAAACGCATTTGTCTATTTGTAGATTCCTAAAGATCATTCCAGTCTTTGATGTTAGCTTCTGTAAATTCTTCCTCCACAAAAAATGGAAAAGTGTTCTTTTTTCCTGCTCTCTTGTAGCGATATGATAGGTGTGTATTCTATTTATGTTGTATAAATGTTGTTGGGTGGTCTTAGTTTACTGATCAGTGATCAGGGGAGAGCAGATAAGCTGACCTGTTTTTTCAGCCATGGATGAACAACCTCTTCTCTCCGATGGAGGGTTTCATCTGTCTAATTCTTACAAGGAAACGCCTGTTTTGGTATCATTTCTCAAATGGGTTCTGAAATTTGTAATGTGGGTGGTTTTCCTTTTGTGGGTCTCCGTGATTTTTCTCTTCCCTCTAGAAATTATCAGCAAGATTTTCTCCCCTAACTTTGAAGCATTGACTTCTCTGCCTTTTGGAATCAAAGGTTCGTACATGATTTTCCTTTCTTTCTTTCTTTGACACTACTTGTTTAGTCTGCTTTGAATGGATTCCATTCTCAATTTTCTATATTGCTAATGATCTGCAGGAAATTTTTTCTTGGCATTCGCTGGTCCAATTCTTGTTCTCACTTTCCTTTCCACTGCATATCTTATCATCTCTGGGGAAGCTGTGTACAACAAGTAAGTGATTTTGTTGTGTTATTTACACCCATTTGACCAGTTTTTAGCTTTTCACTTTTTCTTTTCCAAAAGATTTCTGTAAATAAATGGATGAAATAAATTGGAAAAAAAAAAAAGTTAAAGCTAAAATATTTCGTGTTACTTGCAAATTGGTCATGGCGATACCTATGTAACAGGAAGAAGGGGTCAAAGTACCCAACCCTCAGGTTATGGACTCTTCCTGTTCTTGTGGATGGACCATTTGGGGTTGTTTCAGCTGCCGAGTTCATTGGGATTCTCTTCTTTGTTGTGTTTATCATCTGGGGTGCTTATGCTTACACCATGAGCAACCTTCAGTTGGCACCCATCTTTCATGCGAATACCAAGTATGAGTTTAGGTAAAGTATCTTATATCTTCAACCTCTATGTAACTCTTCTTTTCTCTTATCTTATTCAGATTTCTTTTGTTGGTTTTTCTTTAAGCTCCTTCTCAGTTTAATTTGCTTATTTCGGTGGGACATAATTTATTAATATACTATCTCCTTTTGTCTATTTGATTGTTTATTTACCTGTCATTGACTCTTTTCTTGGAGTTTTACATCATTAAGAGGCCGTATGTCTGTTTTTTCTTTGTATATATAAGCTTGAATAGGTAGAATATCCAAACAAAACAATTAAGTGCTCTTGTAATTAAATAATTGTGTCAATGCACCATAAATATATAGATATTTAACTAAATTCTGTATGTGTAAAATATAAAAAAGATAATTATTAATATTAAACAGTAGCGAATCTCTTTTTTTTTGGGGGGGGGGTTGGGGGTTTCAGTATTTGAGCTAGAGTATATTGGTTAGAAAATACAGTCAAATAGACCTATACTATCTGCTAAAAGCTTCCAAGAAATTGGTCCTTGGAGCTCTTTTCTTAAAGCTCTCGAGCTCGTAGCATTTTTTCAACATTGACAAATACTTTATGATTTATTTTATAACCAAAATGTACTTCAAGCAACTTTGAGTACAGAAGAAGGCAACATGGACACCTCCTATCATAGAATTGTACTAGTTAGAAAGTTATAAACATTCCTCTTAAGGAGGAACTCTGGGTCTACGCATACTGATTTAACATAAACATTTGGGTATTTACAGCTGTATGAAGAGATACTATTACATACTAGCTAAGGAGTTTGTCTGTTCTGATAATAAAACATCAACATGCATAGAGTTTAGTATTCCATTGGTTTATTACTTGGTGCTTTTCTGCTTCATTTTATGGTAGGAAAGGTTTTGGTTCTTGGTCTTGGGTGACCTTTTAACACTTTTACATCCTTCTCACTGTCTCTTGTAATTAATAGATTTTAATTTCTTTTTCATTTTACTGATGGCTGGCGTAATTTTTTTGTATTCAGTCTTCTGATGTTGGAGCTGTCGGGAGTTCGTTTGGGTATGCTTGGACAACTATGCTTGGCATTTTTGTTTCTCCCAATTTCAAGGGGCTCCGTTCTGCTGCGTCTGGTGGATATTCCATTTGAGCATGCCACCAGATATCATATATGGTTGGGACATCTCACCATGGTGCTGTTTACTCTCCATGGGCTCTGTTATGTAATCGTATGGACACTTAAAGGCCGTCTTATTGAAGTAAGTTCGATTATGGGTTTCAGGTTGCACTTATAGTAAAGTTATTAGCATAAATGTTTCTCTTTCGCAAAGTTCGTTGTAGATCTGATTGTTTGCTGGAAATTCACATATCTAGGCAAATAAAAAGTTTGAATGTTGACTTTGAAAGGATTAGATAAGGGATGAGAAAACAATCATATAAGGAGCTGTTTTACTAATGAATATATGGGAGAAACCGAATATATAGATATATATGTGAAGAAGCCTTTCTATTTCGAAAGACGTGAAATGGCTGTATGGACTACTGGATTTTCCCCTTCTAGAAATTTACTCTTTAATCTTCAGACTTGGGAGACTCCGTTCATGTTATACGTTGGAGAAAAATCTCAACGTTGTTGATTTTCTCTTCGTACTTTTCTACTTCCCTTACCAAACAGCAAAACTATGTTTTTTGCTCTATTCCCTTTCAACTCTTTTTGTTACTCTAAACTTTCTCTTCTGTCAATCTTACAAGAAAGCTGTGATAAAAAACTAGAGTTTGGGAACATTTTGTGAATTCAGAAGATAAGGAAGGATGAAAAATTGATGAAATAAGAAATGTTTCTATACTAGGATTTTCTTTATGAATGTTTCTATACCAGGGTTAACGTGGTAGGCAGTGACCCAAAAAGACATGGGTTGAAATAACTAAAGGCTTTGATGGGGAAAAAAAAAAAGTTACCAAAGCCATGTGGCCTGAAAATGAGAAATTGCATGAAAGGATCTTCCTAACTGAACCAACCAGTTTTGGATTAATTGTTAGTTTTGTCAGGTTTAGTAAAAGATAGCAGAAGGATGAAAGTCTGTACCTGCATGTGTTTGTGTGATTATATGATGTAAATGCTTCTCATGTTATAGTCAATTACCTTTTGCAGCTCTTGGATTGGAGAAATATTGGTATTGCCATTCTTCCAGGAGTTATTGCCCTTTTAGCTGGTTTGCTGATGTGGTTTACTTCACTTCATCCAGTCAGAAAGAACTATTTTGAATTGTTCTTCTACACCCATCAACTATACATAGTCTTTGTAGTAGGCTTGGCTTTACATGTTGGTGACTATATTTTTAGTGTTGTTGCTGGAGGAATATTTCTTTTCATTCTTGATCGTTTCCTGAGATTCTGCCAATCACGGAGGACGGTGGATGTACTTTCAGCAAAATGCCTTCCATGCGGAACTGTGGAACTAGTCCTTTCAAAACCTGGAAGTAAGAGACGATCTTCATGAATTTTATTGCTTCATTTAACATCTATTGTAACAGAATGTGCTGACTTCTTTTTTTTTTTTTACCTGAATGTAGATCTACGCTACAATGCTCTCAGTTTTATTTTCCTTCAAATCCGCGAACTATCTTGGCTGCAGTGGCATCCTTTCAGTGTTTCATCTAGTCCTCTAGATGGCAAGTATCATCTATCGATTCTCATAAAGGTACTTGGGGGATGGACAGCAAAGCTTAGGGACAATATCCTGAGCATGTCCGAGACAGAACAACAAGTTGATCTTCGTTTCCAATCTCATCCAAAGATTACGGCTTCTGTTGAGGGTCCTTATGGGCATGAAATGCCCTACCACTTGATGTATATACTCCATTCTTCAGTTGAAAAATACATGCATCCTACATCATTCTCTTATTCATCTTTTATGAGTGCTTTGGTTTTGTTCTATTATAAGAATGCTCCAGTGGTATGAAAAAATTTTATCCTACATGGGAGGAAAAGAGAACGAACTTCCATCCTAATATTTTGTGACTGTTCTTGATGAAACTAAGTTTCAGAAAGAATATAGTTGACATGCATCTTAAGTTCTTTTACCATACATTGTTATGGAATTAATATCATCATCCTTTCTTAGGTATGAGAACCTAATTCTAGTAGCTGGTGGGATTGGAATTTCCCCATTCCTTGCTATCTTGAGTGATATTCTCCACCGAATTAGTGAAGGGAAACCTTGTCTGCCAAGAAAAGTCTTGATAGTTTGGGCCATCAAAAGATCAGATGAGCTTCCTCTTCTTTCAACTGTTGACATGGAGTCCATTTGCCCATCTTTCCCTGAGAAGTTAAATCTCGAGATTGATATTTATGTTACTCGGGAATCAGAACCACAATTGGTATATATATCTGCAGCCTTTCTCTGTTATTTTTCTATATCTTTCAGATTGGAACTGCTTAACTCACTTAAGGGAGTTTGATTGACATCTATTGCAGGAGGAGGGCGTAGTCGGCAAGCAAATGACTACTTCTATCTGTCCTGTTACCAAAGGTTGTGATATGTCGGTGTTGGTTGGTACAGGAGATAACATATGGTCTGGTTTATATGTTATCTCGAGTACAGCAGGCCTTTTTATTCTATCAGGTCTGCTAGATATGCTTTACTTAAAGCCGTATAGCATAACTTCTTGGTGGTACAGAGGGCTTCTTTTCACAGGGTGCATGGTTGTAAGCGTTCTTGTGTTCGGAGGTGTTGTGATTGGTCTATGGCATCTATTGGGTCAAAGAATTCCGCATGACCAGGACGAGAAGATGAAGGTTCATGAAGCACATAATAACGAAACTGATGGAGCTAACAAGGATTCACTTCAGAAGACTCTGACGCATTTAAGCGAAATTCACTATGGTTCAAGACCAGACTTCAAAGGTATGCTTGTCTCAATTGGACCGAGTCCTATGTGTGTGTGTGTGTGTGTATATATATACACCAAAATGGGTGTCTTTTGGATTGGCTGACTTGGTTGATGCCTGCATAAACTTGATTTCTGATGTGTTTGTTGCAGAAATATTTGGAGGGATACATGGGAAATGGGGAGGAGTTGATGTGGGGGTGATAGTGTGTGGTCCTCCACCTCTTCAGTCAAGTGTGGCTCAAGAAATTAGGTCACACAGCAGGAGGAGGTCTCTTCATCATCCCATCTTCCATTTCAACAGCCATAGCTTTGATCTGTAGCCATCTTTGGCAGAAAACCCAACCCTGCCTAATAGCTAAAATGGGACTTAGGCTAAAAATTGATTATATAATATATACATATATATATATATGTATATATACAAGATGTATAGAGTTGTAAGCTGCAATCCATAACTGAGATATAGGGATGTATTTCTGCTGCTGCATTGTAGTCAAAATACATTGGTATATGCCTGGTTATACGTCCATGTAATTAAGTTTAGAGGTTAAATAATCGAGTTAGGTTTTATTCAAAAGAAACTTAAAAAGTAAATATTAAATTAATATATGAAGTTTGATATTTATTATAATTTGATACTTCTTGTATTTTTCGTTTAATTTGGTCTCTAATATTTTTTTAATTCCAAAATATATATGGTTGAACTTCGTTTTATGTTTCAAGTCTCGATGGCTCGGCTCGGCCCGGCCCGGCCCGCATTCTTTCTTAAATTGTTAAAAAATATATATATATGATATAATATAACCCCATGACTATAGTAATACTATTACTAAAAGTATTATTATGTTGTAATCTAAAAACTTATCAATGGGGTTGTTAGCATGATATATAACTCAAATTAATAATAATGTTATCTTCGAAATGATGAATATATATAAATGAGAAAATGTTTAATTTTCTTTTTACGTTTTTAAAATAAGGTAAATGGATGAACTTGTAAATAAAAATATATTTATTTTTCGTGGAATTTAGTAAATTAATATATTTAAGTAAGTCGTACTGATCAAGACTATTTACGTTAGATTTATTATAATAAATAGTCGGTTCAACTCGAACCCCAACTATTCTAACCTATAAACATATTCGATTTTTATAAACGACTTTTGACTTTAAGGTCATTCAAAATGGTGGATCATAAAGAAGAAAATGAGTTCGAACTGTACATATTATTATTTTATAGAATTTTAGACTTTTTGTAATTAGATTATTATTATTTTTAGGATCTTTTATTATCGTTTAAAGAGATAAACATTCTATATATATTACTAATGATTAGTAATTACTATAAAAAAAAACATAAGAAAAAAATTGTAGAAGACAAAAATGAAAACTGTTTAAAACTTATTTAGAACTCGAGTTTTTAAGATTTATTTCATTAAAATTCATCTGATATAACGTTTTTATAATATTAATTTTTTTTTTTAAAAAAAGTTCATTCAAACTTATTAAATGACTATTTCGTGCTTAATAGTAGATAGTGATAAAATATATGATAGTATCTTAGTCTTTTTTTTTTTTTAAGTTACAGTCTTGAAACTTATATTTAATGAATGTTTTATTTCGTAATCGTAAAATTTATATAAGTATCATAACTTTTTTAACAAACGACCAATAATCAAAAGTTTTCTATCTTGAAATAAGGTTCCATCAAGGAGACGTAATACTATTTACTCAGCGAGTATGTTTCTCGTTCCACAAATATATATAACCAAATAAAACATATTATATTTTTAGATATGACATGAGTTATGTACGAATAAAACGAATAGAAATTAAGTATTTAGTTTTAAAAACTTAAACTATTTTAATCACAGACTAATTGTATAAGACAACATAACATTTTTCCTTTATATCTCGTTAATAAAGAATTGTAGTTGATCATTTTTTTTAAAACATCATTTTTACTCGATTTAAACATTTTATTAATAATAAAAGATTAATTTATAAATAAATTAATTTTATAATTAAAATTTCTTAAGATATTTCTAATTAAAATACTAAAAATTAAATTGTCATTCACTAAAAAGAGTGCTTAAATAAATGAAAAAATACAAAGTAAAATAATTAAAATATTACAAAAAACATTTAATGCTTATATCACATTATTATATAAAAACTTACAAAAACTAGTATATATATATATATATATATTCTTTATTTAATTTAATTTCTTCTATTGGGTGAGAAAATAACAAGATTTAACAATACAAGACGTATGAATGATATAAATATTGAATGAATTTGGGAAACCAAAAAACATATATGTGTAGATATAATATATATATATATATATATATTTTTTTTTTTTTAAAAAGCAAATAGTGGAATGTGTAGGGAGTAGTGTCGGTGGAACAAAACGGTTCGTTTTGGATCAAAGTGTTGAAAGGGAAAGGAGAGGGCCCCACTGCCACCTACAGCAGATTTGTCCAAATTTGCAACTTCAAATTTCTAATTTCTAATTTCCAATCCAGCTATTTATTACCCATTTATTTTATTTTATTATTATTTTTTTAATAATTTTATTCCTCTGTCGGTGCCCAATTTATATTATTATTATTATTAAATATACTAATTACTTTTTTAATTAAATACTTAATTTAAAATTAAATAAAAAAATATACCCAATTTTTTAATTTTAACAATTAAGTATGTTTAATTAAGTAATAAAAAATTAAAGGTGGTGACTTTAACAATTTTGAGTAACAAAAGGAAAAAACTTTACTTTCAATCAAAGGAAAAAAAAACTTTACTTTATAAACAAGACTAAGCAACAGCAATGGAGCAACAATGGGTTGGATTAAATGAAAAAATAAATAAAAAATAACCAACCGAACTCAAAGTATACGAACGTATTATGAATTGATAATGATTAACCCGTATGTTTGATTCGGGTTAAATACAAAATTTAATGTATAATATATTGTATTGATATAGGTAGAATGGTCAATTTAAATTTTATCTTAACGAATTATGATGTATTCAAATAAAAATATATATTTTTTCTTTTAACTGAGGTATTTATAATGGAGTAAAAAATTCAATATAATTTTTTACTTTTTTTTAAAATGATAATTTTAAATTTTATTTAAAACGTAGAATTCACAGTTTTATGGGTATATTATAAGTTAATAATAATGAATTATAATATTTAATTAATAAAAATAATGACTAACCCATATATTTGATTCAGATTAAATATAAAATTTAATGTATAATATGTTATATTGATTGAAATATATTAGTCAATTTAAATTTTATCTTAACGAATTATGATGTATTTAAATAAAAATATATATTTTTAATTAAGATATTTATAATAAAATAAAAAATTCAATATAATTTTTAATTTTATTAAAAAAACAACCACTTCGTAATATTAATGGTTAAAATTTTTAATTTTTTTTAAAAAAATTATAATTTCGAACTTTACTTAAAAGGTACAATTCACAAATTTTTGTGGGTATATTATAAATTAATAATAATAAATTATAATGTTTGATTAATAAAAGTAAAAATTTGAGTTATTAATGTGTTAATAAAATTATATTAATTAAAATAAACTTCATTCTAATAAAATATGATATATATATATATATATAGGCCAAAGAAACTTTTTAATAAAAATTAAATTTTTTTTAGTTAGAGATAATCACAAGTAATAAATATTTCTGAACTTCAATTTTGCATATCAATGGAGTTTTGAAAGACAGATAGGCTGTTTCTGTCAAGAAGGTAGACTGGTTTACTGTCAAGTGTCAACAAGTAAGACCTAGTTGCTTCTAAATCACCATTTTTTCTTTTTATAATAAATAATAATTGAATACAGTTTGTTCTTCAAGAAAATTATGAAAATTGAATTCTGTAGTCGCCAACATTTTCTTTTCTCTTTGATTTTTTTAAAAAAAATATAAAAAGGAATCAGACACCCACATGATAATATATGGAAGATGACAGATGCCCTGCACTACACCACCATTGAATAAAGTAGCTACCATCACCACCATACACTCCATTTCCACCAAAAACCCAGAAAGTTTCTTTCTTTACTCCTCTCTCCTGATCCTCCACATTCATCTTTTTCTGGGTTTTTGCTGTAGATAAATCAATCAAGAAGAAAAATGAGTATGTACGGGAGGGATCCCTGGGGAGGCCCTCTTGAGATCAACACGGCGGATTCCGCCACCGACGACGATCGGAGTAGGAATCTGCAGGATTTGGACAGGGCGGCGCTGTCTTCTTCTCGCCCTTTGGATGAAACTCAGCAAAGTTGGCTTCTTGGTCCCGGTGAGCAGAAGAAGAAGAAGTATGTGGATCTAGGCTGTATCATTGTAAGCAGGAAGCTTTTTGTTTGGACCGTCGGTACCATCCTTGCCGCCGGCTTTCTTGCCGGATTTATCACTCTGATTGTCAAAACGGTGCCTCGTCATCACCATGCTCATGCTCCTCCTGATAACTACACCCTTGCGCTTCACAAGGCCCTCATGTTCTTCAATGCTCAGCGCTGTAAGTCTTTCATTTTTGTTTTTTCTGTTATCTTCAAATGGGTGTTCTAGTTTTGTTTTAGTTTAGCTGGTAATATTCGTTGTTCAATTGCTTACTCCTTCTCACCTAGATCTAGTCTTGTATGCTGATTCTGATCTGATTTGATTTACTATCTACTGTACTAGTAGATCACTGTTCTAAATGGACTGAAGCTGAATTGGAAGAGTCATTTTTAATTTAGGAAACCATCTAATTTTCCTTAAAAATATAGGAAAATGATCTGTTTTATCCAGTTTTTCTTCCCTTCTTGGTTCCATATCCAAATATCCAAAGAGATCTTTGAGAAACTTTGGAATTTTTTTTTTTGGGTTCATTATCTTCATGGATCTTCCTTTCTGATTCCTTTTCTCTTTCCTTAAAAAGAATAGGATTTTATCTGTTTTTCTTCCCATCTAGTCTTCATATGCAAATATTGAAAGAGATCTTTAAGAAAGTTCGGATTTTTTTTTTTTCTGGGTTCATTTTGCAGCTGGGAAGCTCCCAAAGCATAATAATGTGTCCTGGCGTGGTAACTCGTGTCTACGAGATGGAAAGTCTGATCCATCAACCGTGATGAAAGATCTGGTGGGTGGTTATTATGATGCTGGAGATGCCATCAAATTCAATTTCCCCATGTCATTTGCTATGACAATGTTGAGCTGGAGTGTAATTGAGTACAGTGCTAAATACGAAGCTGCTGGGGAGCTCAACCATGTTAAGGACATCATCAAGTGGGGAACTGACTACTTCCTAAAGACTTTTAACAGTACGGCTGACACCATTGACAGGCTTGTTGCTCAGGTAGGGGCGTGCTCATGCTTTGCTATAGATTTGTCTTCTTTCATTTAACAATGCATACTATGATGACTTGAGTTTCTCTAACCTGTTAACGCTTTGATTTATAGGTTGGATCAGGAGATACATCGGGAGGAAATACCAACCCGAATGACCATTACTGCTGGATGCGTCCTGAGGACATCGATTACGATAGGCCTGTTACTGAATGTCATGGCTGCTCAGATCTTGCGGCGGAAATGGCTGCTGCTTTGGCTGCTGCGTCCATTGTGTTCAAAGACAACAAGGCCTATTCACAAAAGCTTGTCCATGGTGCCAGAACACTCTTTCAGTTTTCCAGAGATCAACGCGGAAGATACAGTGCTGGTGGTTCAGAGGCTGCCACGTTTTATAACTCAAGCATGTACTGGGATGAATTTATTTGGGGTGGAGCCTGGTTGTATTATGCAACTGGGAATGTTACTTATCTTCAGCTCGCTACTCTTCCTGGTATTGCTAAACATGCTGGTGCATTCTGGGGAGGCCCAGACTATGGCGTCCTTAGCTGGGACAACAAGCTTGCTGGTGCTCAGGTTAGTTGGTGGATCTTCTTGATACCTTGTTACTGTACGGTAGTTAGCTATGCAGAGGGCATTCAGCGGATCATTCATTTTATTTCCACGTGTTTTTAACTTATTGAAGCCGTGGGCTACTGATTGTATAACTGCTGCTGAGATATACTTTAAACTTATTGTGGTTTCTTTTCTCCTTTGGTTATGTAGGTGTTTTCTTTCTCCTATCTTTAAGAACCTCATGTAGGCCTTGTTTGAGGAAGCTTTACTTAGAATAGAAGTTTCCAAGTCATAAGCAGCTCTTTGAAGTAGCCTCTAGCAGTTTGATGGTTCAGAAATCATACTGTGTAGTTTCGTCATGTGAAGTCCGCTTAGGATAGTAAAATATTTTTTTATTGTGTTCCATTTGATTCTTGGTCGTCCTACTTCTCTATCTCTTTGTCATCCATTTCCATACTTGACAAGATGTTTACCCTTTATGTTCATGTGTGAAGCATCTATAGCAGTCACCTATGCTTGAGTTCTGATAGATGACACGGGGACAAGTACAGGAAATTTTAATTGAATGGCAATCAGATTGTTGAGTCTTTATTGGTCCTGGTCTTGCTAAACAAATATCAGTCCTTTTTTAAACTACCTTTTTCCTACTTGTTCTTGCTCTGAGTAATTCAGAATGTGGTTTCAGTCTTTTGTATTTGAAGTGTTGCAAAGTGTGATCCGAAGCTTTCAGTAAAAACGGTTCTTTATTATTTTACTTTTTAAGATCGTCTTTTCATAATTGTTCCACTTCTGCTTTGTTATTTATGTCTCTGATTCTGTCATCTTTAGTGGGGTTAACAAATGCATCACTAAAGATGACAGAATCAGATATACAAATTTTGGAGAATTGATTGATTACATGGTTCAAGTGCCTGGAAATGTGCTAACTTTGAATGTGCGCGTTCTTGCATTATTAACTTTGCTTGTTGCTTGACTTTAGGTTCTTCTTAGCCGGCTGAGGTTGTTCTTAAGTCCTGGCTATCCCTATGAAGAAATATTGAGGACATTCCATAATCAAACCAGCATAGTCATGTGTTCGTACCTGCCAAATTTCACGAGTTTTAATAGAACCAAGGGTAAGCTACACTTAGTTGTGTGATCAGTGATAGTCAGCATAAATAATTGTTTCCATGGTGATCTCACTGTTGCTTTATCGAAATCTTTGTCAGGAGGCTTGATCCAATTGAATCATGGAAGGCCTCAGCCTCTCCAATATGTGGTCAATGCAGCCTTCTTAGCTACCTTATTCAGTGATTACCTTGATGCTGCTGATACACCCGGGTGGTACTGTGGGCCTAATTTCTATTCAACTGATGTCTTGCGTGAATTTGCAAGGACCCAGGTATTTGTTATTGTGCAAGTTGGTCTAGCACTTGGTGATCTGATTTTTCACACTAAATCATAACAATGATGGGTATTGATTGTGTTTTGCATCCTATTCTTTTGGCAGATGAATTACATCCTCGGTAAGAATCCTAGGAAAATGAGCTATGTCGTTGGTTTCGGAAACCATTACCCGAAGCATGTCCACCATAGAGGTGCATCTATTCGTAAGGATAAAATTAAGTATAACTGTAAAGGAGGATGGAAATGGAGGGACACTAAGAGCCCAAACCCCAACACAATTGTTGGAGCCATGGTTGCCGGTCCTGACAAGCATGATGGTTTTCATGATGTTCGAACTAACTACAATTATACAGAGCCAACGCTCGCAGGCAATGCTGGTTTAGTTGCAGCTCTTGTGGCACTATCTGGTGACAAGTCTACTGGGATTGACAAGAACACCATCTTCTCTGCAGTGCCACCAATGTTTCCAACCCCACCACCACCTCCAGCGCCTTGGAAACCTTGAGATGCCAAAAGAGTATCAGATGATTTTGCGGAAGCACTGCTCTTTTTTCTTCTTTTACACTTGGATGACTGGAAGGCAATGACAAATCATAAAGTGGACATAGGAAGAGGAGTCTATGAGATGCTTTGAAAGACAATGGTCCATACTGGGCTTCAATTAGGAACCTCAGGCTAGCATTAAGAAATGATTGTTTGTGTCTGCAAATGTATGTTTGAATTTTTCAGTATACATACTACATGTGTATAATATCCATCGTGTATTCTTTGATAGAAGTGATTTGAAACTGAAACATTTTGATAACAATAAAATTATATTCAGTGTCTCACATTTTCAATCTTATGTTCTCTTACGTAATACATGAAGCTGAATGGAGACTGATAATGATGAGGACCATATCTTATGGTTTCCATAATTAGCAGCAGAACGATCCTTATTAATGGAATCAAATAAAGTTGATTTAAATAAGAAAACTTGCTGAACAGTTGCTGCAAGTGGCCTAAGAATTCTCATTAGTCAAGTGATTCGTGTAAGCATTGAAGTTTGTGCTTGCAATACTTAAAATCAGGTTCTATGCTTTTCCTCAATTGCTAGGTAAATTCCTTAGTACCTTACTTGCAAGGTCTGCTAAGCTCTAGTTTTCTCCTTCAGTGTTGCTATATTCTTTTCCTCTAACCTTAGTAGACGTGTAGTCTCTGCCACATCTTCAACAATCTTTCATATAAGAATTTCATTTTTCTAGTGTTTTTATGGTCAACTGAATCACAACAACCTGAACAGTGTTGACTAATGGCGGAGGAGGGTTCTAGTTCTTTGGAGTACACCGCAACTTGGGTGGTTGCCGTAGTCTGTTTTGTCATTGTTCTGTTATCTCTTCTTGCTGAAAGGGGCTTGCATTATCTTGGGAAGGTATTCATGAAAGAATTTCATCTTCCTTTTCCAGTATTCTTTAGTCTCATGCTTCACCGCTCAAGGACAAATTGTATTAGAACTTCAAATGCCTCAACAATTGTCATACATGGAGTTGCATTGTATTTATAGAACATGAGCAGCAAAAAGATGCAGGATTAGAGGGTTGATTATAGAATTAATATGGAGTCTGTGCAAGCGTATTATATAAGCCAGAACGTGCGGGCAGTAGCTTACATAGTGTAATTAGTTTTTTTAGTTCATTTAGTACTTACTTAATACTTTGATGCCACATAGAGATTGGTATCGTCCTAACGTCTATTTAAATTGTTAATTTGGTGATTCAGTGCTTGAAGCGAAGCAAACAAGATGCATTATTTGAAGCCTTGCAAAAATTAAAAGAAGGTTTTCTGCTAATCTCCCTCTTCTTCAATGTCTCTCTCTCTCTCTTTTTAACACAGACAAAACTGAAGAGACACAAGACACAATACACACACACAAGGGACAGTTGCAGAGATATATGTCAATATGTAGAACTGTGCCAATAGCTAAACATGTTAATTTGATAAAATACTGTTTTCTTACTCGCTGAATTTAAAATCACCCAATTGAACTTTGATCTTCTGTCTTGACTTTCTTTTGTTAAGTTATAGATATCTATATATGTGGATCTTCTATCTACCTCTCTACATACATATATATATATTATAGCTTGTCTTGTCTTGTTAATGGTTATGCAATTAATTTGATTGCCAAATGAGAATTGCCACTAAAAAGATGACTTCAAAAGTATATTATGTCATATGCAACTGTTGTGAAGAGGATGTGAGGAAAAAAAATAATTGGACTGACTCTTATTTGAACCTGGTATTTGTTCAGAATTGATGCTTTTAGGGTTCATTTCCCTTCTATTGACTGTCTTTCAAGGCGCAATAAGGAACATATGTATGCCAACCGACCTTGCAAATAAAATGCTTCCTTGCAAGAAGCACAATAAGAATGAACATAACAAAGATTATTCTTATCTGTCTGCGAATAGTAGACACCTGTTAGCTGCAAGCAGTAGTCCAGACCAGTGCGTGTTAGAGGTACCTTATTGTGCTTTTTGAGTTGAAGTAGATTCTTCTTAATGAATATTTCTTCCATTTACCTTTGGTGCTATTTGATCATTTTGAAATATACCAGAGAGGTTTTGTAACATTTGTGAGAGATGGATAAATATTTATACCATTCTGATCTTAAATCACTCAACAACCAGGGAACATACATATGAATAGAATATACCAGGGTTTTCTTTCTTTCGCTTTTCTTGATTTGATCACATGGAGTAGGGAATGCTTGGATAGATCAACAGAATATACATACAAATGCTCATTTTGTATTAACTTGTAGTTGCGCTTTCTTTTTTTTCTTTATTTGTAATCAGGGAAAGGCTCCACTATTATCATTGGAAGCATTGCACCAGCTGCATATATTTATCTTTGTGTTGGCAGTTGTTCATGTGATCTTTTGTGCCACAACTATGGTTCTTGGAGGGGCAAGGGTAATGAATTCTGCTTTCTTCTATTTTCAGAATTTGTTCCAATGAAATTTGTCCTTTTTTTTGGGTTATAAAAGTAGATCTATGCCTATAATTAATTACATGTATTCATGGACTTCTGGTTAATTTTTTGAAATTTTACATCTATGACATCATCTCAAGGTGGCTGGTTTTGCTACATCCTCACTCTTTAGTCAGATTGATGTACTTTAAGTTTGAGGTTTAGGCTGAAGCTTCACATGGTTTACCTTATGTAGGTACGCCAATGGAAGAAATGGGAAGATTCTATCAGGCGTGCTTCCTCGATAAGTAATGTTCTTCTAAATTTTTAAAGCATGTTGATTAACCTGGACATACCAATTAATAGAGCATGTTTGTTCCTTCCTTCTTCACATATAAGATGATATATTTGTGCAGATTCAGCAAAGGATACGCCTGCACATCATCATCATGAGTTCTTCCGACACCGGGCGGGTGGGTATTGGAAAAAGACTGCTGTCGTCAGCTGGATGGTAAGTTTAATTGCTAATATATTTGAATGAGGACAAAGGTTGCAGGATTTATATGGTCTGTGGTTTCTAGTAAATGGTACCCTAAACAATTTTTGGACAGAAAAAAATGAAAAGAGATGTTATAAACTGCACCTGTCTATTATATATTATATGTTATTGTAGTAGATAATAAAAATTGCTCATGAGAAAAAAAGGCAGCTTATCCTCATTTTCTTGGATCTTAGTTGCATATAATTGTTTGCAGATAGCATTCTTCAGACACTTTTATGGGTCTGTGAAAAAGTCGGATTACATAGCACTTCGAAGAGGATTTATCATGGTTAAGTTCCGAAAAATCAGTACTCAATCTTATTGTTTTTAAGTTCTGTTTCCAATCAAATGCATTCACTTTCCTCTCTTCCTGCTCTGTGGTATAGGCTCATTGCCCGGCAAATCCTAATTTCGATTTTCACAAGTACATGATGCGGACACTTGAAGTGGATTTCAAAAAGGTTGTTGGCATAAGGTAGATATCTAATTAATTAGAGAAGTGCTCCAAGTTTTTTCAGGATGGTTGAACTGTCTGATCAATCTGTTTGATATATATTTATGTTTTTGTTTTAAACAATCCTGTTGCAGCTGGTACCTGTGGCTGTTTGTTGTTGTGTTTTTGCTGCTGAATATGAAGGGCAAGTTTCCTCTTTACCTGAATTACATATGCATTCTCAATCTTCGTTCGATACTAACTGAAGTCATATTGGTGTATGAACATGAATAAATGAACTGCAGGATGGAACACGTATTTTTGGCTGTCCTTTGTGCCTCTAGTTGTAAGTGAATTTAGGCTTTGTTGTTTTAGTTTATTAAAAATAAAGGTTTGAAGTAGATTAGGGTATTGATAATTATCAATGAGTTGATTCAGCTGCTACTACTGGTTGGGACTAAGTTGCAACATATAATCACTCGGTTGGCTCTGGAGGTCAAGGAAAGCAACGAGCAACGAGAAGGTGCACCAAGAGTGAAGCCTTCCGACGAACTCTTTTGGTTTCATCGCCCTGTTCTTGTTCTCCACTTGATTCACTTCATTCTTTTCCAAAATGCCTTTGAACTTGCATTCTTGTTCTGGATATGGGTACTGCTTCTTCCTGTGTGAATGTGTACGAGTATTTGAAAGTGCAGTAACTGATTTCGGTCTATTTAAACACGCAGAGCACGTATGGGATCCACTCATGCATAATGGAGCAACTGGCTATGATGATCCCTCGACTTCTAATCGGGTAATGCTTGATGTTTGTTCACTGGATATGCTATCAGTTCGTATTTCCCATATTATCTACCATTTCAACTTGAAGTTCTGGCTTATTTTTCTGAATTGATTAATTATGCAGGGTGATAGTTCAAGTACTTTGCAGCTATAGCACCATGCCTTTGTATGCTCTGGTTGGCCAGGTGAGTGAGTATGTCTTTTTTGATGTCTAACCTGGGTTCGTTTCGACCCACGAATAAATCAACATGTCTGTTTCGTTTCCGAGAAAAAAAAAAAACAGATGGGAAGCAGGTTTAAGGAAGGGATATTCAATAAATTCGTGCAATCGTCACTTGAAGTGTGGATCGGGAATAGGGGGAACAGAGGCGAAGCAAGCAGGAGTATAACACAACTGCAGAGGGTTGAGAATAGAGTGGAAGAAGCTGCAATGGTTGACATTATCGAAGAATCTGTAACACATCTTCCTTCTGTTGCCTCAACCTCTCTTCCATAACCTGCACTCAACTTCTTTTTCCTCTTACATATCACAATTCATTCATTCATTCAATCATTCAATCCCAGTTCCTTCTCAATCACCTCCTTGCTGAATCACAGATTTTTTTGAAGTATCTGAAAAAAAAAAAAGAAGCTTATAGTGTATTTGTTAAATGTCAAGATCCTATATTCTGGTTTGAAGGAGGAAGATGAATTTGGAATGGAGCAAGTTAAGTATCTGAAGAAGGAAGATGAAACAGTTTCATTGTTGAACTTCTCCACACACATATATACATACACATACACATACACATACACATACACTAGTGTAATTATTCTAAACTATATGGTAAAGTTGAATGCTAGGAAAGTGCTAGTGAATTCTAACTTTGACATATGATTCTAGTCTTCTTCTGAGTGCGTCAAATGTCAAATACACATACAAATATGCACAACCTATTTATATGAATAGTAGTCTCCATTATAACCAACATTTCTTTAATACCATTATTATAATCGGAATATATGTCAATAAATTTATAATAAAATAATAAAATGTTTATTTCGTTGTGAACGCGTTCGATTTTATATATATATTTTTTCTGTGTAGTTAAAAGAAAAACGTAATAGACTAATTACGATTTAGCCGAATTTAACATTTATGAAATATTCATTTCGCCTTAATATGTTCGATTTTATATATTTTTTTTCTTCTAAAGTGAAAAAGAAAATAGAATCGACCAATTACTATTTATCTCGGTCTAACATCCATGAAATGTTCATTTTGTCTTAATATTTTCGATTCAATATTTTTTTTTTCTTTTGTAACTAAAAAAACATGATAGATTAATTACGATATATCTCGACTTAATTATTATATTATCATCAGTTCATTAATGAGTTAATTTATTAATTTTACTCAATTACATATTATAAATTAATTATTATCGACTCATGATATATTTATAAAACGATAAATTTTATATTATCTCAAGTTCGGAGAATTCTTAAAAAAATAAATAAAAAAATCATTTCGGGTCATAGATAGGTTCCTGGATCAGATCCTTAAGAGCAGCCTTGGGGTCACCAGCCACCACCAACAGAACAAATCACACTGACAGAAAAAGTTAAATTATAATAAATAAATAAAATCGTCACCAAGAAAATTTGAAGGGGAGAAAAAGTTGAAGAAGGAAAAAAAGGTGGCTTTTTGAATTAGTTATTTGTTTATGGAAGCAAACGCCATTAATAACCAGCTTCAAAGAATTGCAAGTTCGAAACTTTTTGAATACCATCACCAAGCAGACCCAACAGAGAATACAAGGTTGTTGGCGACAACTCCGACGGATACAGAAGTTCGACTCCACCATCACCGGTTATCATACAGGTGTATATTAAGATCACCCACCTCTTTATCTTTCTCTTTTTCTTTCACTTCTCACTCTCCTCTTCAACCCTAGCTCTCTTTTCTGCAACCGTGTGTTTGTCTTTCTTAATCCCACCACAAAGGTTAGTACTGACTGCTGGGAATTTTCTTTTTGTTTTTGGGTGTTTGAAGTTTAGAGGGCATCTGGGATTTTTCCCTATTGAACTGAAAATCAATTAGATGGTGAATCCAGGAATTGGTACCAACTTCGTATCTGCCCCTTACCTTTTTTTTTGTTTTTCTTTCTTTTCAATCCATAGAGTTATTTTTTCTGAGAGAAAAAAAAAATTATGTCTTTCTTGCTGGGAGTTGATCCGAGTCGTACTCGGTTATTATATACTTATAATACGACAGCTTTGATCCGTCAGCTTTCATTTTTTATGATATCTCCTGTCCATATTTTTGGCACATGCTGTTTGCACATGACAATTGATCTAATTACTATATAGACCAATGAACAAACTGTCTGTTATAATATTACTTTGGAGATTTTATATATGCAACATGTTATGTAAATAACTAATCTTTATACCAACAACTACTTACTTGAATGCTTAGTAGGGGAGTCTGCTCTTGTGTGTTCTTGTTGGAGGTGTTTTCTGATGTGTTATTATTGTTGTTTATGTATCACCTGTATGAACTTTTTACTCAAAAAGAATTTATGTTTATACTTTTTGCTACTTTTTATAGTTCTTATGCCCTTATGCATCCTCATTTGCAGATGCCCAACTCAACCAATGAGTTCGGAAAACATATTGTTGATAAAGTTCGGGAAGACAGTGAACGTGTTAGGTTGGTTGTTTCTAATGAACCCTTGGCAGCTGAAACTGAGAATTTACGAACTCAAGAAGAGTCTACTTTGATATGGTGGATCAGAGCACTAGCATTATGTATTGTTGCTCTTATTCTTGGTCTCATTTTTGTAAAGTGGGGGGTGCCTTTTCTTTTTGAGAAGGTAATTCCTGTCAATTTTTCATCATTTTCTCTCACCCTCCCCAAAATTCTTTGATGCTGTTGCTTTTACATGAAAAAAGGCATAAACAATGAGAAAATTTATTACCAGTGATCTTGCCTTCGATCATTTTGCTTTGGTTTTTTGATCTTGCAGTTGTTTTCACAGTTGCATTCTACATGACAAATTATGGGAGTAAGACATGGCATGAAGTGCTACTTTGAGTGGCAATCTTGAACTTTGCATCTCTCCATATTACCAATGGTCTTGTCTTATATAATTTCGTTTTCATATTTGGCATCGATTTTTCAATTCATTGACTTTTGTATCCCTACAACAAAGATTATGGGAGTCAGACACATCATGAAGTGCTATGTCTAGTGGCAGTCTTAAACTTTACATCACTTCTTATTACTGATTAGCTTAAATTTTATGATTTTGTTTTTGTTTGTGCTGTCAATTTTCAATTGGTTGACTGTTGCATTCTTACACGAGAAATTATAGCAGTATGACATGGCATGAAGTGGTACTTTGAGTGGCAATCTGAAGAAATAAAACAGCTAATTGAGTTAGAAATCCTTTTACTAGCTAGAATGTTGGTGCTTCCTTTTCCGTGGTTGAATACTTACTGCTATCAACATGGCATCCTTATCCCATTTCAGTTTATGGTTGATTCTGTCATGCAACTTTGAAATCCTCACATTTTTGTAGTGCAGGGCCTGGTGACTTCCCCTGAAGATGAAACTCTTTCAGAATTTCAAACTGATTAGTTTTATTGTGCAAAGTCATTTTATAATCTTTTAATACATTGAAAATCAATTTTTCCAGGGATATTAAAGATTAAAGAAAATAAATTATTTGAAATTCTAACAAACCTTGTTGGCCCTTTTATCTCATATGGTGTTTGAATTACTCCCTCTTAATTTTGTTATGCAGAAAATCTCTGATTCTTCAATAGTCTTTGCTCTGTTATGTTCCTTTAGAATTCTATGTATGTTATGCCCAGTTATGTTCATTTTCATAATGATGTTCACACAAAAATGGCGGTCTTCATCTTAACTCTGAACCTTTGTGTTTATCATGATAGGTTCTTTACCCAATAATGCAGTGGGAAGCGACTGCATTTGGTCGTCCCGTCCTTGCCATCGTGCTTGTTGCTTCTCTGGCCTTGTTCCCTGTGTTTTTAATACCTTCTGGCCCTTCAATGTGGCTGGCTGGGATGATTTTTGGTTATGGTCTTGGCTTTATCATAATCATGGTCGGAACAACAATTGGAATGGTCCTGCCTTACCTGATAGGACTTCTATTTCGTGATCGGATCCATGTAAGACTTTTTGATGGTTCCTCAGCAGTGATGGAGTGGTGAATTTGATCTTTTTTTTTCCCTATAGTTTATGCTTCATCTTTTTCTCTAATTGATATGCAGCAATGGTTAAAAAGATGGCCCCAGAAAGCTGCTATGCTTAGACTTGCAGGGGAAGGGACCTGGTTTCATCAATTTCGAGTGGTAGCTATCTTTCGGGTTTCACCATTTCCGTACACAATTTTTAACTATGCAATTGTCATTACAAGTATGAGGTTTTGGCCATACTTGTGTGGATCTGTTGCTGGAATGGTACCAGAAGCTTTCATTTACATCTACAGGTTTGTTCCCTGATATCTCACAATTGTTTTACCATTATTGTTGCTCAAACATGCAGTTCATTTCCTAATTTTTCTTGAAAGTTCCTTTCCGAACAAGGTTTGATCTGCGATCATTTGGTTGACTGAGAAACCCGTCGTAACATTCACATGTTATAAGCCATTGTATTTATAGACATCCCATTTGACCCCTTCGCTAAGTAGATTCCTTTTTTGCCTGATATGATGTTTGGTTGCTTCAATTAAACTTCCTAAACATTATCGGTGCAGTGGTCGGTTGATAAGGACATTAGCAGATGTGCAGTATGGGAATCACCATTTAACTACTCTGGAAATAATATACAACATAATCTCTCTCATAATTGCAATTGTTACTACAATTGCTTTCACTGTCTATGCAAGAAAAGCTCTAAAGGAGCTCGAGAAAGAAGAGATGGATGGCAAAGAAAGCTCGGCTGCTGAGCAAGGGAATGTCGAGATGGTGAAGCTTCCACTTGAGAGACCTAAGAATTTGGGAGTTTTCATTCCATAACCTGATGCTTACAGAATAGATGCCTGTAAAAAAAAAACAAAAAAAAAAAAAGAAAAACTGGATCTCTTAGGGAGGTTTTTAGATTGTTTCTTCCTAGTTTAACCTTTTTTCTTCCTCTGTTCTTGGTTAGTACCACTTCTGGTAACTTGATCCTTGTAACTTGATCTCATGATATAAAGGAAGTTAGATTCTTTGTTGATTGCTGTACTTAATCCCTGCTTGAGCTGTAGAGATTACCATTCACCTATTATCTTCCATCTTGCTTTTTTGGTATGGAATTTATTTCTTGCTGAAGCTTTTTAACTATTATAGAAGATTCATTTCGTTCGGAAACGTAATATAGAGTCGCTGAGATTTAATATAGTTTAATTAATGTAGTTCTATTAATACACTAATGATTTAAGTTTTTGATTCGAAAACTTTTTAGTAGCTGTTGTATATCTGTTGTGTCCTCCAACGAGCGAAGACATTAAACTCACTCAAACATTGAACTTCGATGATAGTTTTATCTACCAGAGTTTTATAAAAATTATAAAAATTAAATGTTTAAATCATTGTAAACAAAGTATAATTATACAGAAAAAAAGTATAATTAAGAAATATTATATTAAAAATATTAATTTAAAAACATAAGTTATATTTCTATAAAATATTATATCTTAGTTTTTTTTTTTTTTTTATTTTTTTTATTTTTTTATAATATCATACCTTAATTTTTTATGAATGACTTGGAAAGATGAATAGGAGTGAATGGAGAAATAGGTAATCAATAATTTATGTAATATATAATTTTGTAAATAAATAATTATATTATATTTGGATGTTTTTTAAAAAATAATTAAAAATAAATTTTATTAATTAATAATTTAATGACAACATAAATATATAAATTGTTAATATATTAATTTAAGTAATTAATTAAAATCTAAACTATTTTTTAAAGCAAGCAAATATAATTTAATCAACTTTAATAAAAAATAAAAAAATAAATATTTGAAGTAGCTTCAAAACATCAAAATTAAATCATAAACAAAAAAATTTCAAAAATCAAATTATTTTAAGTGTCAAATTTCATAAATTAATTTAATATTCGTTTACTTTTCTTTTGGAAGCCAAATGCAGAATTACTGCAAGTAGGTTGGAGGAGATCATACACAGGCCATGGAAGATGTAGAAGATTCAATCAGCTGCTTCTGCCACATTAGATATCTCTACGATTGCTTCTTCCTTTTTGTCGCAAACAAACCACGAAAAACATATGCTCATATAGGTGTAAGTTTGGATAAATAACAACAATAACTAAAACTGTAGAACGAGGCATAAACGTTGAACGCGTGATATAATTAGATGACTCGAGTCACACACAAGCAGCTAAGATCTGGCATTCAATGAGACTACATAAAAATACAACCTTTAAAATCAGTATGTCAAACAAAGTTGAATCCTAAGTTCTTTGTTTCACTGTTTCCATTCACCAACATTTCAACTCGCGTCTTGCTCATAATATAATTACAAGCTTACTTCAGATCTCCCCCAGGTAAATTTGTTTGTCACTACTGCATGAGCCAATGATGGGTTCACTAGGATGGAAGACTGACTCGTTTACAGATCCAGTGTGGCCAGGGAGCTTATACAGAATGCGTCGAGAAGTTGTATCCCATATGTAAACCATCCTATCCGAACTACCAGCTGTGACCTTGCTTCCATCAGGAGACCAGGAACATTTTAGCAAGTTCTTCTCGAAGTTGTGCTGGTGTCCTTCCAAAATTTTAACACAGCGATTTTGTGGTGCATATGGGCGCATATCCCATATGCACAGCTTGCAGTCCATGCCATTAGAAAGAAGGTAAGAACCATCAGGACTCAAGCTCATGCCCGTTATCATATCTTGATGACCCTGAAGTGTCATGGTCACCTCACCTTTGCGCAAATCCCAAACTTTAACATCATTATCCATACCACCTGTGAAGATCTTATCCGATGCATCTGAGAAACTGACTGCTGTTATTTGATATTTATCCGGAAAAGTTTGAATTGCACCCCTTTGGCGCATATCCCAGAGTTTGGCAGTCCCATCATCGGATCCACTAACAACAAGAGGCGGACCTCTCCTTGAAGGACAACAAGCATTCACAAATGAGGAGTGTTCAGCCATCTTTTTAATTTGTTTTCCTGTTTCAACATCCCATGCCCTCAGAGTCTTGTCAGGGCTGGCTGATATTATCTGGGAGCCATCAGTAGTCCAGTGAAGGTCTAGAACTGCATTCTTGTGGCCTTTCAGAACCATGAAGTTTTTGCAATCACCCTGCACATTCCAAAGAAAAATTTCTTTGTCATGAGATCCAGATGCAACGACTGTTCCAGCTGGATTGAACTTCATTGTGTATATAGAACTCTGATGGCCTGTCAGCAACATTATTGGGGCTTCCAAACTTGATGTCCGCTGCTTCCCATTCGAACCGGGTGCTTGAGGAGCACTGTAAGGAACAGTAGACCATTCCATCGGCCTTGGACCAGCCGCAAGCAAAGCATTTTCGCCCTCTCTTTGAACAATTTCCATCCAGACAATAAATCAAAATTCAACAAATCTGGATAAACAGAAATGAAGAATCTGTCAAGTACATCAACATAAAAAAGAAGAAAACAGATCCAGATGCCATTATGCGCACGGTCAAAGGTGACAAATTATATGAAGCATTGACATCAAATACAAAGCAACTTTAGAAATCATAAATGACTAATCATAAAACAGCTGGAACAGCTGCTCTAACTAATGGCTGCTACGGCAAGTAAAAATGAAGAATTATAGGAAGCATTGACATCAAGTACAAAGCAAGATTAGAAATCATAACTAAACAGCTAGAACAGTCTATATAACTAATGGCTGCTAGGGCAAGTAAAATGTCCTCCTCCATCCCACTCAAAATGGTACTCCAACAACTGCAAGGGCTACTAAGTACAACATCGATAACTTCAGCATAAGTGAAATCCAGCACTAAATAAAGCCGGATAAAGTTCGTGAGAAACCTCCAAAGAGAAGGGAAAAGAAAATTACACTCAAATCAAAACCCTGAGCAATAACCACAAAAACCTAATTCATACCTGAACTTGAATACGTAACATGAATCGGTCGAATATCGTCGAGTATAAACCAAACTAAACATGTGGTTGCGTAATACTGGACGAGAACATTAAGCAGGATATGAACACACCTACAGTTTGCTATAAAAACACTTTTCCCCTCTCTAACATTCGTTAATAATGTTTTATCTGATTAAAATTCATACCTTGTTAGAGGAATGGAACTCAAAAGTAGGACCTTCTCTTTCCCAACGGCGATGAGCGATGCAGGAGATGCTATGGCGGTGAGAGGGAAGAGGAGGAACGAAAGAAGCTGTAAAAGGGGAGGGACGGCCGTCTAGATATTGACGTGGTTTTCCTCTTTCAAGAAAACCCGGTTTTGGAAAAACCGCCGGTTTTTTGAAACACCGGTTCTTAAGATGGGCGAAAACGGCATCGTTTGGTGCGCTTTGAATACAAACGGGTTTTTTCTCCATGAGAAGGGGGGTAGTTTGGCAACTTTTGACAGTAGGGAGACTGCGAGAGAAATGGTCCGTGCCGGAGCAGAATTACGGTAATGGTCGTGAGTGGTGGCGGTGGTGGTGGTCTTTTCTTCATTGCAACTCTAACTTGAAGAATATATATGTAGATATGCTATTTTAAGTTGAAGGACTGCGTTAATCGTGTTCGTGTTGGGGGTTAGAATTGGATCAGATCAGGGAACAAAGACAAAGTTAAGGAAGAGAAATGCTCCGATTAAGAGCGTTCCGGCCGACGAATGATAAGATAGTAAAGATACAGCTGCACCCCACGCATCCATGGCTTGTTACTGCGGATGCTTCAGATCATGTCTCGGTTTGGAACTGGGATCATCGACAGGTGTAATAACTTTTTTTTTTTTTTTTTCAATTTGATGTTTTTCTTTCTTTCTTTTCGAAATCAGTATAATTCAAAATGGAATGCATCTGTATCTGTCAGGTGATTTACGAGTTAAAAGCCGGTGGGGTTGATGAGAGGCGCTTGGTTGGTGCTAAGCTGGAGAAGCTTGCCGAGGGCGAATCTGGTGAGACCACCTTTCGAGTTTCAATTTTAGTCTCCCATCTGTGTACATGGATAGATGAGGTTGAAGATATTACTACTTCGAAAACCAATTATTTAATGTTAAACATCTATTCAGATTTCATGGTTATGCTTATGTTATACAAGTTGTTAATTAGAAATGAGTTCATAGTTTAATCTAAATTCACTGAACTCACTTGCAGTTTGTCTAATAGTAAAGATGTAAATAAAAGCTTTTTCTGCATTTGTTTCCACAATAATGAAGATACAAATAAAATTTACTCTATTAACTCTTCCTGTTTGCTGCTTCTATAACTTGCTAGCAGACTCTAAAGGAAAACCAACCGAGGCTATTCGGGGTGGGAGGTATTGACCCCTTTATTTGCTTTCCATATTTAGCTATGCTAGTCTCTTTTGAAGTAAACATAACATGTGGGCTGTTGATCTTTAATAAGCGTCAAGCAGGTGAATTTTTATGATGATGATGTGCGATATTGGCAACTTTGGCGTAACCGCTCTGCAGCAGCAGAGTCTCCTTCAGCTGTCAATCATCTTACTTCTGCTTTTACTTCTCCTGCTGCATCAACAAAAGGAAGGCATTTTCTTGTCATCTGTTGTGAGAATAAAGCCATATTTCTGGATTTGGTCACAATGCGTGGCCGTGATGTACCAAAGCAGGAACTTGATAACAAATCACTTCTCTGGCAAGTCTCGTCTTCTGTACTCTTTATCATATTTTCTTGTGATTGAAAAAAATCAGTGTTTGCTGTATAGCCATTTAGTTAGTCCTTATTTTTCCGTTCATGTATTTTTCAAACATTTTTTGTTTTCTTTTAACAAATTAGTAGTATGAGGGTTTTTGAAATGAAGTCCTAAAGCATTTTTAGATGTCTTTTTTCTTCCGATAGACAAAGGAATGTATTGTCATAAAGTACCAAGGGATTACTACCCACCTTCAAGAGTATATATACTACTAGGTTCAAGGCAAAGGATCCACAAGGGCAAATGACTCTCCCTTGTCAATGTGACTGACGTTATCCCCTAATCCTTTGGGAAGGTGGTAATTTCTTCTTCTAAAATTTGATAATTTCTCTTTCTCCAGGTTAACCAAACAATAGACATCGGAATCAAAGTTCTCTTTTTCTTCTCCATATCATCCTCAATTGCACCGCAAGCTCATAGTTTTTCAACACTGACCCAAGCACCACCCATTGCATATCCATCATGACTGAGGTTGCCTCTGCAGGTTCCTTGTCCATGGATAATATAGATAAGCTTGTTTAGGCATCTCATCTTCAATATCTTTTTCGAAGTAAACTATTGTATGCCTAAGCACTAAGGGATGCAATTATATTTTTTCCGAAGTAAAAAGACTTTTAGTTCCTCACAAGTGTAAAGAGGATAATTCTTAATAAAACACCCTAGGGTCTAGAACCAAATATTCTTAATTATATATTAAAAGTAAATTCTATGCCCTCAAAATTCTTTTTTGTCTTTTTCTTCCAAATTGCCCTTAAGGTTGCCAAAAAGGATAAGTTCTACCTAATTTGTGGCATATCCCCATGGATGCCTCTCTATGCCCATATCTCATCTTTAGTGGACTAGCCATTGCTCCCTTTACCCCCATAAGATTATAAGCCATAGGCCAAAGTTGATCGGAGAAAGGTGACTAGAAGAGAAGATGATTCCTAGACTTGCAACACTCTCGCAAAAGTAGGACCTATTCACAATTTTGGTCTTTTAATAAGCTTTTCTACAGTTAAAAAACAACCTTTTGCGACATGCAAAGTAAAAAAAAAAAGCCATTTTAGGTGAAGTATTGATATTCCAATTCAGTTTCCATGGAAAATCTCGTTGTTTCAAATGGAAATTGTAAAATTTTATCCAAAAGGCACATTTCGAACTAAGCTTCCAGGCTTGCTTATCCAATGCCTAAATTATTCTGCATTGGGACAGATACTCAAATGAGTTTACGTACTTATCACCTCCCAATCATTGGATTCCTAACTAGCCTACCACTTAGACACCATTACCTAGGGAGCTGGAAAAAGATTCTGCCACCATTGCCTCTTTATTATGAGCTAAATAATAAATTATGAGAAAATGTTGCTCAGCAGAACCTCGCCCCTTTGACCCGACATAACCTTTCAACAGATGCCCCTTGAAAATCCTCTTTTCCCATTATGATTTTCTTCCCTAACCTAACACCATAAGGGACTTCTAGAGCTTCTGGAGTGTCAACCTATGCTGTCTATTTCAAACTTAGCCACGATCACTCTCTACCAGAAGTTATCCCTCTCTCTCATGAATATCCATAGTCACTTACTCTATAGTGCCTTGTTGGACTCAACCATTAATCTGATCCCTAAGCCCCTTTTCTCATGAGAATACCCTATAGGAATGAGGTTGAATAGCCTCTAGTTTTTTCGTTGTATTCGCCAAGATGATTAATAATGATCAGCAATAGATGATTGGTAAATTTGGTTAGAGTAACTCTTGATGAGTGTCACTCTTTTTCCCATTTGAAAGGAAGTTCCAATCCATCCTGCTAATCTGGATTTAAATATCTTCACGGTGTCGTCCAGTGGGGCATTTGTACTTAGTTCCAAGAGTAAACCCAAGTACTTTACTAGTATGTTAACCGCTTGATTCCCCAAAGTTTCGACCAAAGTAGCTGGGTCCTACCTTTGTCCAATCGAAACTAAGTTTGACTCTGCTAAATTAATCTTGAGACTAGATATGGCTTGAAAGCATCGGAGAATACGTCTAACTTTCAATAAACACTGGGGATTGGATTTCTAGAAAATTAATGTATCATTAGCAAAGAACAAATGGTCGCCTCCTCAACATCTTCATTTCCCCACCAAACTCCTAAATAATTGAGGGTCTCCCACCTCCATCACGATAATAAAGAGAAGTTGGGAGATAATTTCTCATTGACTTAGGCTTTTAGAGGCCTTGAAATATCTTGAAGGGCCAGCATTGACAAGGGATGCAAGTCAACATGTAAAACAGAAAACTCCGTAATACTGTCAGACACCTTTGACATGGGATCTGATCTGAAAAAAAAAAAGAAGAGAAGAGGAAGAAGGAAGAAGGAAGGAGAGGAGAAACAGAGAGGAAAACCTAAGATAGTTATTTTATTTCTTTCCTTGATGATTACAGCGTAAAGATTGAGCCTTTTATAGGCTATAAACAATTGAAAGAGTGACTATCACGACTGGAATCAATGACTGTTCTTGATGCAGTAGCGGCTGCTGTGGAAGTGCATTCAAAACCTTAACCCTAACCCTAATTGATATATGCGAAAGACTAATTTATCATTTTTCCTTTTTTACTCTTTGTATCTTGACAAACATGTGATTGTATACCTTTTCCATATCTAGCTTACAGATAACCCTTTCTGCACCTCTTTTTACGAAACTATCCACCACTTCATTTGTAATTAGGACAGTATCCAGAATTTGCCTGCTGTAGTAAGATCATGTTTTATCTCCCTTACTACCTTTCCTACGACTCTTTCAAACCTTCAAAACAAGCTTGTAAGTACTATCAACGAGATTGATAGGTGTAAATCCCTTGTATTTGAGGCCACAACTAGTTTTGGAATGAGAACTAAAAGAGTTGAATTCAGGATAGAAACAAAGCATAACCATTTTCATAACGTTAGTTGAATAATAGCAACATAAAATCATCTTTGAACAGTGTCCAATTTTGCTGGATGAAACTCATGTTGAAACCATTTGCCCTGGGAGCCTTGTCTCCCTTGCAACTCAGGAGAGCCTCAAGAATCTTTACTTCGGTGAAAGGAGACTCCAAACATGTTCTAGTCTTTGCCTTCCAATACGTTGAAATCTAGCATGTCCAATATTGGCCGCCATAGGGCATCCCCTAAATACAGTTTCACAAAGAAGCCTTTTACATTCTCCCTTATCTCCTTATTCACATTAACAATTCCCATGCATCTTGTCTTTCTTGTTACGTATAAAGCATCTATTTCTTTCTCTAATTTTCAATGACGAGGATACTTTCCCGAGAAGTTTCCTTATGAAAGAAGTTTCTTTGATAGGGCCTTCAGTTTCCTCACTGCCTTCTGGGGAAATCTGCATAGGCCAGCACGTCTTTTGCCTTCCATGCTAGCAATGTAGTATGAAGCTTTTGATTACATGTTATGTGTGCATGTGATGTACTATCTGAAGTAGAGGTTCATATTCTTTTGGATTTGCTTGTAATCTTGTTTAGGTTTAGCTGTGCTCTCTGTAATCTTAAAGAACGTAAATATATGCAAGCAACTTAGTCATATGGTTTGCCATTTGTTATTTGGATAGTGTCTTGGGTTTTAAATGCTTAGTTGAAATCTCCTATCATCAGTTCTCCCCTTATTTTAGGCCTTGTATTTCATACATCTTTTATCGTTAATGAAAACTCTAGGATTTAGGCTTATAAGTGAAAATATGCATTTTGTTATTACTAGTGAAATAATGACCACAAAATGGTCTTTTGAAATAATCTGCAAAATCTTGCGGGGTTTTACCAAAGTTTCTAAGGTTCCAATTGAATGAAAATAATTGTTATTTCGATATTTCCTAATTTACAGTTTCATATGGAAAACTCAGTCAACAGAGCTTGTTATTAATAGTAGTGACAAGTGGGAGGTGAAAGTGAAAGCACATGGTTTTTAGTGCTGGAAAGAACTTTACACAATTGCATTATCTATTTACTGTTTCAAAGGTTCTTATTAACTGCAGAGTCACTACCATTTTGCATTCTTAATATCCTGTTTTGGTACTTTATCACATTCCTAGGTTTCTCTTTGCTCAACTTCTCAGTGTGTTCCAATAATCCATCTCAGCACTTACTTTGGCAAAGATGTTTGTTAATTTCTTAATTTATGTTGTTAATTGTTCCGTAATTGTAGTTCTTTGGTGGTGCTAATTTTCAATCAATTGTAAATCCTTCAAAAGAATTCCCATTATGGCTACATGGTCCAAAATTAGATTGGAACAAAGGACTTGCTGAAGTTTGTCAGAATAGTTGTCATTTTTAAGGGGGTAGGTAGTTAAATGTTACTTGTGTGATTATAGGAGGATCTGGAGTAGAGCATCTTCATCGGAAGGAAGGAGCACATGGAATTCATTAGCCCTTATCTGATGAATTCTTGATGAGGAGCTTTCTTGATGTAACTAATACAGGTGTATACTTTTTTTTTTTTTGAGAAACAAAAATTGAAGCCTAATTCACAAGGCGCTAGGGAGGTGCTGTCATGTAGGAGTGGGTTTGTTACAGGTCATTAGCGTAATGATTCTTTATCGAGGAAATCTCTTTGCTCTTACCCTTGAAAAGAAGATTTCTTTTGCTAGTTATGCAATATTGATTTTCTGCATCATGTACCAAATTAGTTATGTGCTTCCCATGATATCAATAAACATTTATTTCCTCGATCCATTTCTTGCAGTATGGAGTTTCTGTCTAGATCTACTGCAGGGGATGGTCCTTTAGTTGCATTTGGTGGATCAGATGGTGTCATCAGGGTTCTTTCAATGATAACATGGAAGGTTTGCATTTTCTGAAGTTGTTGTTTCCTGTGATACTATCCTTGTTATTGTTATGCGGTTAACCATTGTTCTTCCAGCTTGTACGAAGATACACTGGAGGCCATAAAGGATCAATATCTTGCTTGATGACCTTTCTTGCTTCTTCTGGCGAGGTAGTTCTTTATTTGCAAAAAGATCGTTTTCCTTTAACATGTTTATTTCTTTTGGCTAACTTAGCACAGTGGTTCTTATGAAAACACTCACTTTTACTGATTGAAGTAAAAGTGAAGAGAGAAAGAACTCAGAGAATCTAATGTGGTTCCCGAACTGCTAGTTTTAGTATCACATGCAACATTTTTAGTAATGAAGTGTTGAATCTTACAAGTAAAGTTTTTTCCTTTGGATGTAGGACAAAAATAACTTTAACACAAAAGTTATTGAGAATTGATATTGGAGATCTTGAATCTCAATAGTTAAATCAATAACTCAATATTTATATAATGATTATATGAATAGTTCATGAATTAACTAACTTGAGTACCTTATTTTTAGGCACAAAGATATAATTAAAATAGGAAATTTTAAGTTAATCTCGAAAATGTCTTGAATAGAAAGATAAGCTAATTAACAAAGTCAATCTAGAAAATTTCCTGAATGGGAAAATAAACTAATTAATTAAATATTATAATAGTACCAGAAACTATACTAGAAAAGGAAATTAAATCTTCATGTTCTATTTAATGTAAAACTTCCCAAAATGTTTGTTTTCTTTTACTGTTTCTGTATCATTCTCTCCCATTAAAAAGTTCTTGGCTAAGGCATTGCAGATTAAAAATATTGGTCCAAGAAATATGGATCAAATTTGCGAAAAGATCCTAGGGATTTCAAGAAGCATCAGAATCCATCAAATTGTTAGGGAATGAAATGTGCCATTTTTAAAAATCTTTAGGGAAGCATCGGTTGCTCTATTATAGGGAATGAAATATGCCAGTTTTCTATCAGCAACAAACAAAACATAGTCATTTACTGGGAAATCTTAAAGCAATCCAAAAATAGAATTCATAGTTATATCTTCTCTGGGTTTATGGAGAACAAGTAAAGGGGTATAAAGTCGGGCTTTTTTCTTTTTTTAGCTTTCCCTGACTGACAAGTATAATATTGAGATACCACTCCAGAAATGTCTCGCTTCAAGGAAGCCCGATAAAGCCTATCTTCCAAAAGAGCAGTGGTCTTATCACATCCTAAGTGACTTTTGAGACCCCTAATAGCATTTACCACTCTAAAAAGTTCCTGATGGAAGTACGTGGGATACATAGTTGCATAATTAGAAAAAGATAATTGTCATGTATAACTAAATCAACATGATTCTGACGATTACTCTCCTTAATCCTCTAATAAATTGACCTAAAATATGAATGAGTAGTGTACTCATCTTTCAATCTATCAAAACCTATTACATATGTGCTCATGCTTTGGAGAAAGATGAAAACTTGGTGAATGGCATCTGCTATCGTATTTAGAGCACCAGAGTGATGCATTGATTTTAATATTTTTCACGAACCTAATATTGTAAGTGATGAGAAGACAAATTAAAATGGATATGTTGAATTATGAACTCAACTTTATTACTCTCATGCCCAAAAAAGACAAATCAAAAAGTGTATTAGACTACCGTCCTATTAGTTTGGTGATTAGTGTCTGCAAGATAATTACTAAGTTGTCATTATGGTTTAATGAGGACTTAGATGACACAGTTTCACCAAACCAAGGTGCCTCCATGGGAGGTGGGCAAATCTTGGATGCGTTCCTTATAGCTAATGCAGTGGTAGAATATATGCACGTCATAGCCTATTTTCCAAGGCATTATGGCAAGTCAAGGTTTCCTCTAAAGTGATGGTGTTCACTTGGACCATATCTTGAATTGGTTAAACACCAATGAACTATTGCAAGTATGTTGGTATAATTGAGTTTTCTCTCTAGACATGTGTGGTGTGTTGTTTTTTTTTTTTTTGAAATAAAAGTATGAAACTGTATTAATGTAAAGGTACCAAAGGAGCACCACCCAATTATAAAATATTTACAAATCGATTAAACAATTGACTATTGAGTCGAGATCATCAAAGCACTCAATGTTATGTTCTAAACTAGTGAACCCAAAGTAGTAAAACCAGTTGTCAGTGATGATTCTGAAGTCGACTTCTTTTCCTTCAAAAATACGATTGTTTATTTTTTTCAAAATGACCAAAAAAATAATGAGAGGGACGAGTCTAAAAGTTTTTTTGTGAATCCTTCTCATGCAAGTAGCTTATCCAAAATTGATTCATGTTTGACTCAAGATAATCCCACGAGGTCTAGAATGGTAGACCAGAGGTTGTGAGAGACGGGACATTCCAGGAGTAAGTGATTACACGTATCAATGCTGGCAGAGAAAACATCTATTGACAATTGTGAAGTCTCTTTTTATTAAATTATCAAGTGTACGAATGCGACCCTTTGCTGCTTCCCATGCAAAAAAGGAAATTCTTGAAGTGACACCCGATTTCCAAATAATATTAGCTGGAAATTTCGTTTGATTGTGAGAATTATTGTCGGCCAAAGTCTTATAGAGGGTTTAACTGAGAAATTTTCAGATTTGGTGTGTTGCCAGAGGAGTTTGTCGTGCTGTCAGTTAGGTGGATGTGTGACAGAGTCTGGAGCAAATGTTCATATTTTTCAAATTTTCAATCCTACAAGTTTCTAGACACTATCACTTGCCATTGATTTAATTCGATAACATCTTTTACTAACATGTTTTTGTTTCTAGCAATCGCATAAATGAGTGGAAATCTTGATCAGAATGCTTCTCTATCGTGCCAAATGTTTTTCAGAAAATAGATTTTAGTGCCATTGCTAATGTTCTACCTAGAATTATGAAGAATAGGTTGTTTAGATTCCAAATACCTCTCCGTAGGCTAGAACCATAGTTGCTATTTTTTATCTTGGAGTTATTATTGCGGTTACCATTGAACCATTTACTCATAATGATTGATTTCCAAAGACTGTTGTTTTCATTCCAAAATCTCCATATCCATTTTCCAAGTAGAGTTTTATTGAGTTTGTCAATAGATCTCAACTCCAATCCTCCTTCATTGAAGGGTTTCTTGATTTATTTCCAATTCACTAGATGAAATTTTTTGTTATTGTTATCACCATCACCTCAAAAGAAATTGCATTGTATGACCTCTATTTTGTTGGCAACACTGCTCGGAATATTATGTACAGATAAGAGTAGATGGGAAGGTTTGAAAGTATGCTTTTAATGAATGTAAGTCTGCCTCCCTTGGATAAAAATCTCATCTTCCAGTTTGCAAGACGATTGTGGAACATGTTAATAATTGGGTTCAAACAACTTTTGTCTTTGAATTTAGCACCTAAAGGAGCACCAAGATAAGTAATGGGGAGATGAGATAATTTACAGCCCAAAAAACGGGCAAGTATATCACCCGAGGAGTTGCCCAAAACCACAAACTCTGATTTGTGAAGGTTTATTTTCAGTTCTGAAACCGCCTGGAAGCAGAGCAAGACACATTGCAAGAAGATTGAGGAGCAGATTTCAGGTTGACAGAAAATGTGTGTATCATCTTTTCTTAAGATAAAAGTGTGGTGTGTTGTAAAGGAGGGAAAACCTACAGCCACCTATTTCTTCTATGTGAGGTGGCATGTATGTTATGTACAAAATTATCTAACATATTCAACTTACCTTGGATAACACGTCCCTCATTAGAATGTTTTATATGTTCCCAAGTAGGAGGTGCAGGGGTGTGGAAGAAAGCACAATCCTCATGGCAAGGAGCGTTATTCGCAGGCCTATGGACAATTTGGTTTGAAAAGAACTATCAAACTTTTGATACTTGTTGTTCCCAGTTGATATTTTATGGGAGAAGATGATTTTTTTTTGACTTCCTTATGAGAAAAAGAACATGGAAGATTCTCTAATATTTTCTCATTGTCCTTCACTGGAATTGGGAAGAATAATCACGTGATCGCCCATGGTTCTATTTTGCCCTATGCGCTGTTATATATTTATTTTTGTTTTAACTAGTTTCCCTTTCAGTTGGATATCTTTTGCTGTTATTGTATTGATTCCTTTCTTTCTTAGTAAAATTTCTTATTCCATTAAATGAAAAGTATTGGTAATCCTTTTGTGGCATTATCTAGTTTTATCTTGAAGATACTGTTTAAGACAAAAATTACTAGATGCTGGGTGTTCCTGTTTCTATGTCTGTTACTTTTGCTACCGAACTGATACATTACGTTAGATAAACACATGCCTACCTACTTGCTTGTTGAAGGACGAATATAACTGATTTCATGTTGCTTGTCTTGTTTTTCATTTTTTGTCTACTAAGCGTAAAAATTATATTGGTGGAATGTGTTTGCCTGCCTGATGTCTGTACATAGATGTACATATGTGTCTGTGTATATAGAAAAATATAAGTATTTGATTTCACTCTGCCATAGTACCTTCTGTAAGTTTTTTAATACTGTCTGTATTATTATGTCCTATACGCTTTGTTTGTACCACCTTGGTATCAATGTGAAATACATCTCTATCCTTTTATTTAAAAAAAAAAGTCCTATATGCTTTGTTTAAATTTGTTGCAGGCACTTCTTGTCTCAGGTGCTAGTGATGGCTTACTTGTGCTATGGAGTGCAGATCACGGGCAAGATTCACGAGAACTGGTGCCAAAGCTAAGCTTAAAGGTATTTGTCCCATTGGTGCCATTTTATATATTTTCCTCTTCCAACTAATAAATATTTTTTTAAGATAGAAGAAGACGATTTATTAGAGAAAGAGAATGAAAGAATACAAACAAGGATAATAAGGCATCCTTCGCTAAATAAGAAAACAAAAGACATGTTAAAAGTCTATGTGCTTCCTAGAGGTCTCTTGGATTGGCCTTTTGGAACTAGGCCCAAATCCACTTGAAAATTGTTCTTCGCTTTATGGGATGATTTAGGAAACCTTCCCTGTTAGAATTTAGTTTCCTGTTCCTTCTTAAAGTCAGGATGATCCTTGTAAACGTCATTCTCCAATAGGCGTTTCTTGGAAAATTTCTTGCGGACACCGATTGTTTTTTTAGTTACCCTTGCCTTGTAGGTAATTGTCCTGCGAGAATCCCGAATACTGCGAGTCTCCTATCTCTTGCGGGGTTTGTTCTTCGGGATTAATTTGGTCCTTCTCGGGATCACATCAAGGATCCTGCTGCCATATCCAACAGTGGGATTGGAAATTGATATTTACTAGTGAATCTATTTATAGCATGACTATCCATGCACATCCTTCAGGTTCCATCATTTTGGGGTTAAAATGGTTGGGATAGCAAGAGTGTATCTAACAAGATTAAGTATTCGTAACATGAAAACTGGTGAAAAGGTTGTACATTATAAGCATACCTTATTACATGAAATCTTCGAGTGATATTCAGTATTACACCATGCATGGCCCTGAAAATCTTCAACCCAACCATGAAAACTGGCGAAAAGGATGAATATTAAGTACTACCATGTTTTCCCCTGTTGTCCCCCCCTTTTCATGGTGTACCAGTTTTCATGCACATCCTCCAGGACTTAATTATTTAGGATTAAGTAACTAATTATCTAATTGCCCACATATAGTAAGATGGTCAGTACTTTTCATGGTTGTACATAATAAACATACTCCCTTGAAAAGATAGCTTTTATTCATGTTTGCCGTAATAAAACCCACATTGTCTCACCTGGCTTTGACTGCAAGGGGGAAGCCCATACATTTAGTAGGGAAGGAACCAACCTTGCATCCCAAAACCTGAACCATCTCAACACCATTAGCTCCTTCCTTTGATTGGGATAGCGTCCAATTTGTTATAATTCACCTTTAAGTCCGATATTTTGTGAAAACAAAGTAAAGCACTTCTTAGGTTCAGAAGAGTTTCTCTATTTGGTTTAACTCATTTTGCATTAATTGTGTCCTGTGTGTATATAAAAAATTGTGTGAAACTGGAGCTTGATATCTGGAGGAAAGGCTTTATAATCGGGGAAATTGTGCGGCTAATGGTTGGTTACCCAGTTATTCATCCTCCCAGAATCTCAAGCTAGACCCATCACCAACTTGAATGTGTGTATGGGGAAGAGAGGATAAATGTGCCAGATAACTTTCTATGAATTATGGTGAGAGACATACCTTTCAGCTAAGATATGCCAAACATTCCTTTTGTTTCCATGGATGCTTTTGATCACCCTATGCCACAGAGAGTCCGGTTCACTTGGGAATTGCTAGAACCATTTAGCTAATATAAAGTTTATTATTGTTATATATATTCAAGGGGAGGGGGTGATAGAGGCAGCAAAACCTCTGGGCAAGGAGTGATTTTCTCTAGATTATGGAGCTTATGACTCGGATGTGATAAGATTTTCAACAACCAATTTTCAAAAAGAAAAAAGATATTTGATAACCAATATACATCCTTTTGAGTTAAGGAAAAAGTAACTTTTTTGGCAACACGTGGGAACTACAGAGACATTATTCTTAGCGGTTTTTTATTTTCATCAGAAGTAGGAGAGCATTATTCTTAGCCCTTTTCTGGCCACATGCCTTTTCTTTGCATCTCTTTTGCATATATGATTGCCTTTTGGTATCTCTTTGAGGAGGATGACTCATTCTCCGCATTTTTAGTTCTTTTTCTTCCTATTACATAACAAATCTTCTTCTATCAATTTCACGCAACATGTCAACAAAATAAGTCCTCATTGCTGGATCTCAGAGTTGGATTAGATTTTATCCCTTCTATCTAAGTAGTTCTTGACCTTCACCACCACCCACTCTCTGACATGATTAATCAATTGGGCAAGCTCTTAACTTGGCCAGGTTCCTATTCTCAAGATCAGCCTCCTGGAGACGCCCCACATCCTCCAATCAGTCCATCTCATCAATTAGAGGCAACAGCTATTCTCTATGGTCAGTCACAGCACATTTTTCTCTTCTCCATATCTTTACCTCATCTTTAACATGAGTTAACCTGGAGAAGATTCTAAAGGTGGCAAAACTTACTGGGTTAATCTCTTCCTATCACCACTTGACGAGATCTTTGAAGCCCACCAATCTGTCCCTCTCTTGACAAGGGTTTAGATCAATAAGTTGAGACAGCAAGAGTTTACCGGGAATTTTTTCTTTGGCTTGCAATTTTGAACGTTTGCTTTCAATGTTCTCTTACCTCTTTGTTTATAGTATTCCTTCTTTTCCCTATATAAAAAGACTTCTTGCATAGCATTTTTTTTTGGCTTTCTGTTTCCCTCTAATTTATGCTGTTAAATCTGCAGGAGCAATTTTAACTTCCTTTGTTTTGTGATACCAATAGGCACATGATGGCGGGGTCGTAGCTGTTGAGCTTTCTAGAGTTATTGGTGGTGCTCCGCAACTGATTACTGTTGGTGCGGACAAGACGTTAGCTATATGGGATACCATATCTTTTAAGGTATTCTTTTTTTCTTTTGATAAATATTTTAAGGTATTCTGAAGTTATTTACTTATGAAAATACCTTTTTTTTAATGGTTTAGAGTTTTTTATTTAAGCTTTATTTTCTCTTTCTTTTTTTGTTTTTAATTTGGTTTTCCACTTCTGGCAATTTTTCTTAACAGGAGCTGCAACGAATTAAACCTGTTCCAAAACTTGCTTGCCATAGTGTGGCATCTTGGTGTCACCCACGAGCTCCAAATCTTGATATTCTAACTTGTGTTAAAGATTCCCATATATGGTATGCGTAATTTTGTTGCATCTGCTGTAAATTTTTGTTAGTCTCTTGTTTCGGATTTGTATGACAGTTTTCAACTTGGCTATTTAAAGGACTGCTTCGTGTTAAAATAACAAGTCAAGGCCGTGTTCCTGTTATGTAGTGTTTTTTTTTTTTTTTTTCCGTTTTTCTGCAATTAACAAGATAAAGTTTGTGATATTAGTTATAATGTGGGATATTGGAATTTTCTTCTAAACAATTTCCAGGGCTATTGAGCATCCCACTTATTCTGCTCTCACAAGGCCATTGTGTGAACTTACCTCATTGGTTCCTCCTCAAGTACTTGCACCAAGCAAGAAACTTAGGGTATGTAGCTGTTGCCTTGTTTATGTTGCTGCTAGACTAGTGGATGGTTAATTTGATTTTTCATGTAAATGGTGATGACATGTACGTATTTTGAATAAAAAATGTTTTGACATTTGAGTTCCTTAAGGATGTTCTTCTGCAAAAAAGTTCCTCAGGAGTGCTCTTAAAAACTCTTGGGTGTAGAATAAGCATGTAATCCATCCTAGGGTTTTCATTATTCTCTTTTAAATACAGATGGCACCAAATCTTGAAGATGAATATGTGAAATTATTATATCTTGTCTTGTGAATGATTAACTCCATCCTCAAGTGGGCAACCCTCTGGCTCTGTTTCTGGTTCCTTTGTAAATAAATTTTGTCATCATGAAAAGAAAATGTCCATGCACACTAAGCAAGAAAGATTATTTTTCTCACAGATAATCCCCCTCTTTAGTGGAATCTATCTTCATCTCATGTAATTCCTGTTTACCCCTAGCCACAAATTTTGTTGGATATATCTTGTTCTCATGAATTCGATTGCAGGTCTATTGTATGGTTGCACATCCTTTGCAACCTCACCTTGTTGCTACTGGAACCAATATAGGTATCATTCTTAGTGAGTTTGATCCAAGATCTCTTCCTGCTGTAGCGCCACTGCCAACACCATCAGGAAGTCGGGAGCATTCTGCTGTCTATGTTATCGAAAGGGAATTGAAACTACTGAACTTTCACTTGTCTAACATGGCAAATCCATCTCTTGGAAGTAATGGCTCCATATCTGAAACAGGAAGGTTCAAGGGAGACTCAGTTGAGTCATTACACGTGAAGCAGGCCAAAAAGCACATAAGTACTCCAGTTCCTCATGATTCCTACTCGGTCCTTTCTATTAGCAGTTCTGGAAAGTAAGTTGCCTCGTCCGCTCCATCACTCTGATGCTAAAGTAAAAGCTTAATATACAAGCCTATGGGGCTTCAGTACTTAATAAATTAAATTTTCAATTTTTAACTCTAAACTTCCTAAACCATCTCAAAGTTAAGAATCTTCAGATCTGTTTAAACTGAAAACATAGATGTCAAGAGAATTTTTTCTATTTAAAAATATTAATTAAAAGAATAAAAATAAAAGCCTAAAGTTTGATTGATCATCATGTCACGCCAACACTCTAGTCTTTCTCTGGTTTGTTTTTCTTTTAGCAGTTGTGGAAGCTTTTCATGTACTCGCTTCTTGTGGTTGTTAGAGCTGGTATTATTTTGTTATGTCTTTTGGCTTTTTTTGCTGTCGTCTTGTCTTCCTGTGAGATAGTGCTTGAGGCTGTTATTCGTTTTTTGGGCCCATCTCTCTCTGGCTTGTTAGGATGTTTTGCTTTATGTTTTCTGTGGTTTGGTGGCTTCTTATGTTGGGATCATGTCTCTCTGGCTTGTTTAGGTCAAATTGTGCTTCAGTTTTACTTCTCTTGTCACCTGTGCACTTTTTGGTTTGCATTATCCTTGTTATGGTGGAGAGTAGGTGCAATAAGAGGGTAAAGTAAAAGCAAGAACAAGGAGAGAACTAATTGTGTTTGGCATTATTCCTTCATTAAGATAGATGAAAGCGATATGCCTATTTCCACCACTTGAAGGTCCTTTGTTTGGCAGGTAGGAAAATTCATGATGTGTCCCTTGTGACTAATGGAGTTGTTGGGGATTTGAGGAGGCAAAAGTGTCTATTTCCACCAGTCAAAGCAATACACCGATGTCCATCTACTCAGTCAATTCCTGTTACAAGTTATTGCCCATACTGATCCCACTACACACTAAATTGCCCCATTTATCTGCCTTAAGAGGGAAAGGAGGAGACAGTTTAGCGGGTAGCCTCCCAAATACATCTCTAATACAACTTTATTTCCCTTGGAAAACCAGAGAATCTGTTAGTTTGTCAGTTTGATATTTTCCATTTGAGAGACTGAGGAAGGAGTTTAAGGCTTTATTCATCGTGCTTTCTCTGTTGGATGGTAGGTTTTATGGTTGGTATGCTTTGGGTTCTTTTGTGGGCTAAGCAGAAAGGATCTAGAAATATTTTCTAGTGGGGGCATATTAAATAAAAAGAATCAAGATTATTTTTACTGTTTTTTTTGTTTGTTCATGCATGTCTACATATGGTCTTCAAGATATAGATCAACCATAAAATTGGAAAAGCACTTGATTACATTATTATAGTAAAAGCGTACATCAGTTAATTTTTATTCAACTTTTCTTTGTCACATAATGATTTACATATATAGTGTTTTTGCTATAGTATTTTTTTCCCCAAATTTTGTGACATATAGTAGAAAACTTAGTTAGATTTCAATGTGCTAAAATATTTTTTAATTGTAATGGAGACAACCAGCTAGATCCTGGGACTATAAGCCACATTGATTTTTTAGGCAATTGAACTTAAAAGCTACTCTATGCTAAGGCCTATCTAGCTTTCCGTTCCTCTTTCTCGTTTGCTTAGTTTTTTTTTTTTGGTTCTTCTTGTACTAGGATACCTTATACTTTTCTTTTTGTAATTTCTTATGGCTTTCCAATATATCAGTCTCATTTTTCTTCGTAATTCTTATGCCTTTCTTGATATTATTCGTTTAAGAAATTAAGACTGTGTATTGGACATGTTGACATTTAGTTGCATAGAATTAATTTAGAGTGTAACAATTGTGCTCTTGTAGCATGTCCTAGTTATAAATTTTTCTTGCTTCCCGTAGAATATTTTACTATTTAATATAGTCTGTTTATCCATCATATCTTGTCTCACTGCATATTCTTATGGCAGGTATCTTGCTATTGTTTGGCCGGACATTCCATACTTCTCAGTCTACAAGGTTAGCGATTGGTCCATTGTTGATTCAGGCAGTGCTAGGCTTTTGGCTTGGGATACATGCCGTGAAAGATTTGCAATATTGGAGTCTGCATTACCGCCTAGAATTCCTATAATCCCAAAAGGAGGTTCATCAAGGAAAGCGAAAGAAGCTGCTGCAGCTGCAGCTCAAGCTGCAGCAGCAGCTGCATCTGCAGCTTCTTCAGCTACTGTTCAAGTCCGTATCTTACTGGAAGATGGAACTTCAAACATACTAATGAGGTCTATAGGGGGCCGAAGTGAACCGGTAATTTCTTCATTTAGTAATTGGTATTCCTTAGTTTTGGTAAACTGGCATTGTTTCTGCTGTTATGAACAACATGTCTATTGTTAATGGCTACGGATATTTTTTATGCGGAACTTCCCTATATAATTGCCAACTGCAATCTCAAATGGATTATTTTAAAATTGGCTTCTTTAGAAAGACAGTCCTACAAATATATATATATATATATATATTATATACTTAGACCTTGTCAAAACTGGGTGTTCTCCATGATAGGTTGTCCACCATCAAATCTCCAAAGGTGGGGAAAATGCTGTCAGAGCCAAAGGTTCTTGGCAAAGACAAAATCCTAATTGTTTTAAAAATGGTTACATACTGTTAACTTCTGATTTAGTTTGTTAAACGACTGATTTTAAGAAACTCAATGCTATGGAATTTGTAGCAGTCTTCTCTCTCTCACTCATTCTGAAATATCAACCACAGATAATCTGACTATTATATATCCGACTCATGCATTGAGCTAATAGGTCAATTCTCGGTTAGTACAAGAAAAAGATAGCATATATGATCATTGCTTGTCTATCTGACTCGAGTCCAATTCATGACCATTTCGAATTAATATATTTTGCACAATTACTTCTAAAATATTAAGTTTTTTGATTTATGCTTTCTGATATAGTACATACGGAGTTGCATATAACGAAATGGTTTTCTTCGAATGTTAGCTACTTACACAAAATTCGTTGTCATTCTAATGTTTCTGGATGATAAATTGCACTAGTAATTTTATAAGCTCAAGCTATCAGTTAACTGTATTGGAGAGAATGCTGAAAGAACGTAGAATTTGAAGTAATAAAACATGAAGTTATTAGGTTCCTGCATAGAGCATGATGGTATCTCTAACTCCAAACTATTTCGTCTAGGTCATTGGTTTGCATGGGGGAGCACTGCTTGGTGTGGCCTATCGGACATCCCGTAGGATTAGTCCTGTTACTGCAACAGCAATCTCAACAATCCAGTCCATGCCAATATCGGGATTTGGAAGTAATGGTCTTTCTTCTTTTAGTACTTTTGATGATGGATTTTCTTCCAACAGATCAGCCGAGGCTGCACCTCAAAGCTTTCAACTGTACAGGTGAGAATGTATTTGCTTTGTTAACTTTCTGTTAGTGGGGACCAATATCTTGTTCATTGGCAACGTCTTGGTTTGACAGGCACAAGTGTGCTGGTTAAATTTATGAGCAGCCTCCATGCAAATTCTGATAGTTATGACCGATTATGAACCAACCTTTTAGGACCAGATTTGGTCAGATTAGCTGTAGAATATTTAGGGAGAAGAAGAAAGAACGGAAATATCAACAAAGGGCAACAAGATGGTAAAATTCGTTTACAAAATATCAATAACAGGTTGTACAATGTATCCTCTAGATACGAAACCTTTGTGTCTAGCTTTCACTCAACACTGAGGGAATGGCATATTAGAATTTTCACTTCAGCTGTAACCTTTCAGAGACCTTTGATATATTAGACCTATTGGACCTCTGGAACCAATTCATTTAATGCTCAGCTTGACAGTAGAACCTGGACCTTGGCACCCAATATCTAGCCTATTTTTCATTTGCAAGGTGTTTTGGAAAGTTCCGGTTACTTAAAAAGTAAAGGTGTTTTCATGTATCCACGTCCATAGGAAGTTCAACATATTTAGGTCTCCTATTTGAGGCAACTTTTAGCTTTTACTTTTGCGTTTCAGAAGTATTTTTGCAATTAAACGTATGAAACATATCACTAAATACCAAACCAAAATCTGTTTTTTTCTTCAAATAAAAAGTATGAAACATATCATTAAATACAAGTACCAAGGGGATGCAAACTCGTGTAAAATTATTTACATATCAGTAAGCATATTGATTTGTTCTTTCAAATTCTCTATGGAGTACAGTGGGTGACCCGTAACCAAAAAACATAGGGTCTGGAACCATCTCTTGCAAATCCTATCAATACCTTCTTCTATCTCATCAAATCCTCTTATATTTCTTTCTTCCTGCACATTCCAAAAGATTGCTATGGGAATAAGCTCCAAATATTTTTTCCAACCAGTAATACCTTTTCATGCCCATATCTCATCCCTTACAAAACCAATTATAATCCAGTTGAATCCCAAAATCCTTTATGCCATAAACCACAAACGGAGTACCAAAATAGAATATAGTCACAAGTCTCCTCCACCCTCTTGCATAAATAGCACTAATTTACCATGATCTTCCCCGTTATCCTTCCTTTACCAATGGTCTAAACACACCCATGACCTGCTTCCCTAGGGGTATTCACCTTCTAGATTTGCTTGAATGGAAAATTGTTCTCAATGGGCTCTTTTTCGGTCAAATATCTGTACAAAGACCCAATAGTGAAGTTCTCAGTTGCATTAAGGGTCCAAATTGGTTGGTCATAATTCTCGTTCAGCGAACTTGACGCCAATGAACTCAAGGGTGATTCATATTCGTTTATTTGCCAGTTATTGACAGTCTGCAAGACCTCCACATGCCACGCCCTACGTCCCCCTGTCGTCTCTAAATGACTCTTTAACAAAATGTTTTAATATCGCACAATAGCATAAATTTGCAAGGACTATCACTAAACGGTTATTCTTTAAGCCAAAAATCTGACCGAAATTCAATTTTCTCCCCATCTCCAATTTTCCCATTTAATAGATTCCTGAAATTCTTTCTGTCCTATGTAAATCTTTTTCCGCAGCCCTTTACCATGCGATCTAGCCAAAACTTTGGATTACCACTCTTTATCCACTGTACCAAACTTCGTTTCTATAACACTCCTCCATAGAAGGTCTCTTTCTTTCATAAAACGCCACATCTACTTCCCCTGAAGCGCCTAATTCATCTCAGTTATAGATTTCAAACCCAATCCTCCCTGACTCAATGGTCTTTTAATCACATTGCACGCCACCAAGTGGTATTTTCTTTTCTCCATCGAGTCACCTCAAAGTAATATGCATTGAATTGTTTCTGATGTCTTGGCAATACGCATTGGAATTGTTAAAAGGGACATGCAGTATACAAGAAAATTGGACAGTGTGCTTCTTATGAGGGTTAAGTGTCTACCTCTGGAGAGTAAATTCCTCTTTTACCTTGCTAGTCTTCACTTAAATCTTATGTCAATAGAATCCCACATCCTCATATCTCTGTAATTAGCACTCAAAGGCATACCCAAACAAAATATGCTTTTGATAGATTTAAACATAAAAGGTATAATTTATAGAAAATAGTTTTAGCTTTTAATAAAAATTTACACTTCAAATTTTCTAAATAAAAGAAAATTTCTTAATAAAAGAAGAAATATTATCAAAGGCGAGAAAGAAACGAGTACAAAAGTGGAGGGTAAACTATCCTCCTCAAAAATCAGTCAAGAACAAAAAGAAAAAATAGAAACAATCATACAATTATAACATCATGCGAGCTATGTATAGTAAATTCTCAATTCTAGTGGAGCGCAATGATTCAACTGTGAGGGAAGTGTTCATGTGCCTTTGCCCACAATCAATTATGGGAAATACCTAGATATTGCTCGTAGAGTTTTTAGTCATCACATTTAAGGATTGATTTTTTTTTTTAAAAAAGGAAGTATATTAAGTATAGACAACAAGGAGGTATCGCTTTTGTACAACATATTCACAAGTCAGTTAAAATGTCAAAAACTTTCTCAGAATCATTCTACCCATAAACATCATGCCCAAAATTAGAGACCCAAAAGTATACAGCCATTTATTTCTGATTTTGCCAATATCCCTCACACACTCCTCAAACACTCTATTGTTTCTCTCTTTCAATACTATCTAAAAAATAATTAAAGTTATAAACTTTACGATATTAAATTTCTTACGAATTCCACCCCAAGTCAATTCCATCCCTTAACCGATGCCGCAATTACCCAATTGATATCCAATAATGCCTATACCATGTGTCAATACTATAAGTAACCGGACACCAAAAGAGAAGTTGGTGTAAGCTTCAGCCGCATTTTTTACACAAATAACAGCCATTAACCAAGATATGCCCCGGTCAGGATATTAAGGGTAAAAAATGAAATAATAAAGAAGAGCAAAATAGTCTTTTGGGTGTTAACATTTAGGGTTAGGGTTTCCTTATCAATTTTGTAGACTAATCAGGTTCAGAACAGATGAGAGAGATCATCGTTGCCAAATCCGGACGAGGTCGTCGCTGCGCCAGATCCGGGCAATTCCGCTCTCTTCGCGGGTCATCTATATCATGTCCGCCTATAAATAAAATGTCCTCCTACGCATTGTAATCATCGGAAATCAATAATAAAATTATATTTCAATCTTCTTCTCCTCAATCGACTCTCCTTTCTCTCCCTTTTTCTTCTTCTTCTTCTTCAAACTCAGATCAGCACCATGACCAAGGTATCTGACAGCCCCCTTCTCACAAGCTTGTCAATTGTTAGAATGCATTCCCTGGCAGCCTCCCAAGCAAAGAAAAAAAAACAATTCTTGGGGAAGCCTTGACTTTCCAAATATGCCTAGCTGGAAACTTTAGATCTTCCCCATCTCTCTTGGTCAAATGCTCATAGAATGGCTTGGCAGTAAAAACACCATTTTTTTTTCTTTTTGCACACAGCCTTATCAATGGTATCACTCAGCTGAACATTAGAGAGTAATCGCAAGAATGTTATCTACTCAATCTCCCAATCGTTAAGGTTTCTATCCAAAGTCAGGTTCCAACCATTCCTACCCTCTTCCCCCTTGAACACCTCCTCCACCATCACATTCTTCTTAGCATTAAGAGCATAAATTCTTGGAAATTGATCCCCAAGGCTGCCCTTCCCAATCCAAGCATCATCCTAAGACTGAATGTTATTACCTTTCCCGAGTTTCCACTAAATGCATTCCATGAACTAGTTGCACCCCAAACTAACTTTTCTCAAAAGACTCAAACCATGAGGGTGTGCCCAAACTCTACTGTTTCCCCTCCCACTCAACACACACTTAACGATTGATTGAATCACACAATCAATTATGAGAATTTCTCAAAAGATTATTATTGAATACCTAGATGATTAGTAAGTGAAATTACGAAGTTATTTTGTAGTAATCTCTAAATGACTTTTCCTAATTAGAATTAAACTAGAAAATAGTAATATAATAGAAGTAAGAATACTAGTTCTAATACAAATAGAAAATGATACTAATAAAATAAACTTATAACTCTAATGAGATTCGTAGATAATAAAATAAAAATACTCCAACAATAAATAAAATCTTATCATGACTATGCGTCATCATATCATTTATTAATGGTTTTTTTTTTTGAAATAAAAATAAGACAGTATTATTAACAAAAGTACCAAGTAGGTACACCCATATACAAGTGATAACAAGTCCACCAAAATATCAAAGACAGCTCCAAAATCCTCGAGCTCTTTAATATCATGACTCAAAAGCATAGAACCAAAAGAGTGGATCCAATTATCTCTAATAGCAGTAACCTCTTTCTCAATACTCTCAAAAGCTCTCAAGTTTCTTTCCTTTCACACCACCTAAAAAATAGAAAGTGGAATTAACCGTAACAATTTGTTCTTTTTACACACCCCATCCCAAGCCCACAACTCCTCCCTCACACTCCCAGCCACCACCCAGTTTAACCCCAATAATTTGTAAACCATAGACCAAATGTCATAGGCAGCAGGGCACCACAGCAAAATATGATTACAAGTCTCCTCCTCTTTTTTGCACAAGAAGCATCTATTAATCACAATGTTCCTCCTCCTTCTAAGCATGTCAATGGTTAAAATTGACCCCCCGGCAGCTTCCCATGCAAAAAAAACCACTCTAGGTGGAACATTCGATCTCCAGATTTGTTTATGCGGAAAATAGCCAACCTCCTCAATCCCCTGACCAGTTAAATGCTTGTTGTAAGAGGACACCGAAAAAATTCCATCTTTGCTCAGTTTCCAAATTCTTTCATCCTTCCCATTCCCCAGGCTGAGGCCAGCCAGTAAATTAAGCAGATTGCAATACTCTTCCACCTCCCAGTCCTGAAGGTTTCTTCCCACCTGCACACAACAATCCCCACCCGTACCAGATCTCATGTACAGCTCATGCACAAAAGCCTTCTTATTCGTAGCAATTGCAAAAGTGGAAGGAAAACGATCCTTTAAATTGGAATCGCCCCATCCAGATATCATCCCAAAATCTGATTCTGTCACCACTGCCCAAAATCTGATCCTTTAATGGTGCTTTTATTTTGTTTCTTTTTCTTCTGGTGGATGCTGTATCCTCTTTTAGTTTTTAGTTTATATCCCTTCTAATAATAATTCCTTTTCTATAGCAAAAAGTGTTTGTAAAAGGAGAAAAAAACACTGTGAAAAAATAAAATGCAATGTACATCATTTCTTTGCATAGGAGGCCTATCGAGAAAGCATTTTAATCCTGGACAAACTGAAGGTTTTTTTTTTTTTTCTCTGAAAGAAAAAGTATTGTAACTATATTAGTATAGTATCGAAAAAGAGGGGGGTATCGTCCATTAACAAGAGCTAGACAAAATGAAGGTTAAGGGATGTACTTTGATGAATGGTTGTTTTATGTGCTTGAGAAATGAGGAAGACTGTCGTCACCTTCTGCTTAGGTGCCCTACTGCTTATGAATTCTGGAGCTTGGTGTATGGCTTGTTAGGAATCTGGTGGGTACAGGCTGGTTCGATTGGGGAGGAGATTTGGGCCTTGGGGGGGGGGGGCACAAAGACTCATTCCCTTGTCTGTTTTTTGAGTTATTTGGAAGGAAAAAAATTTAAGAGCTTTTGAGGGGATTGTGAATAATACTAGTAAACTAAGAGAGAAATGGTTTAATTACTTCGGTTGCCTTGTGTTGGGGTATGATATCATTAAGGTTGAGGATTTTGGGGATGTCATTGACTCACTAACAAATTTGTGAATCTTTTGTAAAAAAGTGGTACTCCCTCTTCTTTGGTACCTTGCTAATACAAATATCATACTTTTTCTTTCAAAAAAAAAGTAGATTTAGTATGTGAAGTTTTATATATCCAAATGCTATGAAAATGGAAAGAAATCCACGCATTGAACTTATATTACTTTTTTTTAGTTTCATCCTGCAGTTAACTTCTTGGTGGAAACTTGGTGTTTGATTAAAAATATGATGTGCAGTTGGGAAACTTTTCAACCTGTGGGTGACATGCTTCCTCAGCCAGAGTGGACTGCATGGGACCAAACTGTCGAGTACTGTGCTTTTGCTTATCAACAATATATTGTCATATCTTCTCTGCGCCCTCAATATAGATACCTGGGAGATGTTGCAATTCCCTATGCGACTGGAGCTGTTTGGCATCGGAGACAGTTATTTGTTGCCACACCAACTACTATTGAGTAAGATATTGCTTAGATATTTTGCAACTTTCACTTATACTTTAGTTGTAGTCCCTGTAGGAGGTAGTAGCTGCATTTTACTGTGGATTGTTAATGGGAACAATAACAAAAATATGAACCTTTAAATTATGATTTTTTTCTATTGAGATTATGTAACTTGGCCAAGTGAAATAGAAATAGAAAAATATAAGATAAAATCATCTTCTAGTTTTCATTTTTGAAGTTCATGTCTTTGCATATTGGAAGATTTTTGGAATCGCATAGATGTCTTGACTGAATTATAAATAATACTGTACATGGGTAGACACCCACTTAGTAAGTGTAATTAATGATTCATATTATACATTTATTTCAAAGAAAGTTCATGTCTTTATTATTTTTTTTCCATGAATGTATGTTGTAGGTTTCTGTATGTGGAATAATAAGCGCAAATGAGAATAGTTCTTTGGAAAACAATAAAAGCAATATTTTAAAGTTTCCATACTCCATCAACTTTTTCAATATCACTTTCTTCATTGTTCAGTAACTTACTTATTTTGTGAATAAAATACATATAAATTTAGGAAATGAAGACTAGAAAATATTTTAATATACTAAATGGATCCATAATGTTTGTATTTTAATTTTATGTCTAACAAATAGATCTATAGATGTACTTGACAAATAAGATGAGTGAAAAATTAAAATAATATAGTAAAAAGAATAAAATTGAAATAGACAGGACCTAGGATCAGCAGCAGAAAAAGATTAAAAAAAAACTGAAATAGTTTCCTTGGGTATTATTTGTCTGTCCATAACTTTGATATATGATTTTTGAACATCACTAGTTTCCATGTTTGCTGTTTCTTTTTCTTTTTCCTTTGGGAATAGAAAATTTGAACACTAATTGCTGATCTTTCAAGACACTAACACGCCATATGGCTGTAGTTGGGCATAGAAGTTGTTTGAACCATTAGTTATCTTTCCTGGGACCTTATTCTTGAACCGGAGGCAGTAACATGGCTGCATGTGGGTGAATATGTTGGTCCGAACACCTATGATTAGCCTGGGCCTTATGATGCTATGCATGCAAGACACATTAGCTCGTGCAGAGGAGGTAAACAGAATTGGAAGTGGCTATCATTGAATTTCCCGTTTCAGTGACTTTCCCTCGAAATTTTTCCTTCTTTTTTTGTCCCTTGAACTTATCTTTATCTCAAATGCTTGTTATCCCTCTTATTCATTCTTCTCTTTCTTTATTGACTTTCCCTCATGGCTCTCAGAATTCTTGAAGGCCTGAATATCTCGAAGACTATTGGCAACTAAAATAGCATTAGGCTAGTACTTCACCAGTTGTCTTCTAATTCAATTGCGCTTTACGAGTGACTTTTCCTTGAAATTTTTCCTTCTTTTTGTTTTGTCCCTTAAACTTATTTTTATCTCAAATGCTTGTTATCCCTCTTATTCATTCTTTCCTTTCTTTATTGACTTCTGCTCATGGCTCTCAGAATTCTTGGAGGCCTGAATATTAGAAGACTTTCGGCAACTATAATAGCATTAGGCTACTATTTCACCCGTTGTCTTCTTAATTCAATATGGGCTTTACGATTGCAATTGAAACATGAAGTCTAAAACTTGTCTTACTCTGACTTGTTCCTTATATCCAACATAAATGAACTAAAATCTTTCGTATACTCTGGATGGACCTGATCTGTTTGAGTTTCTTCAAATAGTCCCTTGGAAACCAGAATGTGTTGAGTGGAATAAAATGCTTCTTCAACTTTTTCTTATAGAATTTCTAACCAACTTCCAGCTCATCTCCTTATGTCATCCGCTTAAGTCCTCTTCTAGAATTTGGCATCCCCTACGAGATTAACACTAGTAGGCTTACCTTCTCGAGTTCAACAGGCAGCATGAAAGTATTTGCCTATGCCCTACAAGTAATTTTCAAAGTCTGTGGCACTCTGATTGCGATTGAAAGGCATTGAGTTTGCAACTGTTACTTTCATGGTGTTTTTGTTCCAACCAAGTTGTATTTGACCGATTTTCTTTAACAAGGAGCATAAGGAGCATTCAGCGGTTGGATTAGACTAGCATCCAACAATTTGGTAAGCTGTTTCTGCAGTTTATGCAATTCCTTTGGGGGCATTTTATAAGGGGCCTTTTCAAGGGGGTTAGTGCTTGGAAACAACTCTATGTTGTGATCTGAAAGCGCTCTTGGTTGCAAACTCTTAGGCGATTCACGGCTAGCAATTCAACAGCACTATCTGCAATTTCTCCAAAATGATATAGCTTGATCTCTTTGATCAAGTTCATTCGAACTAGGAAACAAACTATCTTAGATGATGTGTCCTTGATAAGGAACGCCATGCAAATACAACATGGTGGGAGCAAAGACCAGGAATGTTTAAGAGTTCCATATCCAAATGCTTTTCATGGAAGAGTTCCAGAGATCTTAGAAATTACTTGTGGGCAAAATTTCAGGCTGGCCATATTGCTGTAATAAGGTAATAAAATTAGTATTTATTTTGTAGGGGATGCCAAACTCTAGTGGAGGACATAACCAAAGACCTTATAAGTTCGTTTAATACGTTAGAAAAAGAGTTGAAGGAGTTGTTTTCTCCCCTCAAGACATCTTGATTTCTGAAGAACTCTTAGAAGAAACTCAAATAGACTGTGTCAGCCCTAGAGCATGTGAAAAATTTTGGTTCCTTTATGTTGTTAGGAAAACATTTACGGAAGACAAGTTGTTAAACTTCATCTCTGGCTTGTATTCATGGACCCAGATTAACGAAGTTACTGAGAAAGTTAAGAATTCCATATCTAAAGTGTAGTGGAAGGAGTTCTTAAAACCCTGGAAATTGTTTTGGTGCATGGACCAATAATTCTAGGCTGCCCATATTGCCATAACAAGAAGATAATGAAACTAGTGTTTACATTTTAGAGGGAAAAACTTGAGTTGAGGACATAACTAAAGGCCCTATAAGTTTGTGAGAGACCTTATAAAAAGAACTGGAGGAGCTTTTTCTCCTACTCAACACTTCTTCGGAGCTGTTTCTCCTACTCAACACTTCTTGGGTTGTCTACTCCTATATAAAACTCAAATAGACTATCCTAGAGTATGTGAAAGATTTTACTTTAGGGACATGTTAGAGAAAGAAAAATTGTTGAAGTTTATGTCTGATTTGCAATCATGGACACAAACTTAATTGAGAAGGCAAATGTTAGGAACAAAATAGTTCCTTATCCACAGGTTTACCAAAGAAAGAATAAAATTAATAATCCTGTGTGTCTGCCTATATCTATGTATGTTAGTGCTAATGTTTATTGTATAGTCAGCATGTAAGGGTGTTAAAATAGGTGTCAGATGTGTATTAGAGTAAGATATAAGTTCGTCTAAGACAAGGACAGTTTAGGTAATTCTGGAAATTCTAATTCCAGAATTAACTGCTTATCTTTGTACATATCCTCTTATGTGAGGGAAAAAACATCATTATGTCTGGAATTTGATGTTAATGGAGGGTGTATTTCTTTTTTAGAGATAATAGGATTCTCTCTATCCAATGAACCCTAACTATTTCCCTTGAATCCTAAAGATAGATAAAGGCAGAAAATCAAAAAAGCATGACAGCATGCCTACTGATTTTGCTGTTCATTGTCTCAACGCAATCTGTCAGTAAAAACCATAATAATTTGGTTCAGAGCCAATCGTTATGGCTGATCTAGAATTTTTATTTGAAAAATTATTGCAAACTTATCATGAGGATAGGGAGCAAGACAAGTTGAAATTTGGATATCTGGTTGTTCGGTTGGAGGAATTTTTTACCAGGAAAGTCCAGAAAAAAGTTGGAGAAGGGACTAGCTGGGCCGGGCAACACCAGCGCTCTAGGCTTTTGGGGGCAACAGAAGAACAGGGATGCACAGGAGAAGACTTCTTAGGCACAGAACCCCTTGCGCGTGACTAGAACTGCAGAAGCGGGGTTGTGCGGTGCACAAACCCCCTGGGTGCAATCCGTGATTCTGATCTGGCTTTTCTGTGGACACTGTCGATTGTACCATTCTGCGTAGATAGACGAAGTTGGATTTTATGAGGTATGATAAAGCCAGTGATCCTCTTCCACTGGTAGGGAGATGTGAACGTTTCTTCCTGTATCAGCAAATGGCAGAGAAAGGAAAAGTGTTGCTAGCCTCTTTTCATTTGGATGGAGAAACACAACTTTGGTTTCTTAAATTGGAGAAGGATTGACCAATTTTGAGTTGGACAGATTTTAAATATTTGTGTCATCTCCAGTTTGGACCATCAATTTGCAGCAATAAATTAGGGGAATTGTGCAAATTGAAAGAACTGGGTTCGATGGTCAAATATCAAAGGCAATTTGAGTTACTTTATGCACAAGCAAGTTCATTCACTTCTGAACAAGAAGTGACAGTTTTCATTAGTGGGTTAAAACAATACATTCCAGTGGAGGTAGAGTTGCAACATCTGAGGGATTTTACTTGAGCCATGAATTTGGCATCATATTATGAGCGCAGAACAGTGCGCAATCTGATTGAGCCTGGTTTGGTGTGCAAAACAGTATCCAACTTTGATTCTAGCAATTCTGGCTGAATTATGGTTGCAGAACATAATCAGCCCACTTCAAGTGCCTTAATAATGGTCTTTTCCCACTTTAAAGTGGCTTTCAGCATGGAAAATGAGCACCAACGTGCTCAAAAGTTATGTTTTAGTTGTAATGAAAAATTTCATCCCGCGCACCATTGCAAAAGGCTGAAATATCTGTGCATCAAAACATGTGGGTGAAGATGATGAAGGTAAGAGGATTTATTGATTATATTCCAGTCATTATTTTAATTGATTCTGGTATCACTAATAGTTTCTTGGATGAGAACTTGGCAAAAACCTTGAATAAGCCTGTTCTTTATTAAAATGCCCTTAGGATTGTGGTTGCTAATGATGAGAAAATTCGTAGTAGTGGTTTATGTCAAGCAGTCTCCTTGAAATTGCAACATACAACTTTTTCTCTGGATCTTATTCTCATTACATTGTCTAGATTTAATGTAGTTTTGGAAATTAATTGGTTGCGAACACTAAACCCTATTACTTGGAGTTTCAAGGATATGCAGATGAGTTTCGTGTTCCAGGTTTCTAAAGGGACTTTGTGTGCCATTCCAAAATCTTTTTCTCCCATATCTTTTAATTCTTGCAATTCCTGTTAAAAAAGGGGATCAATCAGTTTTGTTGAGTCAAATGTTAGTTGATTTTATAGCCTCTTTCAAGAACCTTAGGAGTTGTCTCCACAGAGAAAATTTGACCAGTGAATCATGTTGTCGCCAGATACTCATCCTGTGGTAGTAAGGCCTTATCACCACCCGCACTTTTAGAATGATGAGATTGAAAAACAATTTTCCAGAATGCTTCATCAGGGGAATTATTCAACCTATCAATCTCCATTTTTCTTCTCCAGTGTTGTCAGTTCAAAAAGCAAATTCTACTTAAGAGATTTTATGCTCAATGCTAAAACAATTAAGGATAAATGTCCTATTCCTGTTATTGAGGAGTTGTTGGAGGAGTTGCATAGATCCTCATACTTTTCCAAGTTGGATCTTCGCTCAGGTTATACACCAAATCTGTATGGCAGCCAATAACATTGAGAAAACTGCATTCTAAACTCATGATGGTCATTTTGAATTTTGTAATGCTTTCTGGTTTCACTAATGCACCTTCTACATTTTGATATTGATGGATCATATATTTCACCAATATTTAAGGAAATTTATATTAGTTTTCTTCGATGATATCCTCATTTACAGCAGATCATGGGTTGAGCATCTTCAATACCTTCATATTGTTTTTAACATTCTTCGAAGGTATGTGCTATTTCTCAAGAATCCAAGTTTACTTTTTCTCAAGTCTCAGTGGCTTACCTTGGTCACGTCATTTCTCAGCAAGGTATGGCAGTTGACCAAGAAAAATTGGATCTATGAAAAGATGGCATCTTTCTACTTCTGTCATGGTTTTGAGAGTATTCTTGGATTTAACAGGGTTCTATGGCAAGTTTGTTAAAATTATAACGTTATTGTGACTCCTCTTACAAATAGGTTGAAGAGGCATTTCTTTGTATGGTCTGATAAAAGTGGGCATGCCGTTATAACTCTCAAGAATGTTATGATGACTATACCAGTTTTAGCACTTAAAATTTTACCCAAGTTTTTAGTGTTGAGTTTGATGCTTTGACCTTGGTATTGAGGCAGTATTACAACATCAGAGCCGACCTATAGCTTTTTTCAGCCATCATTTGGCCCAACATTATCTAAGCCTTCCTGCTTATGAGAAAGAATTAATAGGACTGGTCAAGACGTCAAGCACTGGAGACCTTATTTATGGGGGACAACACTTCCGCATCAAAATTGATCATTACAGACTCAGATTTTTACGAGAGCAATCTGTTCTTAAACTGCAAAGTTGAATGCTGTAGAGTAGAAGTATTCAACTCAGAAAAACGAGATTCCTGTGGTGCTTTAGTGTCTGATTGTCTGGCAATTGTATCCACTGATTGTGGAATTTCTGATCAAGTCAGATATTGTAGCGAAGCTATCTCCCAAGCTGACTCGATCACAAGTGGTCCTGGTGGAATATCATTTAACGTGGGAGCACAAGCTTAGGTGAAGCAACATGTTGTCGTTTGTCTCCAGCGGAAAGCATGTGGTTAAGAACATTAGCACCCAACTTGTGGGGACAGACTTATTGGAAAGTTAGGAGGTCTTTTAGCATGACAAACACTCTAAAAACTTCACATAGCAAGTGGAAGAAGGGGCAGTGTGTAAGTTCTGGTTGGAGAATTGGTTACTCCATGTTAGGGGTAATAGTAGTCCTATATCTGCCATTACTTGAGTTTGTAAAATCATCTCTTTCCAAGTTTTGTTTTTTGTTTTTTTTTTTTCTTTTGGTTGAGGGATTTTTGTGTATTTGTGTTTTGTTTTCCCTTTCTTGTAAGTGTTTTTCTGTTTTACTAAGTAGAATGCAGTTGCCAGAAATGGAAGGACTTTGTTGTTCCAATGACCCTTTCTATGTTGTCATAACTGAGGTAAAAAAGAACAAAACTTTTGAAATTGTTGATGGTTTCTTCTATCTTCTTCCTTTCCCCGAGTCTTTGAGTAGATTCAATAATTTGCTTTCTTAATCTTTAAGTTTCCTGCAATATTAGTAACTTCAAGAGCTATATAACCATTATACAACAGACACTTATTTTGCTGCATTTTTTCAGATGTGTTTTTGTGGATGCTGGGGTTGCACCAATTGATATAGAGACTAGAAAGATTAAAGAAGAAATGAAACTGAAAGAGGCACAAACAAGAGCAGTTGCCGAGCATGGAGAATTAGCTCTGATCACGGTTGATGGTCCACAGGCTGCTTCTCAAGAAAGAGTAGCTTTGAGACCCCCAATGCTACAGGTACACAGCCTGTTATGCCAGCATAAGAAACTCTATGTCACTTCTTCTCTGTTACAAGGGATACATTCCTATTTGGATCTTGCTAAAAATTATTTGACTCATACATGGTTTATTTGTACATTAGAATTAGCATTGTCTTTTATATCTAATATCATAACCTCCATCAAATAAACATCCCGAAATATAAGCTTCAGCTGGAAAGTGGGAAACTGCTATAGTCTTTTCAAGAATTTAAGATTTTCTTTTAATGACTCGTGATTAACTTGTGGACAGTTCCTTTCTTGGAAAAGAATACAAATCTTCTTAGCTGCAGTTAAAGAAGCTTCTTTGTTGGGGTTTTTTATTTCTGGTTGTGCATTTTGTCCATTTTTTCTTTTCACAATAATCAAGAGTTATGGAGATTTTAATATGCATCCTTCCAGGTGGTCCGCCTAGCCTCCTTTCAACATGCTCCTTCAGTGCCACCTTTCATAGCATTACCAAAGCAATCTAAAGTTGATGGGGATGATTCAGGCCTAAGAGAGATGGAAGAAAGAAAGGTTAATGAGGTAGCTGTTGGTGGTGGAGGTGTCTCAGTGGCTGTTACTCGCTTTCCAGTTGAGCAGAAACGACCAGTGGGACCCCTTGTTTTGGTGGGTGTAAGAGATGGAGTTCTTTGGCTCATTGATAGGTAACTAAACCCCTCTAACTTTTAGAATTTAATGTCTAGCTGAAATCCAAATTTTCTGACCATTATGCATTGGCTGGAAACAGCATACAAATGGATTTAACGAACTATGAGAGTTTTCCCATTATACATTTCTTGATTGACCTTTTATAATTGCACGAAGGCAAACTCTTTCACTGAGTAAATAAAATCATATTGGGTTTTGGAAATGTTCCGGTTAGTCTTGGTATATTCGCTTTCATCAGTCTACATTGCCTGTCTTATAGGCAAGCCCTTGGGCCCTTCTTACATAGCAGTCAAATGAGAAACTGGGACAAAAGTTTTTCCCAAATATTCCCTTCGAACTAAACGTTTCAATTGATTTTTCTTCATGCAGAATCATAAAAAAATTTTATTTGACTCATGCTAAGAATAGTTGAGTGTGAATTTTATTAAATATCAAGGTCCTATATATATAATTTTTCTGGAATAGAAAAGAAAACAAACAATTAATTACATAGAGTATATTTTATCCTAATGCACTTTAACCTAATTTTTTCGTAATAACATATGATATATTTTTCATTATTTCCCTCAAGGTGGAAACCAGATACTGTCTATTCTCAGCTTGTCAATGATAGTTAAAGTACTGGATTACTCAAATCTTTTAGTCGACATGTTTGCAAGTTATGAGCTTGTATGCATATATAAAGCACATATTAAATTGTTGTCTAGGTTCTCTTTGATGAAGTGCTAATCAACCTCAATATATTTGGTCTTATCATGTTGTACTAGATTATGAGTTATGCTTATGATCGATTCACTGTCACAATTTAAGTGCATGGGGTCATTCCACTTGATTATGAGATCTTCTAAGATTCTCTTAAGTCATAGTTGCTCACATACCTTTTGAGCCATTGTTCGGAATTTTAACTATGTACTCGACCTTTAACTATATTCTGCTTTTTATTCTCCAAGAAACAAAGTTACTTCCTATGAAAACTTGTGGTAGATCTTCTATCCACCATTGACCTTGTACAGTGTACATCAATATAGATTTTTACAAGCAACTTGTCATTTTATTTGAACATGATACTTCTCTCGAGTGTCCTTTTTAGATAACATAGCACTTTATCAACTGCCTATAGGTACACTTCCGTAGGATTGTGCATGAACTGACGTATTATACTCGCAGCATAGACAATATCCGATCTTGTGTATAACAAATATATTTGTCTCCCAATCAATCTCTGACACATTTTCTTATCTACCGATCCATCCTCTTCTACTGGTCCCAATTTATGATTCGGATCGATTTAGAGTACTAGTTGGTTTACATGCTAGCTTGCCAATATTTCTTAATAGGTTTGAGTGGGTTACTTTAACTTCAAGGAAGTACTTTAACTTTTGCTAATTCTTTTATCTCGAATTCTTTTGTCAAACTTTTTTTTAGCATCAATTTTTTTTTTTTCGTCGTCCCGAGTTATAATGATATCATCAGCATATAATAGGAGAGCTGTAACTTTTCTTGAATCTGAGCACTTAATAAATAGAGTGTGATCACCTTAGGCTTGCTTATAAGATAAACCTATAATTATTTTCGCAAATCTGCGAAACCAGTTTATTCACTTCATCTGTTTCTATGGTGAATCTTGGTGGAATTTCCACATGAATTTCTTCTTGTAAATCTTTGTGTGGGAAAATTTTTTTTACATCAAATTGTTATAGTTCGCAGTCAAAATGGGCAATGTAGAACAATAAGATTTGTACTATACTTCATCTTACTAGTGCGAATGTTTCTTGATATTTTATCCCATAAATTTGAATATAGTCTATTGCCACTAATCTTGTTTTATACTTCTCGATTGTCCAATTTTCTTTGTATTTTATTGTGGATATCACTTGCGTCCCTAAGTTTCTTTCGTTTGGACAAGTCTACAATTTTGTATGCCTAGTTCTTTTCTAGTGCATGCATTTCAACATATTCATGACATTTTTCCACTTTTCACAGGATAAAATCTTAAACAATGTAGTAGGAATAGACATTGCATTTAGACTCATGAGAAAATTTTTGAGATGGAGAACATCTAACCAAATGATAAAAAGTTTGAAATTGGGTAGAATGAATATTTACTCCATTCTCTAGTCCCTTTTCTGAGAGGAATAGGTAAATCCATCTCAAAAGGTAAAGAGTTCTTAGGAGTTACCTTATGCCCAGTACTCGATTCAGGCTCTTGAACTTGTTTTGGTTCAGGATCCAAATTTTTTCTTCTTGAGTACACCTGTATAAATCATGAGTCCTGTATAATTACTATGCCAGGCTCATTTTCAAGGTTAGGTGTTTTTGGAATTCATTTTCTGAGTTTTGGTATATTTGAGGTTCATTTTCTGGGTCTTGGGGCTATTAATTTTTTTTTTTTTTTTTTGAAATAATCTTGAGGCTACTAAGACTGGAAAGGTGTAGTGTTTGATGATAAGGAAGGTAGTGGGATATCAAGCATGAAGAAATTATTATCTTCTGACACAATCTGCCCCTGAAGATATAAAGAATGATTCAATTTCCGCAATTGTGACATGTACAGATACATAAAACTTTCTGATAGGTGGGTGATAACATTTGTATCCCCTTCAGGTGGATGAGTATTCCAGAAACATACATTTAATAGACCTTGGGTTAAGTTTCCCCTTTTGATGGTGATATATATGAAAATAGGCTACTCAAATACTCTAGCCATAAGGTGTTTGGTGACCCTTACCTCAGGGAAAAAGGTAAAGAGACTTTACATGGGACTTCAGAAGTCTAAAATGTTAGATGGAAACCTGTTTAGAAGACATGTCACACTTAACACTGCCTCTCCCAATATTGGTTAGTAACCTAGTGTTGAGACAAGAAGGCACGTGCAATACCAAGTAAATGACTATTTTTCCTTTCTACCATTCTATTTTGTTGTGGAGTGTGAACAAACAGGAAAACTCATGAATAATCCCCTCATTATGGGAAAAAGATGACAAATTTTCTTTTAATAGAAAAAAGGATGACAATTTCTTATTGAAATAATATTTAGCATTATTAGTCCGAAAGTGTTTCTACCCCGAATTAGGTTTTAATCATGTTGTGAAATTGAGGAAGGACTTAGCTTACTTCATATTTTTAATGGGAAGACCTAAGTTACCCATGTATCATCTATGCATGAAACAAACCATTTGTCTTTAGAAATATTGGGAATATTTGAAGGCTCCAAATATCATTATGAATCAAGGTAAAAGGAAAATGTTTCTTTTATCGCATGGAGAAAAGTTCACTCGTTTGTGTTTTGCCAATTCACATATGTCATAGTATAAATATTCATTATTGGAATATTTAAATAAGGAGAGAAACGTAACCTTAAAAGTAGAAAAAGATGGATGTCCCAATTGTATGTGGTGTAACCATATCTTCTCTTAGGTACTAGTAGAGAGGGCGGAAGCTAGCATCTCAGGTGTATCCAAGAAGTAAAAGCCATTTCATGCCTCAGCATGTCTAATCATCCTCCTCGAGATCTGATTTTGAAGTTCATGATGAGATGAAGAAAAAATCAGTTTACAATTGAGGTCATGTGATAATTTGGGCACTGAATTAAGATTTATACATTATCTGGGAATATGAAGCATATCAGTAAGTGTAAAGTGGGAACTAATCTTTATACTTCCAACTGCTGCTATGATCAGTGAACCATGTGCAGCAACTATTTTTCTTTTAATTACCAGGACATGGGATATAGGTGCTAAAGTATTTACAGGGTTTGGTTATGTAATCTGTGACTCCTGTTTATAATCCAGGATAATGCAAAAGGTTTGTCTAAGGCATTTGGTCCATGTGAAATAGAAAACGTACATGAGTGTGCCAATAGATCGGTACATGTGGGGTTTCTCGAAGGACTCAAGTGAGTATTTGGTCTTTCAATCTCTACTTAAAATTTACTAAGATTGCCATTTTGGGACTAGTGTCAGTGACCTGTGGAGTTGCTTATGGAGTGATCCCGAAAAATTAGGCAATAAAGGCCGACTCAATAGGTGAAATATACTGCTTACTGCAGCTAGACAGTGAGGACAATGGCCAAAGGAATGGTTTATGGAGATTGAACAATGGCCAGCTGGTGCAAGGTCGACAAGGTAGGCATACAGCTGGATGGCTTGCCTGCAGCTGAGTGCTTGGCTGCGGGTGCTGAGTGGTGAAGGACTAGCTGTGTGCGACTGGGCTGCATTCAGATAGAGGCTGGACATGCAATTGTTTGGCTGGATGCGTCTACTGAGTGGCAGCTGGTACATGTTAGTTAGAGCAGTCTGTGGTTGGAGCAGGGCCTTTAGGTGCGACTAGAACAGGGCCAGCCGGTGGCTGCCCCGCTGGTGCAGTCACGCCCACCTGATGCAGTCACGCACAAGGCAGTGGTGCGCTTTCTCCAGCTATGGAGGTGGTTGAAGCCTGGCGCTGAAGGCCCACTCAGATCTGGTGTCCAGTCTGTGGTGGCCCGTGGCAGGGAAGTGGTGACTAGTAATGAAAGAGGTCGAGTTGTTTTTCCTATAACTTCTTAATAAGATGTTGAGAATAGTTTGAGTACATATTTATCTAATATCAAGCCCTATATATACAGGTTTTGTAGAATACAAAAGGAAACAAAAAGAATTACAAAGGTTTATTTTACCATAATACCCTTTAATCTAATTCTCTATTAATTACATATGATACATTCTTCAACAACTCATTTTTTTAACTTTTGAATGATTGCATGTTTTGACCTTTTTATACTCTCACACCATCCATCTTGCCCTAATTTGTATAACTATGTTATGAATTGGAACTTTATTTAAGTTATAGATTGTTATTAGGACATATATAAGACCTACTTCATCTTTTATATGTACGTATTCATGCCTCATCTCTGTGCAATCCTGTTATTCGGTACTGGTACCTTGCTGCATATGGAGATGCTGTTAGTGAATAGTTGCATGTTTTTACCTTTTGTTCTTTTTGAAATGGAAGAAGAGGATGAAGAGGATGAAGATCTCTCAAATACTTCTTTTACTTTAATTACCCATCTGTCATGCCCTAGTTTTTGTAGCTACATTTATAAACTGGATATTATAGGTTGTTCTTAAGACATTTATAAACTGGCTGTTTATTCAAGTTATAGGTTGTTCTTAAGACATATATGACACCTCCATCTTTGACAGGTACATGTGTGCCCATGCCTTATCTCTGAGCCATCCTGGCATTCGTTGCCGGTGTCTTGCTGCATATGGAGATGCTGTGAGCGCAGTAAAATGGTATTGACATGTTTCTTTCTGCTCTTTCAGGTGTAACTATAATTGTCACTATAATTGTCATTTTTATTTTGTCTTGTGCAGGGCAAGTAGGCTTGGTAGAGAACACCATGATGATTTGGCACAATTTATGCTGGGAATGGGCTATGCTACTGAAGCACTTCATTTACCTGGAATATCTAAGAGGTAAAGCATGTAAATATAATGTTAATCTACTGTTATAGGTTCATCATTTTTATTCTGATCAACCAGGTTTTCACATCATGTCTATCTTGGCCAAGTTTCAATATCAAGTAACTTTCATTTAGAAAGACATATTGTGTATTGCTAGAAGAATAAACCAGAATATTGTTCTTGTTATTAGTTAATAAATAGTGCATTTATTTGTTAAGATATATATGAATCAGAAAAGGAAAACTAAGAATATAATCTAACTAAATAGGACATTTAGCATCATTGAACCAATCTACATATGAGATTGACTTTATGGGAAAAAATTATTAAGGAAATAGCTTACTATCTAAAGTACAATATTGGAAATATTATTATTCTCTAATACTCCGCAAGCTGAAGCTGAAGCTCATATGAGCTTAAGCCTCTTGCATATCAACTAAAAGGAAATAGAAAATTAAACTAAATTTTAAAAAAAAAAAATTGGCTTCTATTCATGAACTGGTTACAAAAAGATTAATAAGTTCCATGGATGATCCCTTTAGACAAGATAAGCCAACAACTTCCAATGTATTCAATGAACAAGGATTTGAAATGACACCTACCAAAATGAATTATTCAACAGCTGGAAAAATAATACTTGTACCAAAATGAATTAGACAACTGGCAATGGTTTAGTAGAAAAACGACATGCTCAACATGCTTGTCACTAACAACTACAATGGGAAACCATTACAAACCTTCCGTGGAAAGCAATCTTACAAGAACTTACCAGCTTCAACCAACAATTTGTTCTTTTTCTGTAGTAAGACTTTACCCCCATTAAGCAACAATCTATAGTGATTCACAACTTTTTTCAGGCGGTAGTCTTCACTTCCTGATCAAAGTATTAAGGTGCATAAAAATTTTTTTGTGAGACAACTAGTGCTCACTCTTCCTAGCACAAGCTCTAGGGTTCACAACTAAAATTCTTTTGGGACAAGAACTCCACAACCTCCTTGAGCAAAGCTCTATTGTTTAGTAGCAATATTTTTGTGGGACAACAATTGTAAGCTTTGCTATTGGGATATTAGGCATTGAGCTTTTGAAAGTAAACTCCTCTTCCATCCTGCTAAACGGGTCTTGAATCTATTTACCAAGGGATCTCAGGAAGCAATGCCTTTGAATTTAGCATCAAGAGGAAGATCCAAATATTTGGTCAGCAGATTGACATTCTTATGCCCCAAGATTGTGTCCAAATTTGTTATACTTTGCAATCCCCCAACTGAACAAGTTCTAAATTTGTTGTTCTCTTACAATCCCCCAACTGAACAAGTTCTTATTTCATCATGTTGATTCTGAGGCTAGACGTGGTTGAAATTAGGGTGTCCCTTGACTCAGGGTCACAAAATAATAGTGTCATCTCCACTTCTTCTCCTTCCTTCCCCACCTTCCAGTCCCTTGTCAGGTACTTTTGACATGTTCCTGGTGACTATTGGTGCGAGAAAAAGAAGATGAAATGATTAGACAGAGGAGACCGAGTAAAGGGGAAGAGTAGGGAAGGGAAGAAAACTTCAAAAGACTTTGATGGGAAGGATTTGTTTCTTAGTATTAAGATTTACCATTCTTAGATCAAGAAATACAGAGTATTTAAAATTTATAGGAACAAGATTCACCGAAAAAATTGCCTGAAAAACCTCCATGAAAATAGAATGATGGAGGAAGACCTAGTCGCTTAATCCAAAATGTCCTCTCTTCTTCGAAATAGCTTCCCTGGTTCTTTGCCATGTTTCCCCCGTCTATTACTGAGTGAAGCCACGCATCCCATTCATTTCTTGTTTAGGCCGATTGTAGGCACATGCCCCTTTTAGCACCAGATTATGCTATGTGTTTGCCGGCGGCCCTCCGTTTACAAACCTTATCTGTTTCAGTCCCCTGCTTCTCATTTCATTTCCTTTTTAGTGAGCTCGGCTCTATCCCTGCATCCAGTTTCATTTTCCTTCCCGCGATCTTGCTTCTGTTCTCTGCTTCTCGCTCTATTTTCCTCCTTGTGAGCTCATTCCGTAACAATTTCCTCCTGTGGAGAAGAAACCTTGCCCTCAAGGTTCAGTTGTGGAAATTGCTTCAGCAGATATTGGACATCTTTCAATGTTCTATATGCAATTCCTCTCCATTTAACAAACCATTGTTCTTTCTGTTTTTCATTTTTACTGATGGTCTGGATTTACAATATTTATTCTGGCTCAATCATCTCCTCCTCCTCCTGATTAACCATGTCAGGCAGATCTTCAATATATCCTTGTCGCCCAAGTTTATGTTTTTTGAGCAGGATTACACGAAATACATGATCCATCCTTGTTCGTGCTGGCAATTTGAGTTTCTAAGCTACTGCACTGATCTTCTTGTCAATTTTTTAAGGTCCATAGAATTTCAGGGCTAGCTTCTGATTCCTCATTCTTTCTTATAACATTTATCTGCGGGGATGTAATTTGAGCATCAGTCCCTTTCTTCAAAGTGTCTCTCCAATTAGTGAGCATCCGCATATTGTTTTATTTTGTTTTCTGCTTCCATCAACTATTGTTTGAGTGCCTACTCATCTTATGTCTCTCCTTCATAAATGTTTTCAATTTTGCCAATGATGTTTCAATCTTAATTGTATTTGTAAAATGGGGTGGAGGATACCCATATAAGGCTTGAAAAGCATCGTGTTGATACTAGAATGGTATGTGGTGCTGTACCAACATTCTGCACTGACCTCTCTGTTTGTCCATCTATTTGAGGATGATAGAAGAGCTGTAGTGCAAGGTGTCCCTACTAATGTTATGAGTTCTCTCCAAAATAAGTTGGTGAATATTTTGTCACAACTAGAGACTATTACCTTGGAAGTGGCATAGAGTAAGAACTCTAAACCTTTCTTTTTATATGCATTTTCCCTGGTGCTTTTCTTGTTGAAATTTTTATACAAATAAATAGAGAAGAATAGCTAATTTCTTCCTCACAATGATTTTAGGCTTTGTTGATTAGCCTATTTAATCATTATGGTTTTTGCCATAAATCTAATGACCATGATTTGGGATTTATTGATTAATCTATTTATTTTCATGATTGTAGACTATCTCAATTAGCTTACTTAAATAACTGAAAAATAGGAAATTCCAAAATAAAAATCATCTAAACCCAAGGCAACAAAAGAGTTCAATGCAAGTCCTTTTGCCATTTACTATTTTTTGTTTCCTGTGCGAGGTTCCCTCTTCAATCTGTGGGTCCTCCTTAGCTTCATACCTTGAAAGACTACTTTTGTCATTCCCTCGTCAATCAGTGCATCCTGCTTAGCCTAACTTTTAAGACTTTCTAATTTATTTTAAACTATCAACAATAACATGTAAAGAAGAAGAAAATTGTCTGGGAACTCAAAGAAATCTACAGAGATTAGAAAACTGAAGATATATATATTTTATTCTTTAATGTGAACAACTCTAAGTTGAGGCAAAAGAAACTGAAAAAAATGGGACTGGAACAAAAACTATTTTTTTTAACTTCTTTATTTGATTTAAAGAGGGTCAAAACAACTTATTTTTTCATTGGAGAAAAATTGAACAGTAATTAAAGTGAATTAAATTTTTTAGGAAGGGTTAAGTAATATTGTGATATCTTAATCCCACATCGGAAATATACGTGATTGTTGAGTTTTATATGAATTTAAGTTACGAACTACCAATAACTTGATCTTAAAATTTTAAGGGTTAATGGTGCTTGGGAATAGGTTGTTATAAATGATGTCAAAAGACGTACTAGCTTGGTGATTCCAGATTGGTGCGATCTTGAAATTTCTGAGCAGTTGGTTTATGATTTGTAATTGTTATGTGTGACTTTGGTGTTATAAATCTGGATTTGAGTAGTAGAGACTGTAATATCTCAATCTCATATTAGAAAAATATATTTTTATTAAGTTTCATGTAAGAGTTCAAGGTATACATTATTGATAATTTAAGGTTAAGTTTTTGAGTACTATCTGAAAGAATATTAGATTAGTGGTACTTGGACATGAGATATTATAAATATGGTTTCTTTTCCTTGTTCCCCTTGATAGATGATTACTTATGCTAAGAAGAGAGATTATGTCCAAACAAAAGGATTTTGCTCAGCTGTAAACCTATTGGTCTGGTACAATGCTTGATGAATAAACCAAGATTTTGTTCTTGTTATTACATTGAAGAATAGTACACATTTATAGAAATACCTTCAAATAAAAACAGAAAAACTAACTAAATAATCTAACTAAATAGGACATGACTATATAGGAAAAGACTATTAAGGGAAATAACCTATTATTTTCTAATGGAGTATGTAGGAAATATTCTTGATCTCTAACATTTATAAATCTATTTAAGATTATCATGTTGTTCTTCGATGGACATCTCATACATGTAGTCAGCATTTTATTCTTGTTCATAGAATAATCGAACTATTTTTTCTGAGTTCATATGGAATCATCTTCATTTTTTTAATTATTATCCCTTGTCGTTCACTATAAACAATAATTATATTACTGTTTATGTTATTCCAGGTTGGAGTTTGATCTAGCCATGCAGAGCAATAATTTGAAAAGAGCACTTCAGTGCCTCCTTACAATGAGCAATAGCAGAGACATAGGACAAGATGGTCTAGGGCTTGATTTGAATGACATTCTCAGTTTGACAGCCAAGAAGGAGAACATTGTTGAAGCTGTTCAAGGAATAGTGAAATTTGCGAAAGAATTTTTGGACCTAATTGATGCTGCAGATGCTACTGGACAAGCTGATATTGCTCGTGAAGCTCTCAAGAGGTTGGCTGCTGCAGGTTCAGTAAAAGGGGCTTTACAGGGGCAAGAGTTAAGAGGACTTGCTTTACGCCTTGCAAATCATGGAGAATTGACACGGCTGAGCGTATGTAGCCACCTAAATATTTATTCCATTACATTAGCTAGAGAAATTATTTTTTTTATCCATATTGCTTTGGGTGGATGCTACCATCTCTTTAATTGGACAGTATTAACAAGGGACTAAAGAGATGCCTCCAGTTTATAAATGTGGTTTATTAATTTAAACAGCATCTGTTTATACAATATAAAACATAGCACATTGAAGTTCAAATTGTCTTGTATTTAGCTTTGGTATGCAGTTCTCTGATACAGGATAGAACAATTTTTGACAATCTGATTTACTTACTTTTGTAGTTATAGGAACCCCTAAACATAATTGCTTTTTTTTTTTTTTTTGAGAAAGAACACCTAATATAATTGCAGGTTTTACGTTAGCACCAAATTGCTAGAACGCACATTAATAGGATGGTTTAGTAACCGATACGTGTAATGGAAGACTTTGACCTGGTCCATTTACTTAACTCATCAAGTTTCCAAATTAACCTGAATCTGGATATGACTTCAACGGGCTCGACCCAAACCTGAATTGACAAGAACACATAACAACCTTAAACTTGAGACTTCCAACCTGACTCCTAAACCCTTGTTGACCATGAGTTTCTTTACAGAAAATCAAGCTAATTTGATGGTTGAACCTGAAACTGGTTGACTTTTTGGTTAGAGGAGATTAGACATTTAGTTCCTCACCCTATAGCAAAGCTCCTCTTGGTAAAATTCTCATGTCAGAGAAGGAAGTTTGTGGAGGAGGTAATATTAGCTAAATTCAGGCTGGAGCGACATATGTGGAGAAACTAATGACAGGTGTGAGCATGCGGTTCATATGGAAAGAATGAGAGTAATGATTTATTTCCGCAATTGGATCTCTGGGATTAATGGAGGCTGGACGGTCCCACATGACCAAGACCTTTCACTACATTTTCTTCTGGACCTTTATTGATAGTTATAAATAAGATGCTTTTGTGATTGAATAACCTCTTGGGATCTTGGTTTTGACCAAAATATGATACACTAGAAGTTACATCATGTAGAAAGCTCTTTCAAGGACCATAGTGTTAAGTCTTCCATATTTTAAAGGATGCAAGTTTTTGGGACTCAAACAAATGGAAGTTTGAGATGAACATCTTTACTAAGGTTCATAAAACAAATCATTCTTCTCAGGAGGGTTTCAGATTTTTTTACAGGTTTCTTTTGTGCATAAAGTTTCTATATCCATAAAGAAAAAAAGCCTCTTGGACTGTCTAACATGATTTCAATTCCTTAGGGCCAATTGTGGACTGCAATAATTTGCTCCATGGTGAATGCCAATATGATCAGGTCCTGAACTGGGATCTAGTCATGATTCTGTTAACAATGAAATCCTGGAGCAAGTTTGAAGCTTGTTCATTGGCATTTCAGCTGTTATGACCTACAACTCAGGCTCCTCGGGAGAACCTTATGAACTTCTGACAAAACTTTAATTTTTTTATCATATTCAGACATTTTATTGATTGATTGAACTAGATATTTTATTGAGAGATAGCTACTGCTCTTTATTCTCCAATCACTAGTATTCAAACTGAAAATAGAATCTAGACTAAATTGCTAATAATAAAAGACTAAATTACGAATATAATTATAATTTTAAATCCAAATTTAGCAACTGTCCTCGTGTGGTTTCCTAATTAAAAGCAATAATGTGGTTCAGGGTCTAATAAACAATTTGATCTCGATTGGCTTGGGACGTGAAGCAGCATTTTCAGCTGCAGTTTTGGGAGATAATGCATTAATGGAGAAGGCATGGCAGGACACAGGAATGCTAGCTGAGGCTGTGCTTCATGCTCATGTATGGCTTTTTTGTATATCTATCTCATTTACTTCTACCCTGAATCAGGTACTTTTATCTAACTGCTATTGTGAACTTTCCTCAGGCCCACGGCCGACCAACATTGAAGAACTTGGTTCAGGCTTGGAACAAAATGCTACAGAAGGAAGTGGAGCACACTCCGTCATTGAAAATGGATGCCGCAGCTGCATTTCTGGCTTCTCTTGAGGAACCAAAACTTACAAGTTTGGCAGAAGCTGGGAAGAAACCTCCAATTGAAATTCTTCCTCCAGGCATGTCTTCCCTTCTTGCTTCAATTTCTGTTCAGAAAAAGCCTCCTGCAGCACAGAGCTCACAGCAGCAACCAAACAAACCATTGCCGTTGGAAGCACCTCCTAGCACCCCAGCAACTGCTACACCAGCACCTGCTACTACAGAAGCTCCTGTTCCTACAGGACCAGCATCTGAAGATGCTCCACCTCAATCAGAAGTGAATGAAGCCTCTTCAGAAAATAAAGCTGTGGCTTCTAGCTCAGAAAGTAATCCAGAACTGTTTGCTTCAGAAGTAATTGTTCCTTCAACAACGAGTGATACAGTACCTTCAGGGGTACCTTCGGAGGTACCTTCCGAGGGCCAACCTGAGGCCTCTGATACCCAGGAAACGAGTGTTTCAACAATGCCACCAACTGACCCCCAGTTGCTTGAAAGCCAGGAAACAAGAAACTAGTGCATATAGAAAACTTTCCACCAATTCTTTCTATTAATTTGTATCTCATTTCCCCTTCTTCATATGAAGGAACATGGCTGCCCCAAATTTTCTAAAAGCAGCATGAAAATTTTCTGTATCAAGTTGCATGTAAGGTGATGGCTGTTCTTCCCTCTTGTAGGTAAACTATTTTTGGCTTGTCTTTGAAAAAAATAATATGCATTTAACTCTCACCTCCTTTTCTGTCTTGATCTAGTTCAGATTTTCTGATGCAAGGATAATTTTGTGTATCATTATATTTTTTTTTCGTATATAAAACAAATCGGATAATTTTTGGTTTTTTGTTTTAAGAATTATCTTGACTGGATCTGCTAATTGTCATTGTAGCTAATGCAAATCACATCATGGAAGATGAGTTCTCCACTTTTTCAACTAATTTTTACAGCAATTTGGCAAGAATGTTGTTTCTATTTTTCATGGTAAGTTTGAGGTTGAACAATAGACAATGATGGGTTATGTTACAGTACAACATTATAGGATTATATCATACAGGGTAAATATGTAGTTTCTCTTAATTTGGTGCATTGGGGTTGGAGCAAGTGGTGAGGTTTATTTCCATCTTTTAAATAAGCTACTACGAACAGATTTCTCCTAGACATCTTGGGTCTCAAGGGTTGTCCTAAGATCTTGGGACCCTTTTGTAATCTCCTACAAAATTGGAGTTGTGAGATTGTTCAATGGTCTTAAATGGTGGTTGAGTAAGTAATGTGTGAGATTGGTCGTTCAAAATATCCAATAAATACCCAAACTTTATAATAATATATGTATATATATATATATATATGCATGTTGAGAAGTTTGATGCATGATTTTATGATTTAAGAAACACCTGGGCTGATCACTTGTTTAGTAGGATCTAATATATATTATTATTTCTAAAATTCACAACAACCTAATAATCATGTATTTAAAGTATCATCATCAGAAAGAAATGCACTCAGCCCCTTTATGATTGATTAAATTATTATTTCGACATTAAATTTTCCTATCTATTCTCTTTTATGTTATAATGTCACCTAAAAAATGTTGTAACAGCGATATATATATATATATACATAGCAAAATATTGTCAGATATATCTTGTAATTCTTTCTTCTTTGATTCTCTCGCTGTTCTAAGAGCAAGCTTTCCATATCATGAGCTTGAAATCAATAAGCTCGGTCCAACGAGTGAAACGCTTAAATCGCTCTTTATACATGTATTCAAAAGGAAATGAAGGCATGTATAAGGAAACTAATATAAGCTTTTCAAACCCATCTTCTGAGAGATTCTACTCTTTCTTCTCTGAACAAGAAAAAAAAATGAAACGCCTCTTCTACAATTGTCATCTTATCCGGCTATGTACACATTGATCTTTACAACAGAGTAGATAAAAGCTAGCAGTGGATCTACAAATGGGTGGCATACAATGTGAAGTCACTACAAAAACTTGAGTGGTCACAAGTTGTGTTCAAATTTGGATAGGTTGGTTGCTAAAATGATGGCTAGAAGGATTACCGGACATCCACCCGATCTTTTATAATTCTCTCCTCTTGAATCTCTTCCAAGTCATCTTCCCCTTTCCTGCCCGCTTGCTCTTTCCAGTACGCGACCAGTTTTTTCAAGCGAGCTACCTCTTTTGAGGAAACATTTTTGCTCGGGTCATTTACAATTGACCGTACTCTTGATGCATACCTGTATTGACATAAAAATTGCAAGTTATTATGACTAACTAATACTTAATGTGCAAAAACCATACAACATAGCTAAAGAATGAAAACAAGTTACTCTGTTCCAATAAATGCTTATGACAAGAATGAAATTAGTTCAAAAACTTGTTCTAGATCGATAGGAGATCAATATGAAAAGCAAGTTATCTATGGTCACAAATTCATGGTTTGCATTTCAGTCAATTGAACAAAATTGTGTATGATAAATCAGAAGTAAAGTTGAACAAAATAGATAACATACATCAAAGAATTGTATGTCTCGTCCAAATTTGACTCTGCTGGAGATACGTTAACGAACATTAAGGTTTTGGCATTACCACCAAGAGAATCGCTCATTAACATTGTTAACTTGTGATTCCTGTAAGGAATATGCTGACCACCAGCAGATAAGGAGCCAATAACATCTCCAAGTGCTGACAGTGATTTATTGATACTTTGAGCTTCCTTCAGTTGGGAGCCTGATGAGCCCGATTTCTTCACCCTTTCTGACCCAGCCAGATCAACAAAACTTAACTGCACATGAGAATTCAAATTTATTGAACAAGAAACCAACATAAATGACAAGATTTGACATAACACAATATCTTGCAAGCATTCTTTCTTCAAACCATCACATCTTTGAATGTAAAATAAATATTTGATTGCTTTTTTTTTAACTCTCATGAAAAACATATTAAACATGACCTCTACAAAAATAAAATATGATTAAATGACAATAATATATTCTCTTACGACCGATTGACTCTCAAGGTTGGTGCTGCCCTCTGTAAGATCATCTTAAAGGGGATTATATGCAACCATCCTTATCATGAATGCATGATTCTTTTGATTTTGTAACATTCATCTATAAACATGTCATTTCATAATTGGATCAAAGATAACACACTATAAAACAACAAATAATACCTTTCCCCTTGCAACAGACTGAGTTTGAAGGTTGGTACTCTCAATAACAATTGAAAGTATTAAATGTGACCTTGAGCTTTCCTCGTTCATTTGTGTCTCAGATATGTGTCTTTGTTCAGATCCCTTTTCAATAATACCTTTTAATTCATCATATGTTGAAACTGAAATAACCGTCACATTTTCTACAAACACCATGCCCTAAACATTACCGAGAAGACAATAAATGAGAACAAAAAAATGAAAATTCTACCTAGCAATAGGTCCATAATGTTTTAGATTTAGTGCCCTGAAATCTAAAACATTAACTACATTACAACTCTTACCTTAGAATCTTTTTTAATATCCAATTTCAAACGCTTTGCATTCTTCGGTAGTAAAAGGTCCATAAGTGTATCTTGATACAATTCCACCATATATGCCTGTAACAGTCTATAGATTAATATTTGGGTACTGACAATTTTAGCAAAATAATAATAGTAATAGCAATAATAATAATAGTAATAGTAATAATAATAATAATAATAACAACAACAACAATAATAATAATAATAATAGTGATGATGATAATAATACTAACAACAGAATTCCTCAGAAAAGAAAAAAAAAAGAAAGAAAATGTGTGACATAAATTACAACTTTACATATAATTGATGGTATATAGAACAAGACAAGAAAGAATCTATATTTTTTTGCTGGATAAAAGAAAGAAGCATTTCTAGTTTAAGAAATTTGTTCAACATGGTTGACTCATTAATTGTCTGAACATTATATGATGTCAACTGATACTTTATGCTTAATGAAAAAAGTTCTAAATACTGAATATACTAAAATCAATACCTTCAGTGAAAATGAGAATCGTTTACTATCTCGCTTCAAAATTTTGAAGAGCTCTCCGATGGCCCTTGGTGTTAGCCCAGGATTTTGTTCAGATCCATATATTGTGAATGTCTTTCCAGAACCAGTTTGGCCATAAGCAAATATACAAACATTGTAGCCATCCACAGCAGATTGCACTAAATACTGTATAAAAATGCGTCGAAGAAAAATTGATAATTAGAGAGTTATTAACACTTCTATCTTTACTATAATAAGCAATGATACTAATAAGCTACAAATCACCAAGTCAAATCGCACTTGCCTTTGTATCCTCAAATACATCTTCTTGAGTAGCATTACCATCAAATACACGATCATATATGTGTTGTTTTGTCTTCTCATCCTTCCATGGATGTTCAACAGTGAATTCATCAGAACCCATTAGCACTTGTCTTTCTTTTTCAACAATCTCTTTATTGTTTAGAGGTCTTAAGCGACAAAAAACTCGAATCTTGCCCTTCATGTCTAACATAGTTAACAGAGAATTATGACTACTATTAGAAAAAGAAATACCACATGATATAGTGATGGTACATGAAAATAATTATTTCAATACATATTAGAAAAAATTCAGTCATACTGACCTTCTATGGTATTAAAATAACGCTTTCTTAAGATTTGTTCTTCCTTATATAGAGCTTCAAGCTCGACAAGTTGGGCCCCTTGCATCTTTAATATGGCAGCAGTTTGCTCATTCTTTCTATCTATGTCCTAAGCATATGATAAGTAGGAGAAAAAATGTGCCTCGATTAATGACTTTTATCAAGGAATAATATACATGAATGAAAATATATTTTTACAAGAGAAGGTAATACCATACATGTCAGGTAATACGAGAAAATAGTACGTCAATAAAGAGAAAGTGAACCATCAAGATTATACCTCTTTCATTTCTCTCAACTCTTCTAGTTCTTTTAAATTATTCTTCAGTGCAGCCAAATCTGCATCCTTGGTTGCAGCAGTTGACTCAGCATTAACCAAGTCTTGTGTGACCTTGTCCAACTTCTTTTCGAGTTCAAACAACTGAATCTTTAAGGCTTTACATTCTTGTTCATGTTTCATCTCAAGACCATCCATCTACATTTTAAAAGCATTCTCTATGTCAATTTGGTCATCTACAAATTTTTGTCTGTGCAACTAAAATACATAATAAGAATATTACCTCAATTTTCTGTTTTTCAAGCCTAGAGATCTTCTGCTCTAGCATAGAATTTTCATTTACCAATCTTGCAACGTTCTCTTCTGCTGTCCGCAATTCTTGATTGCAAAGCCTTAATTCATTTCGGAGTTGATGCAACTCCTGATTGGCAAAATAAGTGGTCAATTGTAAAATAAATGAACCAAACCAAATACCACAAGTAAAACCAAAAAAAAAAAAACATTAAACACTTCCATGATATAACATTCTTTATAATGAATAAAACCTGGCTATTTGCTGCAGAAGAATCTTTATTGACATGGTTATGCAGTGCTATATTACTCAACTTGTCTAACCTTGATTCCATGCTTTGTTTCTCTAATAGCATAGACTAGAAATAATTACAAGACAAATGTCAATACACAAGAAATGTGAATAAACAGCGTAAATTCGACAAACTAAACATACTAACTTGAAGAGCTGCATCTTTCTCATTACACAACGATTTGAGTCTATCACAGTCACATGTAATCTCTACTAACTTCTGGTTTTCAAATTCCAAGGAATCCTTTAAACCTTCCAAGTCTTCTTGCATTTTAATTTCTCGTTGTTGTTTTTCATGCAACTCCTCCAATAACTACACCACAATGGTTAATTTAGAAAGATAACAAGATAAATATTGGTATTATAATGGCTTGGTCAAAATTTGCTTCATATTAAGCTTTTCTAATTACTTCAGTACATGCATTCAATCATTAAACACAGTCCTTAAGTTCAGAAGACACTTTCAATATAAGCAGCAAAGTGAAATTACTCAACAACTGCAAATGTACAAAAGGACACTACGAAAGAAGCTCATTCAACCAGTACCACATATCTAGTGTTTTACAGCCTACTTCCCGTTTTAGAAGTGTCTTTCAGCTTACTTGGTCAGTTTTCTTTTGTGTTTCCTCTATAGTCTTAGACATATCCTGCAAACGTTTCTCATACAGTTCCATATTTGGAGTCCTAAAATTGTTAGAAATATCTCCATTCACTGAGCCGCTGGCAGCAGACCGAGCTTTAGAGTAACGACGCAACATGACATCATTTATATGTGTTTGTAAAGCAACACAGATCTCTTCTCCCTGCATAAAATCAATTAGTAAATAAAAATATACAACCAAGTAATCCTGAAAAGCTGAACATTAAGATTGATAACTTAAATAAAAAAAATGCTGTTGAAACCTGTTTAGTTTCAAACTGAAATATGTGAAGAACACCCGCCACTCTCATCTTGAAGAAGACAGCAGTATTGCTACTACCGAATTGCATTATGTCTCTCAACTCGGCCGAATGTAGATACTCCTTCGGAACAGGACGGAAAAAGTGAACCTACAGATAAGCAACAAACATCCCTGATGTTAAAATAAAATAGAAAATTTGTACAGACCACTAAGAATTCCTAATATAAAGGTGATATACAGTGTAAACACTCACCCCACGCTTATTAATGCCCAAAACAATCCTTCCTGGCAAAAGTCCAATGGGATCATCTATCTTACGAACACCAAAAAACACTGAATTCCCATATGGAAGGGTCCTTAATATCCGAAGAAATTGTTGCCTTGCATCATCTTTCGTCAAATTTTCCTAAATCACAATAGAAACCAAAAAAAAAAAATATTCACAAAAAACACATTCTTTCAAATGGGTATATAAAGTTAAAGAGAACTCAATAGATGAGAAAAGATCAACGATTAGATAAAACTACATTTTCTCACTCTCAAAAGTAATTGTCATAGCTTAAACCAGAATTATGAATGCTTATTGCAAACAAAAACTTTACCTTTCATGCTAATATAAAATAAATTTCAGGAAAAAGTAAATTTTAAAGTAGGAAATGACTTAATCTTCATTCACAGAAAACTTCATTAAGTTTTTACCATTGAATGGTAACGAGAAAGGATGTCCAACTCCCATTCACGCTTTGCTCGGGTAATCGCTATTTGTCTAGGTAAGAAACGCTCAAGAAGAGATGTCCAATCACTAAAAAATAATAAGTTAAGTTAGTAAAAATTGATGAAAGTAAGGGGGTAAGAAGTAATTGGTATTAGAAGGCTGTCAACCAAACAAAACAGCCTCCCAGAGGGGGATAAAAGGTGGGAACATCCAATTAACTATAGGAGCTAAAAGGAAATTAAAAAAAAATCAAGGTTATAAAAACTGGACAAAGATATGACCAATGACAAACTAGACATCAGCTTGAAAACATTTTCATTATGCTCAGGAATAACAGAAATTGAAACACAACTAGAAAAATGCAAAACACTCTCAATGTGGTGGACTGGAGTCAAGAGAGGCTAAGCACAATGAGAAAAAAAATAAGAACACTGACGTGCATGATTCTGGGTTACCAACAAATCCAATCTCAGCCAAGATTTGCAATGCAGAAAGCTGAGCAGCATCATCTCTCCCAACAGGATAATTTCCCATTATATAGTCATGCTGCAGCTGTAGTTTATCAAATGTCAACAAGTACAAAAACTACATGTAAGGATACAGATAAAAAACTATTATAAATAATATGTTATTACTGATCAAGTTTCATATTCATACTTGAACATAGGATAACTGAATAAACATGGGATCTGTTATAGCTTCATCTGACTCACGAAAGAGCTTTTTTTTAAATATCAGTTTGCAGTGCAAAATTTCTCCTTTGCTTCTATCCTTGGCAGCCTTAAATTCTGCCAATAGGTCTCCAATATACTTGTTATCGTCTAACCCGATATACTCCTCTGTATGATAATAATTAGTAATCTGTTGACTACTCAGATAAATGTGTATTACATATAATAAAGAAAAAAAAAAGGATAAATACCATTTCCTGGATCAGGTGACTTGGAACCGGAAACAACTTTACGACATTCAAACAGACTGAAGCTGGAATATGCAGATAACTTAATTATCCCAGCAAGCTCCTGAAGCATCCATGCATTACATTAAGATAAAAAAATTTAAAAACTGATTAAACTAAATAGCAAGGTCCAATAAAAATTCAATGAAAGAGAGAGATAAACCAGAAAAGTATAAATAATCATTCCTTAAAAACAGTGGATTGACTTATAATTTCGATGAAACTAATCATGCAAAACTAGGACAACATAATGGCATCCATAAATCGATAGTCATGGCTCAATTCCTTTAACCAAGACGCAAAAAATGGATAACCATGATAGCAGCAGTAAGTGAATGCCCTGTATAGCTACAAAATATGTAAAGAACGATTGAATGTATATTTTATTAAATATTACAATCCTATATATATAAGTTTTCTAGAATAAAAAAGAAATAAACCATTAATTATATTAATTACATAGGGCATATTTTACCCCGATATCCTTTAACCTAATTACATACTTTTTTTTAGATAAATAACCTAATTACATGCTCTCTTTAACACTCCCCTCCTGCTGGGGAATAGTAGATATTAACCACCCCTAGCTTGCCAATGATACTTTGAATTCTGAATCACACAATACTTTTTAGTCAACGCATTTGCAAGTTGTGAGCTAATCAGCATCTACAGGGTACATATTAAGCCACTATCTAACTTTTCTTTGATGAAATGTTTGTCAACTTCAATATGTTTGATTCTGTCATGTCGCACTAGATTATGAGTAATGTTTATAACCAATTAACTATCATAATATAGGCGCACGGGTCTGCCCCACTTGATTTTCATATCTTTTGAAATTATCTTTAGTCATAATACTTCATATACTTCTTGAGGCATTGCTCGGAATTTTGATCTGCATTTGATCTTAAAAATGTATTTTGTTTCTTACTTCTCTATGTAATCAAATTACCCCCAAAAAAGGTATAGTAGCCCGTGGTAATCTTATGTCCACCACTGACCTTGAGCAATCTATATCTGTATAGATTTCTACGAGTAACTTATCATTTTTTCTGAATATTCTTTCCCAAGGGGCCCTTTTAGGCAATGCAGCATTCTATAGGTTATTTGTAAGTGTACTTCTTTAGGGTTATACATGAACTAACTTATAACACTTACTGTATAGGAAATATCAAGTTTTGTAAGATAGATATATCAACCTGGAATCTAACCAATTTTGATACATCTTTTTGTCTACTGTTATATCCTCTTTACCAGTCCTAATTTATGATTGGAATCGATAGGAGTACTAACTAACTTACATGCTAGTTTGTCTGTATCTCTTGACAAGTCATGAATGTATTTTTGCTGGAAGATAAAGATCTCTAATTTTGATGACCATGGGATGGTCACCTGGTTATATGACAGATTAATCAAAAATATTTTTATTTTAAAAAAAAAAGATCTCTAATTTTGAGCAGACAACTTCAATTCCCAAAAAATACTTCAACTTATCTAGGTTTTGGATTTTGAATTCTCTAGCCAACCATTCTTTAAGCATCAATTTCTCTTTTTCACCACCTCTTATCACAAAAACATCATCAATATATACCAAGAGAGTAGTACCTCCCCTTGTCTCATAAAGTTTAATAAATAGAGTGTGGTGTCTTTAAGCTTGCTTATATCCCAAGCCTGGCATTGCTCTTGCAAATCTACCAAACTACACTTTAGGTGATTGCTTGAGTCTATAAAGTTTCTTCTTCAATTTACAAACTTTATGGGATTCCCTCTCTGTCAAATCCTGGTGGAATCTTTATATAAATTTTTGCTCATAGATCTTCGTGTAGAAATGCATTTTTCACATCAAATTACTGCAATTGCCAATAAAAATGAGCAGGTAAGGGTAGCAAGATCTCATCATGTTCATCTTAGCTACCGGTGTACATGTCTCTTGATAGTCTGTTCAACAGGTTTGGATATAGCTTCTTGCCACCAATCTTACTATATGTTTCTTGATTATTTCTCCTACCTCGTATTTTATTCTAAACACCCACTTGCAACTCACAAACTTCTTCCTTTTGGACTAGTCTAGATGGTCATTAATTGATTCACTTATTAGGGAGAGACAACAACTAATTTATAAGCTTGATGCAAAAAGGTGTAAAAACATCTTTCTCAAAATTTTCTCAATTATATGCTTGAGAGAATTGGATTTTTCCTAGATGGTACAAATGGATCAGAGTATGCCTTTTTCTTTCTCCTTTGTGGTCTTTAGTAATGGAGGACTCACTAAATCTTTTAGAAATTCAAGGCGCCTTAGACAAGGGCAAAGAGGATCCCCTAATCCTGTTTTTATCCATTTCTAAGATGGAGGCTCTTATTGAATGTATTTATAGCACTTGGAAAAGAGATTTGTTATGTTGGAAATTGAAGGGGGAACGAGGCGATTGAAGCGTCACACATGCTTTTTGCAGATGACACCCAGTTGTTTTGCAAGCTAAGTAAAGAGTCTCTTATTCACATCAAGTGCATCTTGCTCTTTTTCCAAGTCATTTTTGTCTTTAAAATTAATGTAGGCAAGTCTAAGTTAGTTCTCATGGAAATTCGTGCAGATTGAGAGGATTTTTCTAAAATTATGGAGTGCAAGCTCTTTTCTATTATGTTAGCTTAAGATTGTAGGTTACTTAAGGATAAAGCTATTTGAGATCGAGGATCAATAAATTTGATAGAAAACTTTCCCAATCAATGTAGCTAAAAAAAGGTCGAAGCCATCAAATCCCAATTTTCATGGGATGATTCAAATGAAGAAGAAGATATCATTCGCTAGCTAATATGTACTCAAACTTTCTTTGAACTCGGGTGGACCGAATATCAAGTTTTTGGTGAGCTTCAATAAAGAATTTCTTCATTGTAGAGATTTATGACTAGATAAGATAAAACCAAGGTGGAGGGTGATTAGAGCAAAATATGGAAGTAGAGGCAAGGAGTAGGAAGTATGAACAATTTGCACCATCAAGGGGTCGGAAGTATGATCCATAAGAGCAAACAAGTCGGACTTACAACTAAATATGGCTCTAGTTTACGGAGGTGAATCCATAAGGGGTAGGAGCATTTCAAGGTGCATATTCATGTCAGGTGAACAAGTGGGTGGAGTTTGTGATGCTTGAACAATTGTGAGGAGATTATATTTGATTGATTACAAAAATTGACACTCTGCACATTGCCTAGCCTAGGAAGAATGAATCTGTCTGGAAGCTATGTTCAAAAAGTTCCCTTTGAATGAAACCCTTCTATGTTCACATCACCTATCCCTCCTCAAGTCCTACCCTTTCCCCTTAAAGCAAATCTGTTGGAGAAATGCTTCTGACAATAGTCTGTTCTGCTTGGGAAGCCAACCATGGGCATGTCCCAACTATTGCTAACCTCATTAAGATATATAAGATGCCAATAAATGGATGTCTGTTGTGCAAGAATGTTACGGAGACTTTGCATCATCTTTTGTTAAGGCGCACTACTTCATTCATTTTTTGTATATGATTCTGAATCTCCTCAAGTCTAGCAGATAACAGTTGGTTTAGTAACAAATGAGTTGTGGGCATGGCAACTATCTTGGGGTGATAAGTGAAGAAACTTACTTCTCCTATCTCTATAACTACGTGGATTATTTGGCAGGAAAGAGATACTCAAACCTTTAATGCTACTTTATTCTTTTGATAGAGTTTGAGATGCTTGGTTTCTGACCTTTTTTTGCTTCAAAGATCATCCGGTCAATTAAGCAAAATATTTAGGGGACGTAATATACACCTTGACTAACTTGTAAACTCTACCTAGTGTATATTTCTTTTTTTCTGAAATAACCTATTGTATATTTCTTTTATATTTGGGTGGCACCCTTTTGATGCTCTTTAGACTAGACCTTCATCTTTTCCTTCTCAAGAAAATAACAACTTCAAGTTGGATCGGCTCATAGAAGATAGAGTATTGGCATTCTTTTATAAATAAGATAGAAATCTGCTTCAAAAGAACATTGCAAACCTGAAAGTCACTTCTATAAAAAAATATATATATATAGATGTTTTGGTACTTCCACAAATGCAGTTTGCTAATGCAAAATCAACAAATTTAAAGAGCATATAAAAATTATTTACTAATTACATGATTGACAGTTTTTTGGCCCTAGAGATACCTCCTTTGCTTTAAAAAATAACAAGAACTATCCTGCTTTTTGTTTTTCCATCTCATGGCATGGAACTTGCTCCTATTGTAAATATAGACCGGTTAGAAGAGCTTCAACCTCCCAGATCAAAATGCTTTTCCTACTCTAATTTCAATCTTATTCCTACTTGCAATCATATTCATTTTGTATACCTGCCAATACATATACATGCAACAGGACATGAAGTCCAGAAGCCCAGTACCTCAACAGCATCGGAGACGGTTGTTGCCATGTCATATGTAATTTCTTCAAATGTTTCATCTAAGAAAAATACTATTGTTGTAAGCTTTCGACCTGTCAAAAGAGCTTCAATCTCCTCACGTCCTGGCATAGTATGCCTTGGACCAGCTTTGACAGAACGCTTCAAAGCATTTAATGTAGTTAATGCAAGGATTTGAACCTCAGAATCAGTGGTAGCACCATGAGCTACATTATGAACATACTCGGATAAATATCCGCCAATTTCCTTGCTCGGAGGCATTGATGATGCACATAAATACATTAACTCCCATGCTTTGATCAGGTATTGCCTGAAAGGCAAAATAAAAATGAAAACAAAAAGCAAAAAGGAGAAGAAGAAATAATTGTAACTTCAGCACAACTGATCAGATGCCAAATGAAAATAAAAAACAATGAAACTGATATCTTGAAATAGAACTTCAATCTTTCATAAAAGGGACATATGCAGTACCTATCAGGGTTGTTTCTTGTTTGTTTGGAAATCTGCACAAAAAGTTCATCTCGGAGTTCTGCACGCTTCAAAGTGTGCTTGTATAACTTTCCAACAAGTTCAATCCTTTCATCTAAGCTTGCTGGTGTTCCTCGCTCTGATGTATCAACTCCCATATATTTCAAAATTATGTGAAACAATTTTGTTGCCCGACTTACCAGGTCGTTATTAATTTTAAGCAATGAAGTTGGAATTGGGTCCTGTAAAAACTTTTAATTTAGATAACCTTGAATCTAATTTAATAGAAGATTATATTTCTATTAGAGAAAGCTTACAAATACCTTTTGGAAGCACAACATATCCTCAAATGTGAATCTTTCCCGAACTTGAAGGCCAACTGATTTTTTAGAAAAGAAGCCACGTTTTCCAGCAGATTGAATTTGTTTCTGCATCATTCTTAAAAACCCTTCAACCTATGCACAAAAACAACATTAAAAAAAAAAAAAAAAAGATAAAACTTACAGTACAGACTCCCTTTTCTTTTAGCATATAACATTGAGGGATAGAAGATGGACTTCCCCACCTGGAATCTATCAATCAAAGGTATTGCAGCAGCAAGTTCTTCAGGAATAGACATTGAAAGTGTTGCTGGTGTACTGTGACGACACGGAACAGAACAACAAACAGTATGTTCAGACACATTTATACACAGGGAAAATAATTAACATTAATAGTTGTCTGATGAGAATAAAATGCATTTTAGATTTTTTTTAATCAAAAAAAAAAAAAAGAACTTGAAAATTTTTTCAGACGAATCCGAATTCAGTCCATTTATGGAACAACCCAAATATAGGTAGCAATTATTTGCAATACGATTGGCGGTTTGATGTAACAAAGATTTTTTTTTTTTTACAAAGAAGAACACAGAAGAAAAAGTGAGAGAATAGAAGAAGCTTATCAGTTCGACGGGACTTACTTAGGTGCAAAGTTGGAACCATCGCTATCATAATCATCCCCATTTGAAATTTGCATAGAGCTATGCAAGGAAGTTTCCTCATTTCGACTAATTGAGCTAAAAGAAGACCTACTTGCTCTTGCACTTTGTCCCACTGATTGATGCACGTCCATTGTCATCTCACCCAAATCTCCCTAACAGATTATAGAATAGGTTGCTCCATATGCCGTCTCTCTTTCAAACTCTCAGATACGTTCAAGTGATAGAATAAGAACTCTGCATAAAGCCAAAAGCTGTTAAAACACCAACCCCAACAGACACAAGTATTAATAATCAGAAACGTAAAGGAGCTGCAACATGAAATGAAAAAGTCAATCATCTACTTGGTAAAATGTACCTGAAAATCCATAGCCGGCACCACAAACCCAGCTGCAAAACGAAAGGACATTATTAAATAAACTCAGATACTTCGCACTAATCCAAGAGGGGAGAGAGTCTGAACTGACAAACAAATGGCATCAAGACAAATCACTACATAGATGTATAATGATGTCTCTATCGTATATGCTTGGTGGGTTTTCTTTTTTAAATTAACAACATTTGACATTTCTTAACCAGAAGTTAAACAGAAACCCTAGGGAGTAAAACAAAATAGAGGACATTTTAAGATTTGGAATTTACGGTAAGTGAAAGGAAAGCAGGCTGGGAGGCGGATCGATGGAGGTTGAGGTAGAGCGGGAGGTGCAAAGAACGGGAGTAGAAGAAGGGAGATCTGAGGTGAAAATGCGGTCACAGAAGAAGATGAAGATGAAGATGAAGAGAGAGAGAAAGAGAGAGTGAAGGAAAGAAATGAGAATCACGAGAGTAATATAAATTGCAATGATCACGCAGTTAATTAGCATTACTACCAACCACTCACTTTGAAAGGGGGTTTCCTTCGATCCGCCATTATCATAAAAAAATAATTACAGTACCTTTCTGCTATTTGCAGGGGAACAAACAAGGATAAGACATTCAGCCAAACCAAACAAATAAATCCCGCCTTTGTACCACGGCCTGAAAGTATACGTCGTCGTTTTGGTCAAAATAATTTTAAAATTGAATTATTCGAGCGAAGTTGAATAATTAATTGAACTGACTAAACCGAGTAATCAACGTAACAAAGCTAAAATCGAACCGAATAATTAAGATTTATCGATTGAGTTGTGAATCAAAAAAAATAAAAAATAATTTTTATTTTTTTCTCATAATTTTATATAATTAAATTTCATATATTGATAAAGTACGAGATTATTAATAAAAAATATATGTTTAAATTTTTTTTGTTTAAATTATTTTTTTCTTGTTTAATTCACTTTTTTTTTTCATTTTATAAATTTCGAGAATATCTTTGTATATAAGTTTCATATTTACATCTACAAATTAGAAAGTCTGAACAATCAATTCTGTAATTAATTATTATAATCAAAATAGGTCATCAAAGAAAGAAAAGTAAAACATTAATTTTTATAAAAACGTATTTGTATATATATATATATATAAATATTATAATTTTATTAAAAAATAAATTAATTTTAATTAAAAATTGGTTATTCAATTCTTAGTCAGCTAAACAGTTAAGTTATTTTCTTTATTTTCATATATTCGATTTGAACAGTTTAATCGATTTTAATTATATTTGATTTCTATCGATTCAGTTCGAATGGTTTAATGAATTTTGAAATTTAACAAAAAAAAAATATTTTATAAATCATCATAAATTTTAGGGTTTTTCACTTAAATGTTAATAACACGATAAAAAAAATAAAATTAATTTATTTTAAAAATTGCCCACTTCTTCTTCCATGAAGTTTCTATCTCTCTATTCTTTGGAAGTAAGTGAATGTGGTTGTAAGAATACACCAAATGGATTTTATCTTCTCTTAAAGTCTACTTAAAGTATTTGGGTTGCCGGCCCCGCCGGCTCTTATTTAT